>NW_022196897.1:147540794-147613599 GCF_008632895.1 Mastomys coucha
TATATATATATATATACAGTTCCCATTCTAAGCCAGGAAGCAAAGATCATCCCAGTAACTGGCCTTAAGCTTATTGCACCCACAGGAAGATGCAGATTCCAGGGCCCTGAAGAGCCATCTACTGCAGTAGTGTCCTCTCATGTTCTGTGTCCCTGTTCCTATTAAGCACAAGGTATGGTAACCCAGGAGGCCGACACAGTGAGCAAGCCCAAGAGGTTCTCACCCTGTCCAGGAGGTCCTCATCCTGAATGCTCCTCCCCACTTTCCCTCTTCTTAGACACAGTGTGGGACAGTACACAACACATTAGCTCACACTCTGGTGGAGTCCAACTGAGTCCCTTTTGCATCTAGCTCAGTTCCCTATACTTTCAGCTTTCTTACTGCAAGATGATAGGTCTCTGCCTCATGGATGGGATGAAATGATTCATTTTTAAATGCCTGGCTTAAATTAAGCTAAGATAACACTGTCCTTCTCCTTCTCCTTCAGGAAATAACACAAGGGTACTCTGGTCAATAGGACCCACTTTATCCCAAGCTTTCTTATGCTTAGCAGGATGCTATGCATACCCACTTTTTGAGTATAGAACTCATTTCTGTGTTGGAAGCACTGGGAAGCAGGGCTATGTTCTCCTTCAGCAACACGTCATGCAACCATAGTTTAGAAAAGCAGGCACCTCAGTTCATGAAAGGATTCTAATTCCTATAGATGCATTATCAATGGATTATAAGGGATGTTGAGATGAGATACTACTGGATATGCCTCAGACTGGCTATGCCACCAGCAGCACCTCCAGACATCTAGTCACTCATCACCCCAGCTCCGCAATACTCACAGGCAGTGGACCACAGTGCGCCCCTCTCTTCCATCATATTGCTCCTGCCATTTCTCCAGCCGTCGGACCACTTTGAGCAGAGAGCGCTTGGAGGGGGGTGTGTCCCGGTATGCAGGCCAGCCGATGTACTGGAGGTGCTGGACAATGCGATAACCATCCTGTGGCTGAGAACAGAGCACTGGTTAGGGCTGTTCTGCTGGGGGTACCTAAGGATGCAAGTCTTTCAGATTTTGGCCCTGGGTGGAAGGGGCTGTAATAGAGTAGAGGTCAGATTGAGTGGGGTCTCAGCTGTGCCACCATGGGCTCAAGAATGTCCTTATACCTAATGTTGTGACTCTGTGTACACTGCTTAACTTTCTCGGTACCTCTACTCTCCTGTCAGTCTTCAAACTCATTCTGATGTCCCTTTCTTTAGCAATGCTTTTCTTTGTTCTACCAAGTAGAAGCCCTTCTCCCTGAAGCTCATTTGTTACAATTTATCTCATGTTTCTACTTGGGTAGCAAATTCTGAGGTCAGTGACTGAGGATCATTTCTCTAGGTTCTCAGTGGAGAGCAATAGTTGGCCATTGTTTCAGGGGTTATTATTGGGCCCTCTCCTCCTCAGTATTTAATCTGTAACTATCCCTTTGAAAGTGACTAATTATTTTTCCATGTCAGTGTTCATAGGACCTTGTCCAAAGCTCCTAAGACCCAACTGAAGGGTACCAGAGCGATGTGCCAGCAGTGAGGAAGAGCTAATGTCTGAGAAGTTTTGTCTACATGGTTGCTAGCGTGTCAGGAAACAGGCAGCTGGCAGGCTGGATGGGGCTCTGTGCATCTATCTGTGCTGGAGCCATTGCTGGCTCTGGAATCAGCAAAGACATCACTTCCCCAAGGAAGAGCTTCCCAGGAGAGAGTAACACAGACTCTTGGCGGGCTTAGCGGGATCCTCTCCCAGCCACCTCCATCTGCTCTGCGAAGAAGAGGAACAGTGAGCCATGGTGGTTCTCTACTCACTCGAGCCATGTTACAGATACGGAAGATTCTGTGGATGATGTCCTCATCAATGTCTGCAGAGACAAACTCCACCTGGATGGGACCGTAACACCCAGAGGTCTTCTCAGGCCAGTACTGCATACAGAGCTGAAGCAAAATGAGAGGTCACAGAAGGCTGAGGGCAAAGAAGGGGGCATATTAAATGCTATTTATCACTGAGCCTTTCTTGTTATGAGCAGGAAAGTCCAGTCTTTGGAAGCAAACTGTACGCAGCTTTCCTATTGAGGTACAGGTCCAACTTCTTTGGTTCTAAAATGTTGAAGCTTTGAACCAAGAGGCAGGCTTAAAAGTATTTGCTATGCTGACTTCAAACTATTTTTTTAATATTCTGGACCCCAGTCTTCTTATCTTTTAAATGGGGAAAAGAACATCTACCTGTCAATGTTGCTGTCAGGATTTTAGGACCTACAAGTGAAGGGCAGGCACAATCTGGTTTTCACTTTACCACAACCCAGGCAACTGTTTCCCATTCTAGAGAAGTCTACAGTGACTGTAGTCATATTCAGACTGTTTTATGAAGTACAGGGATTGGCATCTGACAGTCTTGGCTCCAAATCCAGGCTCTAATGCATATAGATTTTGTCACCCAGACCTCTGCTCTCATGTGTAAATTGAGGATAAGTATGTCTCTCTTGTACCATAAAAACATTCACTGGGTAACAAGAAGGCTTGTTGACTGTCTTCCCAACATTTCTGGACTTAGGAACTACACACAGAGCTTAGAGCCCGTAGCCAGAGTCACTTCTCACTCTAAGACAGTGTGTTGCAACTAGAGGCCATTTGTTTCCATCCTCCAGTGTCTGAAGTCAGTTTTGTTCATCATAACCACAGAGCAGCTATGAGCACAGGCTAGGATGCAGCTAGGCAGACCATAATATATGGAGTACTTCTTGAGAATCCTGTCAATCCAATGCAGCATTGGAGAGACTGAGGAGCCCTGGTCTCAGACCATAGTGGTTCTTTAGCTTATGTGCATCATCAAGGAGAATGGCTACTTCATCCCTTTGTGTCTACTGATTTGCTGGGTGGCTTGAGTCTGGGTGTCCGTGGAGGGGAAAAAGCATGCTTCCTCAAATTCCTGGTCTCCGAGGAGCATTGAGATGGACCCTGCCTAGCCATTGTCTCAGATTTAGGACACACAGGAGGATGACCACTGTGGACACAGGTTTTTGGGAGCTATTGATGTCTGGAGAGAGGCCATGTGATAGAACGGTGACCTGGGAGTTGTTAAGAAGGTATAATTAATGTTCCTAAAGACCCACTGAAGCTTCTAGCATCAGTTCTGCACTGAGTGTCTCACAGGGCAAGGTCAGCCATGGCCCATGCCAGCTTATAGATGTTGACGGAGGTGAGCCATGAGTGTGGTGGCCTCCTCTGAAGCAGGAATTTCCTAGGAGGGAAGAACTGCTTTCTCCATTGTTGATGGTAGTGAATTGTTAATTCACCCTAGGGAGTCACATGGCATGGTTTTGTTTTTGTTTTTTGTTTTTGCTCTCTCCTCCCTCCAGAGCTAGAATGATAAAGACATGGGGTATGCCAAAGGGAAACATTGAGTTCCCTGCCTTCTTACTAGTTGAAACCAGAAGTTCTCATCTAAGAATACCATCATTTAATTTTAGCTGTGGTAGGCAGCTATGGCCTAATAGCCAAACAAAAAACAATTTTTGAAAATATTTTTATTTATTTATGATGTATACAGCATTCTGCCTTCATTTATGTCTGCAGGTTAAAAGAGGGCAGCAGATCTCATTATAGATGGTTATGAGCCAACATGTGGTTGCTGGCAATTGAACTCAGGGACCTCTGGAAGAATAGCCAGTGCTCTTAACCTCTGAGCCATCTCTCCAGCCCATAAAATGTGTTTTAAAAATAAAGTTTAATTGACACTTATATATTAACCGGTTCATTTATTGTCTATGAGTGCTGCTATCCATGGCTGCAGCTTCAGAACTGAGTAGTTTAGACAGAGACCTACAAGATTTTCTGCCTAGCCGTTCATACCAATCTTGGCCACCTCTCTCTCTATTAGGGTTGCTTTGGGGATAAAGGAGATAATTCATGAAAATAAATCCTTTAGTACTGTGTCAGCTATGAAATGAATACCTATTTGGCACTGCAGGGCATTATTGCATTTATAATTCAATTGTAGACTATTTATTACTATTGTATGGTTATTATAATTCACATATTACTTGGTTATGATGTAGTTTGTTGCTGCTCCACAAATGTATCGTTGGCTGATGACATAGTAAGGGAGAAAGTGAATTCAGAATGGGAGATATAGATCATTGGTAGAACACTTGCCTTACATGCAGGAAGCCCTATGTTCAGCCCCCAGGGCTGCAAAAAAAAAAAAAAAAAAAGGCATTTGGCATGCATAACCTACAGGCTTTCATGGCTTTATGAGGAAGTACTGCATACTGCAAAGGGCTAGCTGTTTCTCTGCAGGATTCTGGGTGTCTGGGATCTCCAGCTTACTACCACTGCCTAAGCATCACCAGAGAGTATTGCATATCATCAGCCCAAGCAAGACATGCAAATCAAAATTTACACAGCTTCTATCAAGTGTGTATTGTTTACTTAACACTGTAAAGTCAAAAATTCTCAGGTTGAATGTCCTGCCAAGTAACAACGACGTGCAGGTAAACTTTTCATAAAGTATTGGCCCTCGGCTTGCCTAAGCCCTCCATCAGGGGTTAATCAAGCATGTTGAGAAAGGATGCGAGTATGAGGGTGGGGGAGGAGGAGGGCCAGTCACAGGGGCCTCCATAGCTGGACAGTCTGCTGCTGCATAGCTGTGCAGTAATGACAGATCCACAGTTTGAACTTCATTTCTCTTTGCCACTGGCTCTTCTGCCTTGCAACCTTCACAGTAATGAGGGACTGGTCCTGATAAGTCCGTGGCTGGCCAGAGAAACTGGAATTAATCAGAACTTCCCATTTAAAAAAAAATAATTGCCTTTATTGCCTGCATTGAATTTAGCCTTGCCAGAGTTCGGCTGTGATCCTGACATGTGGCGTATGGATCCGAGGCACTGGGGAGAGTCTATTACCCCCAATATTTTCAGCCTGAGGTGAATGTGGAATGATTTGTCTCTTTTAATAAGATTTCCAGACCAATTTCTCAAGCTAATAGGTTCTTCTATGCCTCAAACAAGAGTCCTATATTTTAGGACTCTTCTCCACATTTGATTTTCCAGGTCACTTTCCCATAATGCCCAGAGGGCTGGAAAAGGTTGCAGGGCCCTTCCAATCCGAAATCAGTGCCATCCTTTCACTTGGGCTTCCTCATTTGTGAGACCACAACTGCAGCAGTGGGTGCCATTCGCCTGGGCAATGTGTGAACAGATGTGCGTCTGAGCTGCCAGGGATGGTCAGTGTCTGGGTCTTCTCATAGCCCAGCATGCGGCACATGATCATGAAACAGGAAATAGGAGACAAAGAGTGGAGAGAAGCGATGTGCTCCATACCCAGTGACCCTTCCAGACTTGCAAATGATTTTCATCAGCAAAAATGCCTTCTAGGGTTTAGCTTAAGACCATCTTTGTGTCCAGATGCATGGCTGCCATTTTGGCCTGAGTATGAAGCATAGGAAAACTGGGGAAATAAACACATTAGGGCTCACCATTGAAGTACATTCTATTTCCCTCTTTTTAATTTTTATTTGTTACTGTATGTGTGTGTGTGTGTGTGTGTGTGTGTGTGTGTGTGTGTTGAGTGTGTGGGTACACATGTCACTTGCTTGTGGAATTTAGGGAACGACTTTTAGAGTTCAATTTTTTCCCCCACCAAGGCCATTGTGGTTTCTGGAATGTCATGCCAGCCAGTTATCCCTGAGCTTTCGGGGCTCATTTCCCTTGGTTTTTATTGTTGTTTTGAGCTTTTTGTTTGTTTTGTTTGTTTGTTTTTTATTGTTTTGTTTTGTTTTTCTTTTCTTTCTTTCTTTGGCTTTACATTTAAAAATATTTTCAAGTCTATTTATTTTGTTTTTCTCAAGGCTATTTTTTAAGTAGCATACAAAGAAAGACAAGTGCTATGCTCTCTCATATTCAGCTTCTAGTTCTTAATTTTATATGTGCGTGTGTGCATGCATGCGTGTGTGCGTGAAAGGAAAAGCTCGAAGAAGTGATTTGAAACATTGTTTTTGAGTGGTATGTCTTTTTTTTGTTTTTTTTCTTTTGTTTTGTTTTTTGTTTTGTTTTGAGAGACAGGGTTTTTCTGTGTAGCCCTGGCAGTGGGGCGCATGCCTTTAATTCCAGCACTTGGGAGGCAGAGGCAGGCAGATTTCTGAGTTTGAGGCCAGCCTGGTCTACAGAGTGAGTTCCAGGACAGCCAGGACTACACAGAGAAACCCTGACGTGAAAAACCAAAAAAAAAAAGAAAAGAAAAAAAAGAAAAAAAAGTGGTTTGAAGAGGCTAACAGAACACACATGACAAAGGAGAACACTGACAGAATGGTAGGAATGGGGAGGGGAGGAAGTAGGGATATTGGGGGTAGGAGAGGACAGTGTGGGGAGCTAGGAAAACAAAGAGTGCAAACACTGGTTACTCTGTATGCTGATTAAGCAAGCAAAGAAGTAACCGACTTCCTTGCCTTCTGTAATTTCAGACATAACTTCTTTTGTTAAGGCTCCTCCTCTCCCACTCTCCTCCCCAGCTCCTTCCTACCTCTGATGTCCTCCCCCAACAGTCCTTGTCTACAAGTCACATGTCGTCTATCACTCTCTGCTGCTCAAACCCTCCTTCCTTGTTGTCTCTTTCCTAGTTTCAACGACCTTCATTTACACCTATAAAAATGAAAAGCTAGGATTCCATTCTTACACCTTTTCTCTTGGTCACTTGTCCAAGTCTCTTAATTCCTACAGTTTATTATGAGGAGATATGCATATTAATGTCTCCTTGTATAGGGATGTCTCCAGTGAGAAATCTGGGCATATGAGCTAATACCATTAGCGAGCGTTATTTAAGACAAGACAAAGGGAAAAGTTTTTATTATTTTTTCTGTTTTAGTCTTTTTGAAAGTTTATCTTTGGGATTAATATCCAAAGGCTTGTCTTTATTGCAAAAATTCCTGAAGAGTCAGCTCAGGGTAGCTGTAGAGATGGGCATCATTGTGGTTAGAGGAGCTAACCATTCTGCCTGTAGGGCTTTCTCAAGAGAAATTTGGAAAATTAAAGAGGATTTTTTTTTTGTTAGGGGTGGGAGATGGGGAAATAAATGCATTGGACTTCCCATTTGAAGTACCTTCTATATCTTTTAATTTTTGTTTATTACTATCAGTATATATGTATATGTTGAGTGCGTGTGCGTGTGCGTGTGCGTGTGTGTGTGTGTGTGTGTGTGTGTGTGTGTGTGTGAGAGAGAGAGAGAGAGAGAGAAGCCTAAGGTTTACTGAGGAGCCCTGTCTCAAAACAAACCAACCAACCAACAAACCAATAAGTACAGAGTGATAAAGGCATCCAGCATTGACCTCCTACCTCTCCATGTGCATGTACACACACACACACACACACACACACACACACAGAGACACACACAGACACACCTATATACTCCCAAATGGGTTGATTAAAAGTCTGTAGTTTGGGCCAGATGTTCTTCCCTCCCACTCTTCTTTCCCCATGGTCTATGGAGGATGGATCTGCCAGAAAGGGAGGGCCTTAGCGCTGCAGATGTGCACAGGTAGGGCCCATGATTGTCTCTAGGAGAGAAGCCAGCCTCATTGTGGCTGATAATTTAGAAATGCTCATGCTTCTTTCCAGAAAGCAGAGGACGTCTGTTGCCTGTTGATGAATTAAACCCAGCAAAAGTCAAGCAGGCAGTATAGACAGTGTTGGATCAGCTGCTGTACATTATTTCACCTAGTGATCTCCATCACTGTTAAGGCCATGAAAAGATGTCCTCTGTGTGTGTGTATGGCGGGGGAGGGTTGTATATCCAGGCGTAAAATGTGACAAAGGCAGAGGTAGCCTCTCTCATTAAACATCTTGGAATCTGAAAGCTTGTTAGTCACCGAGATAATAAACATGCTCTGATAGTTGAATGAAAGCTAGCAGATGTGTCTATTTTTGGAAAAAAAACAATTTTAAAGTATATTTTGGTACACCTTAGTTATGCCTTTTGTTAATTAAAAATCCTTTGATAAGTAGGAGAGGGCAGATAATATTACAGTCTCAGAAATGAATGACTCTAGTTCGCAAGGTTCCTGTTGATCTTCCCGGGTGGGGGTCGGGTGAGGATTAATCGTGGGTCACCTAACAGTGAAGTAAATTAGGTGGAATTTAAGTAGAGAACTGTAATAGAGTCGCCCGAGTTGGTGTTAAAATTCTGGGTAGTGATTATAACATGCCTTTAAATAGATTCTATAGAATTACATAATTGGCTTTGGCACTGTGGCCAGTTAAAGATGAGAGACTGTGGGAGTAGGGGTGAAAGGTACAGGGGACACAGAAAGAAACACCCGGATGGTGATTGAAAGACATCCACACACCTCGTCCCCCCACAGCCCCCTTAAGTGAGAATGTGATTTCTGCATGGTGCATGGACACTTACTTTTATGACAGCCAAAGCTGAATTTTCTCCTGGGAAGGAAGGGGAGGGTTTAGGGCATTACTGACAGAAGCACAGTATGTGTGAGGCAGGTTATAGGGAGGTTTTAAAGAGAAGAGCTACAGAGAGGGAAAGAGCTGAATTTTGCAGAGAAGGGAAGAAATGTGGGGGATGGGGTATATCTTACCTACTTTCGTGTTCTGTAGTAAAATATCCTGACCAAAGAAACTTAAGGGGAAACAGAATCCTTTTCTGGGTCACAGTTTATAGAGGGCAGGTCATCGTGGTGGGAAAATTAAGACGCCAGGGACTTAGAAAAATGGTCAAATGAGCACCAGGCACAGACTGAAGGACCCGGAATCCCTGATCCAGTGTCACCTCCACTATGCTGGAAAGCTAGAGGCTCCACGCCTTAGAAAGTCAGACTGGAGCTGGCCGAGGTGCAGAAGCGGGTATCCTGCGCATTTCGTGGTCAAATGGGCGAATCAATTCCCGATATTTGTTTTGTGGACAGCAAACATATTTCTGAAATGTCACCTTGCTCTCCAACCCCCCAGGAGGGGGTGTTTACCCCCTCACTCGCAGAAGATTTCACCCGCATGGGGACACACCCCCACCCCCAAGTCATGGGTTCATATGGACTCATAGAGACCCAGCCACCTTCCTCCTTTCCTCCTGGCTTTGCATCATCTGATCTCAGGATTTCTACCATCAGGTCTGAAAAGTGGGTACCTGAACTTCTCTATCAGCTGTGAGCTTTTGCTCTACAGCAAGGAAAGGCCTCTCTGATTTCTGTGATGATGATCAGATACCGGGCCTGGAAATGTCTTTAACTAATATGGACATCTTCATTATCCCTGGCAGGAGGTCATGGACAAAAGTTCTTGATGGGTCAAGTGTCCTTGTTGACACCACTTCTTTGTTTGGGCCTCAACCTCCAGATCTACAGGAAAGAAGTAGTGGTCTTCAAAGCAGGAGACTTCATAGAACTCTATCTAAAATGTTTCAAAGAGGCAGGAGGATTGCTTTGTTGTCTAGAATGCAGGACCCCAAGTCTCTGGCCTTGAGTTCGGATTAGAGCTTGTCATATGTCACATCTGCGCATGGTCTACAGAACTGAAGCTTGCTGAGATAGTAATGCCCATGGAACAATAAAAGAAAAACAACTCACTCTGATACCCAAGGAGGGAAGCATGAGAAACGCTGAAAGGCAACTTGAAATACAAAATCTCTGAGATCTGAATGAGATGAAGGGTATTCCCTAGTATAGGAAGAAGTTGCCAATATTCTGAAGCAACCTAATACTCAAGGAAACTGGAAAGACATGTATTCATTAATGTAGGGACAATGGAACTGAGATCGGACCTCCTTGATCCCCAAATCTGATCCCAGGTTGATAAGTAGCCATTCTTACTAGGTCTTCCTCCTGTCACAGATCTTAGGGCATTGTGATATGCTGTCCCCCAACAATACATCTCTACCATTGTTTTGCTTTGTGTCCTTCAGCCACTTAAGGTTCGTGCTGGGCTACTTTCAACCGAGAGAGATTTTACTTTTGATCAAAGACAGCCTGAGGCCTTCCTTCCTTTTCCACAATGTGTGCCTCATGGGGACTCACAGGTTTGGGTGCCTCTTTGGTCTTCTGTTGTGTCTAGGTCTGTGCTCCGCCCATGGTAAGCTCTCAACAAACATGTGTTGATGAACGAATGACTGACAAGGCCTTTGAGAGCCTCCCTCCAGTTTGCAAACCACTCAAGCTGATGAAACCCTTTCTTCTTGTCTCTCCACAGCCTGCTTCCTGTGGGCTCTGATTGAAACACTATTTCTCCAATTCAAACCGCTCACCTTGATACCACACGTTGAGTCCTTTGTAGGTTGAGAGAGAATCTACTCCTTTTACGGACCATCCCCCAAGCTTTCTAAACACTACATAGTGCGTCATGGCTACACGTTACATGAGGGCGTTTCTCATCACAGCTACAAACTCTCCAAACATGATGCAATTTAAGGGCTTATTTTGGCTCATAGCAGGGAAAGATTGGAACTGCAGGCATAGGAGGCAGCCGGCCACATGTGTGATGCAGTCAGGAAGTAGAAAATACACAGGAAGAAGATCAAAATTTCAAGGCTCTTAGGAACTTTCTCCAGCCAAGTGCCACCTCTTAAAGGCTCCATAACTTTCCTACCACTACTACCACCACATAGAGATCAAGTGTTCAAACACAAACACACCCAAGCAACAACAGGTTTCTTTCTGATGCCCTTTTCCTGTCTACTATGGTCTGGTCATGGGCTTATAAAAATGACAGAAGGCCTCTCTTGCAAGGTCTCTTGTAGGCCTTCAGGGAATCTAGGACTTTGCCATGTTTAGTTGACCATAGGGCCTCAGAGTCTTTTTATTTTTTTCTTAATTATATAAGCTAGTGAGTTGGCTCAAGAGATGAAGGTTTCCAACAAACCTGATGATATGAGATTGATCCTGGGGACGAACACGGTAGAAAGTAAGCTGCCTTCTACAGGCTGTACTCTGATTCTCACAAGTGAGCCATGATACATGTGTTCAAAGACAGAGAGACTGACACATGCATACAGGAGCAACTTAACTAAATTTTCACTAAGTGTAATAAGTTTTAACAAATGTCTACGTAGTGTGTATGTGTACACACTGATGTGTGGGGCTTTTGAGTGGAAGTGTGTGACAGTGCACATGTGTATGTGTGGAGGTCAGAGACAGTCTCTGGGGTTGGTCCTCATCTCCCATTTTCACTGGGACGGGGTCTTTTGTTGTTTACCATGAATAAATACACCAGACTTACTGGCCCACAAGCTTCTGGGGATTCTCTTGCCTCTGCTTCCTATTTTTGGGTAGGAATATTGGAATTATACTACTGCATCTGGCTTTATATGATTCTGAGGATATGAACTCTGGTCTTCATGCTTGCAAAGCAAGAGCTTTACCCAGCAAGTTGCTTCGCAGCCCCCAGAGTCAAAGAGCTAGAAACAACTCCAGGGGCTGAAGGCAGAGAGGTTTGAGAATTTTTATCAACAGCTCTCATGGATCACAATTCTCTGATTAGTAGCTACTGTGAACAGCAATACTGTGGCTGCAGATGGCCTATTCAAAGAAGGAGCACAGGATTTAGAGCTCATTTCCACAGCAGTACAAGGAAATAAGGGCTTCTGGGAGCTTGCATCTTCTCCCTATCCATATCTTCCTGCATCCCATCTGTAGCTTGACCACCCTCCAAGAGGCATTCACAGTCAAACCACACGATGAGCTGTTAGCTCTCTTGGCAGCAACTGAGAGAGACCTGTCCACCTTGCTGGCCTGGCCCACATGTAGGGCTGTCTTGGCAAAAGCATGCTAGCAGGCAGATGCTCATACCACTTCAAAGACACACCCCTCCAGGTGCCAAAGGCGGCCTTTCTGATGCTCATGCTTTCTCGCTGTTTATTTTTGCAAGGCACCCAGCTGCCGTGGTGATATTTATATCAATAAGTGCTCCACTCATCTGCCAGTTTCAGGGGATGCTTGCCAGCTGTGTATAGCAGCCAGTCTTGGGGTACTTCTGAACCTGATGTTTTTACATTCAGAAACTTGGTTTTCAAAGGCTGTGCCAACATCTGGGGCTAAAAGATCTATCGTTCACCAAGGACTACTCTTTAAAAGAGCGAGCTAGAGTCAGCAGCGACCTTGATATTATAGGTCCCAAAGTAAGCTTCTTCACAATTCTCATTCTGTTCTCAAGCTTTAATTTTGAAAAAAAAAAAAAAAGGGGGGGGAGGGGATTAGATACAAAAAGAGCAAATAGACCTTCATCCTTCTGCTGGGGATGGAACCCAGAAGAGCTTCTTGGATGCTGGTCACTTGCTCTGCCATTGAACAACGTTAAGGAGTGCAAACAGGCTTTTACAGGTCCCACCTTGCTTGCATTTTATAAAGGCGAGTTGCCTTACTTGTCCACACAGTAGAGCAGGGTGGCGATAATTTCTGATTCTAGAACTCTCTTTTAGGGGGATTTACCTCATTTCGTACTGTTATCTCTCTCCCCAACCGTTCTTTCTTTGGGACCTAGACTTTAGCACCACCCTTTACCTCCTATCTTTAACCAAACAGCATGTTTATCTTCCTACCTTTGGGATACATGTAGACTCTACACCACATTACTGGCTAGTTCAAGCCACCATTGCCTGTGTCTGACTGTTCTTGTTGCCACTCTGTGTATTTTCTGCTTTTATTATAAACAACCACCATCACCTCCCTCCTCCTATTCTCAATACGGCAGACAAAGGGATACTTTTAAAAGTCAAATCATGTTACTCTCCTGCCAAGTGTTTCTCTGTCTCCCTTTCCTTTGCAGTGTAAATCCCCATGTTCTCCCCATGGTGACTAAGGTCACCCATGGCACACAAGTCATATTGTCACTGACTCTTGCTATCTCACCCTGCTCTGGCTTCAGATCACTCTGCTGCTCTTTGAGAGCATCAGATATTTTCTTACCACACTGCCTGGACACACTGTTCCCTCTGCCTGAGACACTGTTCCCTGGGAGGAACATGTGGCTTGCTTTCTAGCCTCCTTCAACTCTGGCTTCCCATATTCCCAAGCCTTTCCTTGACTATCCTAGTACATCTGTGCCCCAACCAAGTTTTAAAATATTCATTTGTGCCTCCTTGCCACTGTGTCTCAATATATGATTGAATTCCTTATAGAGCATTTGTTGTTTATGGTTAGTCTCTCCCCTTTAGAATAGAAAGAGCACGGGAGACAGGAATATTCTCATTTCACCTTGTCTGTGTTGTTCACGGATACATTCCAAGAACCTAGAATAGCTTCCAGCAAATAGCAGTAGCAGATGCTCAACAAATATGGGTTGTGTGAATAGAGGAAACCTCTTCTGGATATCTCTTGTGGGCATGTTCTGTTCCAACACACACTCATTTTACCCCCCATCCCCTACTCTGCTCCTGCCCATGCTCACCCCTCCCATCTTCCTGCATTTCCATTTTGGCCAGGTGCTTCCTGGGTGTCTGATCACCCAGACGAGCCACCTGCCACCATCTGTGACTTCTTGTCCATATTCACATGCAAGCTGTGCCCTGAACGGTGTGGACTTCACCCTGGAAATGATTCCACATCTAGCCCAAGTTCTTCAAGCTGCTTCCTCTGTTCAGATACCTTACCCCTCTGTCTCTGAACGTAAGTCACATCTTTCTCCAGTCTCTGATCTCTATGTCAGTGCTCTCTGGTCCTAGGTTCCACTTTCTAATGCAAGTTAGAAACCTTAGGACCACCCCCATGGATAGCAAAGGCTTTACACTGATCCTGGAGCCTCTGGTCAGGATACTGCAAAGGGACTCAGGTGTCTGGCTAGCCGAGAGCTATGAGGAACAGATGAAAGACCAGTGTGGACGGTGCTCTGAGTCCCCACCTCCTGCTTTAACATGCCCAGACCTTGGCTACTTACTTCTGTTTCATTCACTGTGTTTGCATGAAAGCTTCATTGGTGGAAATGATCCTATCCCTTAACAAACAACAGTCTGATTTTTTTTTCAGTGCTTTAGTTCAAGGCCCAGGCTCCTGAACCTGGCACAGGGAACACCTCTCTGCTGTCTGAGCCCTGTTGTCTTGTTCTAGCCTTACCTCATTCTTTCACTCTGGATACAGACCCAGGGTGTTGGAACTGAAGCTGGCTACAAACAAGTGTCTGTATGTCCATCTGCCTTGCCTTTGCCTCTGTTGTTCTGTGTAGAGCCTTTCTCCAGCCGTTCATCCCCTGTATGACCACATCTCCCCTGTTCCCTTCAAGGTCCAAATCACCTTCCTTTCGAAGTCTTTCCTCACCCTCTGGATAGAATTAATTGCTCTCTGCTCTAGGTCAACATGGCACTTCATTGCTGACCTCTATTACAGCACAGCCATAAGAGCTTGGGATAACTTGCCCATCTGTCTCTGTAGCAAGACTGGCAGTTCCTAGAAGGCTGGAACTATAGCTCAAGCCCATTTAGAAAGAAAATTATTCCCACCCAAGGCCAGTGCAAGGTCAGCACTCACACAAGAGTGCACCAAATGACTTTGGGTCCTCCTTCAAGGCACAGAAGACAGGATGGCAAAAATCTGAAAGGCCACCTTCATCTCCTCTGCCCCATGGAATGTACCCAAAGGCTGTCCCAACAGAGTGCCCAATGTCTTAGGTGTAGGGAAATGTACGTACATGATGGTGGGAGATAAAAGACTCAGAGGGGCTAAGGCATAAAGTCAAGGCTTGGCTAGGTGGTCAGGGAGCAAAGGTTCCTAGCCTCAGATTCCAGGTTCTGCCAGCAGAGCCTAAATGGTGAGGAGCCTTTGGAGCTGGTGGTGTCCAGTGTTATGTGTGGGATCTTGGTTTTCTGATCTCTGAATGATTTAGAGTAAGGCTTTAACCAGTGTCTAAGGGTCTTGTCTCTGGTATACGTAGAAAAAGCCCATAGTCAAGGGGACCTGTTTATGGGAGTCATTGGTGAAGGACTCAGTGAGAGACTCCTTGACTCTGCAGGCAGCGGAATGGGATTCATAGTCTGACAATGCCCACCAGTGAGCCATGGCAGAGTCTCCTTGCAAGTCCATAGCATACTGATCATGACCCACTGGGGCCCATCTTTATCGACCCCACAGCCTCCTCCTACCTGAGCAGTGTCCATCTCATTCAGCATCACCACAGATGAACAATTATAATCAAACACCAGCCTCCAGAAGTCTGCCACAGTGTTGGGTAGAGGGTGCTGGGTGACCACAAAGGCGGCAGGCTGCTTGTGGCTCTGACAAAAGAATGACACAGGTTTAGTCAACTATATACCCATCAGTGATATTCTGATCATGATGAGGCTGGGATGGCTGCCAGAGGCCCTGAGCCTGCCAAACAGATTTCACACAGCACCTGCCTGCTCTGTTATCTGTCGGTGCCCTGGCGGCAAAGGGGACCTTCCCATAATGAACACATTCTCCTCCAAACTAAGACATTTCATTAGGAAAGTGTCATGAGGATGGGGATTATCCAAATAAATTATTTATGTCACGGGGCTCAGCAAATCATCATTACAATATGAAATGAAAAATCCTGGATGCAGGTTTACTGTGCTGCTGGCCCAAACACCTCTTGTCATATCAGGGATCCCATAAGTTCCTGTGGCTATGATGCTGAGGAGGGGACCAATGGCTTCAGAGGGGCCTGATAGCAGGGATCATTCTTGTCTCTCGGTTGGATTGAGAGCTGAGCTAGCTTGGCCAGAGGTGACATTGTGTCCTTTAGCTCATTGTGTCAGTAGAGGCTGCCAGGCATCAGAATCATGTGGACCTGAGGTTCAAACCCAGTTTTGCCCCTCGTAAGATATGACCCACCCACGTGTTCATTTATCCAGTACTATCCACCCATTTGTTATCCATTCTCATTTTTAAGTATCATTGTGGGAAGTCAGGCACTAAACACTGGTAAATCTAGGTGGTTTCAAAGCTCTTTTTCTGGAAAGCCAAACTTAAATCTAGAGCGATGGTTGTCCTACAATGTATGTGATGTGCAAATTAAAATCAAACCAACAACACTTGGCAATTAGGGCTAAAGAGATTGCTCGGGGGTTGAGAACACTTGCTGCTCTTCTAGAGGACCTGAATTTGGCACCAAGAACACACATCAGGCAACTCACAACTATTTGTACTCCAGTTCCAAGGGACCTGCTGCCTCTGGGCTCTAGAGGCACCACACTCATGTATGTAAGCATACTCACTTGCAGGTATGCACAGATCTACATATAATCAAAACTAGTAAAAATACATCTTAAAAACCGAGTAAGCAAGTTCACTGCAGGGTGGAAACATTCTTGACTTAGGTTTTCTTTTTCAGCATCAGCGATGTATCTAGGTGACACACACTAGACACAATCACAACCTAGCACTGCGGAACATATTAATTTCCTACTAGAATCAATGACAACACAACATTAGCAAATACATTCATTTGCCCTTGGGTTACAGACAAAGACACTGAGGCCCAGAGGTTGGGGGAAGCCCAGTGTAAGCTTGGGAGCTTCACTTGGGCCCCATGTGACATCCTACCCCAGGGAGAGATATTTGGAAAGATAGTGTAGTGTCTCCACTTCATTGGTAGCTTGTGAAACCTGAAAATCAGCCATTGTTTCAACACATTATCAAGGTAGCTGGTCTAGGTGGGAATCAGAGCTGCTGTTCTAGAATTACAAGTCAGAAGGAAATGGGAAGAGAAGAAGGACAGAGACTCAGAAATAGCATAGCAAGTCCTTGTAGACATGTTTATCATGCCTACACTAGGGATTCTTGTTTCCCAGGGCCTTCTCTTGGGTAGTGGATGGTCTAACAAGGGGTATTAGGGGAATAGACCCTTTAAATGTCTCCAGACTCAAAGGTTATGTCAGCATGGCCTTTCAGCCATTTCCAAACTTAAAAAAAAATTTTCAGACCAAGGCTTTTGGGATGGCCCAGATGTTAAGAACAGGAGCTGTAGCCAAGCGTGGTGGCGCACGCCTTTAATCCCAGCACTTGGGAGGCAGAGGCAGGTGGATTTCTGAGTTTGAGGCCAGCTTGATCTACAGAGTAAGTTCCAGGACAGCCAGGGCTACACAGAGAAACCCTGTCTCAAAAAACCAAACCAAACCAAAAAAAACAAAAAAAAAACAAAAAAAACAAAAACAAAAACAAACAAAAAAAAAAAGAACAGTAGCTGCTTTCCCAGAGGACCTGAGTTCAATTCCCTGCACCCATATGAAGGTTCACAATTGTCTGTAACTCCAGTTCCAGGGAGATGTAGGCACCAGGCACACACACCCTTCTGCTCTCTGCAGGTACCAGTTCAGGCACACTCATGGTGCACAGACATAGATTCAGGCAAAACATTCATGCACATAAAATAAAATTACATTAAGCTAAAGACTCAGGCTTTAAAGTCAGCAGGCATGGAGCTTGGGTCTTTGGTGCCACCATCTCAAAGGCAATTGTTTTTGAGCAAGAACTGAAAGTGCCCTGACCCTCAGTAGATCTCCAAAAACTGGGGAGAGTGACACTCCAGTGCCAGACGAGACAACTCAAGTCCAGAACCTAACATGCAGAGAATGTTAGTTTTCTTTGCCTTCACTGTCTCTGTGATAAATGCTCTATTAGGGCTAGCACGCCTGACAAAGTCTTATCTGAAAATATGTTCGAGATCTGCGCTCCTGCCGGGTTTCAGGGATCAGCCAGCAATCCATTTCATGGATAACATCATCCTTTACCAAGGGAAACATTAAAAATTAACCCAGAGGACTTCATATTTTTCTGCTAGAGGCAAAGCTGCTATGGTTACCAGATAATGCACAGACTGAGCTGGAATACAGATAAGGATTTTTTTTTTTTTAATATAAGAAAGGCAAAGACCTCAGTGATGACTCACAAAAGAAATGCCCTGTGGACAAAGAGAAGACAATCAGAATCAGAGCTTGGCATAAGGCATTTGACTCCAGGCAGCATCTAACCTGCAAAGCAGAGGCCAGCAGCTTCCTTGACTCTTGCTTGGATGAAGAAGGCAGAGAGAGGATGCTAGGAAGGTTGGGGATAATGATAGGGGTGGCTAGGAGAGAGAGAGACAGACAGAGAATGGGGGGGGGGGGGGGGACAAAGACAGACACAGAGACAGAGGGACATAAACAGAGACAGAGACAGACAGACTCAGAGAGAGACAGACAGAGACACAGAAATACATGGAGATAGACAGAGACAGACTCAAAGAGAGAGAAAGGAGAAAGAGATAAGCTGGCAGATTTATACACAGAGAGAAATACACAAAGATAGGCACGCAGAGACAGATAGAGAAAGTATACATACAGAGGGAGACACACACACATACACACACATTGAGAGAGAGAAAGAGATAGAAAGAGAGAGAGAGAAAGAGAGAGAGAGAAAGAGAGAGAGAGAGAAAGAGAGAGAGAGAGAGAGAGAGAGAGAGAGAGAGATCTTAGAAGGCCTTAAGCTAATACCAGAAGTCTTTCTTCCTCTTTGAGCAATTCTAACTACTAAACATGATGCAGACACAACTCCCCGCTTCTACACTCAGCCAGGAGAATGTAAGCACCTGTAAGATGAAGCCAGGGCAGGCTTTTTGAGAGCCTAGTTGGGAATTGAACTTGGATTACTTCTTTGTTTTCAAAACTTAGAACACATGGGACAATCAGAGATTGGAGAAGTATTGGTCTTGATCCAGGAAGTGAATATTCTATTGTCTATAGGTGAGATAGGGGGTCCACATGGGCTGGATGAACATGACCTCAGAGTGGGGAAAGGTGAGGAGAGGAACTTGGAATTGCTCATCCCCAATCAGACAATAGTGCTCTTGGTCTTGAGCCTTAGAAGCCAAGTTGCCCACATCTTAGTGGATCAAACAAACAGGGGAGGGACAATAAATGAATTCTAAAGTGGAAGGTAGGAGCTCTGGCTTTGCCATTAGCTCTCTGGAATACCCTGAGTATTCTCCCTCAGTCTCTTAGTCTCTCCTGCTGCAAAGCACATGGGTGAGACTGGAATGCCTGTGGTTCACACCGCTGCAAGCATCTGTAGACTCTGAAGGTGCAATTGTGATAACCAGAAAATGCCCAAAGATGCAGGCAAGGCATATGAGGCAGAGGCATGGGAACACTGGGGCAGAACATTTCCCTAATTTCAGACCACAGTAGGGATCAGTTCCCTTCTGGGACATGCCACTGAGGAAGCAGCGGATGGTACCTTAGCAAGGAAATCTGGGACATGCCCCATTCCTATTAGTTCTAATCCCTGCCCAGCAGCCACTTACTGAACATCTACTGTGTGCTTTTTTCCGCTTTGGCTCTGCACAGGCATTTTCTGAGGACATACCTGGGATACTCGAGCAGGAACTCCAAGATACTATACTGCATCTTGTCTCCCAAGGTCCTAGACCAAAGCCTGGCGTGAGGAATGTGGCCAGAACTGAACTCCTGCCTGAGGGTCATTTTTGTGGGACACAGAAGCACGCAGGATAGAACTATTGACTTGAGCTGTTATAGGAATCTTTTTTTTTTCTTTTTAGCTTTTGGTCTCTTCTGTCCACCTTTTTTAAGCCAAAGAGACAAAAGTACACAGTGTATCTGGGTTTGAACATGAAGCTTCAGGGGAACTCTGGTCTCAGAGGCCACCAGTTAGAATCAAGGTGGCTAGTTGGGCTCTGGGATTCAGCCATCTCCATGTTGGGAAAGAGCTTTTTCTGTAATGGCTCCCAAGGGCTTCCTGCCAGGGCTCAGCTTACATCCATCAGTGCTGCGTTGATGTAGTTGCTGGACTCTCCATCTACTGAGATGAGGAAGGGTAGACAGCGGTCCAGAGGCAGGACATCCATGCTCCGATTCTTATCATGGTTCCGGGGTAAGAGCCCAATGCTGCAGTCTTCGGGTCGCACTCGAGGTGTCACGATGTTGAGCGTCTGTGGGTACAAAGGTGAGTAGAGGAGACTGCCTCTAAGCAAAGGGAATTGACATCCCAGTTTATCTTAACTCACCTGTCTCTCCTCCAAGGTTGGCTCTGTCACCTCTTTCCCCAAACCTATGCTTCTCCCATGACAATGATATTCTATTATATCCTGCTTGCTGCTATAGGATTTCTGGGCTAAGAGTCTTTGCCAGGAGCTTTGCGACACCTTCAAGATGCCAAGGCTGCAGGGGCAGCGTGCCCATACACAGGCTAAGCCACGAGCTGACAGCACCTGCCAACCATTCAAATGGTTGTTCAACTGAGCTAGCACAGCATTAAGAGAGGGCCAGCCAGAAGGGCATATGGCAGGGAATGGGTTGGAGAATCCTTAATGAATGTTAAACACCGCTTGAAGTGCCCTGGAAGGAAGTGATTTACCAGGACTCTCCTCAGTGTTAACAAGGAAGGACGATGGACGGATGCCAGGATGTGCTGCTCAAGGGAGATAAGGGGCCTTGTGGGGCAAGCTAGTAGGCCTACAGAATTGCAAGGCTTGTGCTCTGCAGAGTAAGTCTCACACAGTTAGGGACCAGATCTGTACCAGTCAATAGATTAGATCCTATGTGCAATGCCCAAGGTTGTGTGCCTTTCATTGCTCCAACACTTGGCATGCTGTCCCTGCTCTGAGACAATAAAGACTACTTGCTTAAAGGAGTCCTAAAATATCAGCCTAACTGGAGTAGTATGAGCCAGGGATTTACTTGCTTCCTAGTGTCCAGTTCAAACAGCACCATTGCCCAGACATGTCATGGTCTTGGCCATGGGATGAAGGGCTGCACTCTAGCTTTTCATTCAGTGCTATGGCCAGGATGTTAGTATCTTCTACAAAGCCATTCATATTCAGGCTTCTCAGACCAAAGCTGCAGTTTTGAACATCTTGGTTCCAAAGGTATGGATCTGCAATGTCTGAGCCATGCTCTAAGAGATGGTTTAAGGCTTAAGCATACAGAGATCCTGTTAAATTGTAGGTTGTAATTCAATAGGTTTGGGTGGGGCCCAGGAGTCTTCATTTCCAACAAGCCCCCGAGTCCATGCAATAGAATTTGTGGAGAAAAAAGTGAGGCTACAGTCCCTCCAGAGTCAAGGAAGCATGAAATTCACACCAGCTTATAAACTTCTGTCCATTCCACAACATCAACAAGAATTAACTAAGACCTCAGTTCAATAACATAATCACAGCGGAACAACAAATGTCAGCCATCATTGAGTGATTGGTTAATAGTTGCTAATGACTGTGCAATCTGATGGTGTGAAAAGCTTTCCACAGCTGCTGGGCACTGCAGACGCACTCACACACACACACACACACACACACACACACACACACACACACACATACACACACACCCCAATCTCATGAAGAAAAGCTCACAATATTCATTTGAAGTTGCCCAGGTCATTTGCTATAGATTGAGAAAATGCGTGCGCATGTGCACACACACACACACACACACACACACACACACACGCACACACACACGCACACACACTTCCTTCTGCGTCCCACCCTATATGCTGCTATCCCCACTCCCTGCAGAGCATGTGAGGATGTAGCTTCTGTAGGAAGTAATTGGGGATCAGTGTCCCTATGAAAAAACACACACACTATGTGAAACTGTAAGGAAACAGCCATTCACAAACCACAGTCGTGTCTGAGCTCTCCCTAGATACTAGATTTCCTGGTAGCTTGCTTTTGGGCTTCAGTGCCTTTAAAGTCTGCTGTGTAAGTCACCCAGGCTGTGGGAATTTGTTAGGACAACTCAAAGCAACCCAGTCCCTAAACATGGGCTTTGTCCATACCTGAAACTCATCTTTGATCTGGCTGGAGTTGGTCTGCGGGTCCAGCCTGCTGATGTTGTAGTAGAGAGAGCGGAACTCACATACGGGAATGGCAGTATTGCCACAGAGGCATGCTTCCAGGATGGCATCATGCACAAACACGTACTGCTCCTGCAAGGACAAGGGGAGGGGGAGAAGGCTCCAGTAAGAGCAGTTGCCTGTGAGCATTTGTCCACATTGAATGGATCTTGCAGCAACAAAGAAAGGCATGATTTATACTGCAGAATCCGTAGTTTTTTATCCTGTAACCCAAAGGTCTAAGTCGCCAGTGTTTTACAGTGATTGAGCTATATAGTGCATTTTTCCCTCATATAGGATGGGACAGCAGAGTCACTGATAAGGGTGAGAAATGTGAGCACATGCCATTACAGGTGCTCCAGGGGTTCCACTCACATCGACAGCTCTCACACAGAAACTGCTAGCTGCAGAAACCCTGCTCTTCTCTGCTGGGGGCTTTCTTACCACTTCCCAGAGCTTAGGAAAATCAAAAGGACAGGTGGAGAGTTGGGGGGTAAAACCCCAAGGTTCCTCTCTTCTTCTGTGGGACAGTTTAGAGAAATGTGGTCCACACTGTCTCTCAGGGGTTGCCAGCAGGATTGGGTTCCAGGTGTTACAGCACAATAAACTACATTTAGTTTATTTCTGTCCTATCCCACTTCATAGTCAACAACCAGAGCGTCTTGGGTGTGCCTCCAAAGAGACAGCTTGTTCTAAAAGCTGCATCTCTGTCTGATCCTAAAATTTGTGCCCCATCCTCTCCATTCTGCTTCTCGGGACCCACTTTTCTCTTCTGGTGAAATTCCTCTCCTTTTCTATAGCTTCATGTTTTCTTCTTTCCAGAAGGTATTTTTTTTTTAAATCTATCAAGCATATGCTCATTATCAATTCTAGGTTTTTAGAGTGTTTGTTGGGGGACTTTTTTTTTTTTTGACAAGAATTTGGCCCCTTTAAATGAAGTGCTTCCTATTGGGATGTATCATGATGCATTTACGTTTAAACATTTCCCTGCCTGACAGTGAGGGCCATGCTTTTGACTCTATCCTAAAACAACCGATTTCTGTAGGCATGGTATTGAGAGCAGACAGCACAGTCATCTTGGCTGTAGTGAGATAGGCCTGAGAAGCGGCCTGTGGGCTCTCTTAGAGCCTGTAGTAGATTCCAGTGTGATGAAAATTTCAGTGAGCATCTACTGGGACTGTTGTACCTAAAGCTATGTACCCATGTCCCTTTGCAGGGTTGACACCACCGGTGGAGCTCCCATGGGTTCTAGATTTGCTAGGATATCTACAGCCTTAACTAGAACTAAAAGGTGGACTTGCTGTGGAAAGGCAATCCAAAGCATGCAGGAGTGGTATAGACAGAAAACTTGACTAACAAGGGAGTGGTTCAGGACAAAGAGCATGGGCCTTAGGCTTTATCTAAGTGAAGTCTTAGGTATATAATTTCTCAGTGTCCTACTCACTGATAGAATGGAGATGTGTGTAGGAGATGCATCATGGGCTGTGCAGAACAGGGAAACTATCCTGGATACAAAGAATGCACTCTGCTTGGCGCACTGTAGGTAACTCTTCAGACAGTCTCAGGTTTGTTATCCCCAAGCATTGTGCTCTCCAGCTAGTCAGAAAGAGACCTGGGTGTGTCTGCCTTTCCTTGAAGGCAAGGATTAAGTCTGTCTCTCTAGGACGCCTCAGCCTTTAGCTCAAAGCAATGTTATCAAGAACTCTGGGCTTAAGAGATGGCTCAGTAGTTAAGAGAACTTGCTACTCCCAAAGAAGACTAGGGTTTGGGTCCCACTGTCTATATGGTGGTTCATAACCATGGTAACTTCATCTCTAGGAGACCCAACAGGACCTTCTTCTAACCTCTGTGAGCACCAGGCACACATGTGGTACACTTACATACATGTTGACAAAACACTTAGACACATAAAATAAAAATATATAAATGTAAAAAAATTGCTATGTTGGTTTAAGCCATTTCTATTAAGGTCTGTCTGAGTGCTTGGCACAAAGCAGGCATTCCATAAGTATCAATACTTCCTTTCCCTCTCCATTCCTTCATCTCCTCAAACACCATCTCTCGCAACTGTCATTCAGTCTTATTTGGATTACTGTAGAGACAGAGAATTCACTAGTTAATGCTTCCAGAAGTTTCTGTACCATAAAGTCCTAGCATTGGTCTGGACATCTCACCATAGTGAGCTATAAAGGCACCCAGTACCAATAGTTGTACAGGTACATCTCTTTCTGCAGGACTTCTCCATAATGAGCTTCTGTCCCACCAGAAGCTTCTCTTTGGTCAAGAGTTTAGGTGACTTGCTGGCTCAGTGCCCCAGAACTAACCTCTGTCTGCACCAGGTTGACCCTCTGTGCCCGGAGCTCACGTACACAGTTGAAGATATCCACAACCCCTTCATTCTCAGCCATGTCGAGCATGGTGTCAATGGCAATGAAGCAGCCAGTCCTCCCAGCTCCAGCACTGGAAGAGAAGTTAGGTGTGTGTTAGGGATCTTGGGACGGGATGGCTTATGGTGATAAGGTCCCTGCCATTTGGCTCTATCTCGAAAGCCTTGCTGAAAGGCAGTGTGTTGCAGAAGTCAGGTGGAATGGTTGGGACCCCATCATTCCTGTGCTATGCTGAACGAGCGGCCAAATCTTCCTTTATTAGATGGGAGAGTAATGCTTACTATTAGAGGAGGTTTTCAGGATTTATTCTGCTGCACATGTATAGCAAATACGTACGGTGTGCTTTTTGTACAACACACTGCTGTACAAGTGTTTTACAAATTTGACTTTGGATTTCCCTAGGGGGTGATCAGCAAGTTTCTTATCCCATTTCATTGGCGAGAAACTGAGGCATAGAGAGCCAGGTCTCAGAGCTGGCAAATGGGAGAGCTGAGAGTTCTCTGCAGCAGTCTAGAACTTCTACTACCTTTCTTAATAAGATGTACAGTATGCCTGGCATACTGGAGCCTTCCTAGTAAACACACCCTTCCCCTTCTCTCTCTCTCTCTTCTTTTATTGGGTTACAGAGAGTGGGATAGACAGAAACAAGAGCGCTCTGAGCTGAGTCAAAGGCAGAGAGTAAGTCGATCTGGAGTCTCCTATTTCAAGACCTTGCGGTTGACCCATTTGTGATGGCTTCCTCAGGATCATGAGTCAAGCACACCATCAAACAAGAGCAGATGACAGCCTTGAGACCCTCATCAAGCACCAGGTGCCCCGACAGACAAAGGATCAGTTTGTCATCACTGACAAGCTTTTAACAGGAGAATTTCAGACAAGACGCAGAAGAGCAAGAGGATTTCCACAAAACTCCCTGGAACGCAACAGATCTTTCCAGATTATTTCTGGGCTCTAAAACAATAGGGCATAATCACAGAGTGCTGGCCTGTACTGTGCACAACTTTGGAAGGGAAAGCAGGGCAGCCTATGAAGGAAGCCCACACTGATGGTGGTTTCACACTTTACTTACCCTGTGGAAACAAATGCCATTGTCTAACAACGCAGAAACCAATGAGATGCCAAAGCAACACTGGCCATGAAGCAATGGCCAGCTGGGCCCACACCAGTGGTGGTCTGGAAACTAAACCCTTGGAAGCAGTCCTCATTCATGATAAGTTGCCATGGATGACTGAGTGCAGTCTGACTTAATCTTGCCTCAAAATACCTGTCCCCATGCAACTCCAGACCCTCTCAAAAGAATTGAACAGAACTGGCTCTGGAGCTTGGGAAGGGATATATGTCTGTGTCTGTGTCTGTATCTGTAGAGACAGACAGACAGATAGATAGATAGATAGATAGATAGATAGATAGATAGATAGATAGATAGATAGATAGATAGATAGTCCCTCATTCATTTGTTCCCCAAAGTCCCACCCTCCACTTATCTCATGGGAATGAACTGGCATCACTGGATTTGAAACTTGACTCCAATATCAGTGAATAGGGTGCCTGGTGTCAGTGACCTTCAGCTCCTGCCTCCTGGGAGAAGTTTTGAAAAGTCTGAGCTTTGTGTGTGTGTGTGTTTTGTTTTCTGTTTGTTTGTTTTTCTAGAATAAACCAGTAGTTAAACACAAGGTATTTGAGATCCTGCGATTAAATCTTGGCTCTGTTACTTACTAGCTGTGTGACTTTGGGTAAATGACTTCATCTCTTTGGGTTTCACTATTCTCATTCATAAAATGAAACAGGCCATATACCTCTTAGTATTAATAGTACAACATATGTAAATTGCATTAAATTACATTTTAGAAGCATAATGCATGTAAATTGCTTGGTTCTGTGCCTGGTTACTTACACTCCATGGATATTTATCGAGCATCCATGATGCCCCGGATTGTGCCTGGCTACTTACACTCCTCAGATATTTATCGAGCATCCATGATGCCCCGGATACCATGATCAAGAGTAGGGATAGGAAGGTTACTAAAAGACACTTACTGTCCTAAAGCATTTGTTATGCTTTGTGTGAGGTGTTGGATGATGGTGAGAGTCTGGGAGAGTAGTTTGGAATCCTTTCAGGCACTTATTGTCCATTAGCCAAGCCATAACAGCCCCAGGAGCAGGTACCACTCGGCTTAGATACCTTACAGTGACTTGCTATGGAGATGCGGGCACAGACCACCACACCCAGGACCGCAAGTGGGAGAGGGTCTCACGACTACTTGCCATTGTCTCCCTCCCTCCCTCCCTCCCTCCCTTATGATCTCTGGCTGCTGTTGGAAGATGGAGAGCAAGCTTAGATGCTAATGGGCCTTTGCTCTTTGAAATGAGAGAGAGGCAAAGCAGAGAAGCCATGCCCGATGCTCACAGGGCAGAGGTTTTGGCTAAACCCTCCGTATTTACCTGTGCAGTGTGGTTGGTTTTGTATCGGCTGCTGTGGAGAACACAAAGGGATGCCGTGTGAGGGAGGGGCTGGCTCTGAGACATTCACAGAGTCCCCCATGCCTCTTGACTGACATAGACATTGCCAAGAAGGATGAGATGACCGAACCATACAAGGTGTAAGGAGACATGCTGAGCCCAAGGTTATACTGAAACGGAGGGGTATCGGGAAGGAGGGGGATACAGACTCTGCGGCCTTCGAGTCTGGACATCTAACGTCTTCCAATTCCAAATGCCCTTGACACAATACTTCATCTCCATTTAGAAGGATCCAGTGCCACTTATGTTCAAAGTGACTTTCTAGGTCAAAGCTAAAAATTTCCTGTCTCAGTAATAAGGGAAACCTGATGCTGGCTACTTGCTCTCTATTAAAGACCCTGCAGGCCTGCAACTGATATTAAAAATAATAGGAGGAAAGAGACACACAAAACTAGGCAATTTACCAAGGTGCCCATGTCAAGTTGCTGCCAGGAAGGTCCAGACAACATGTTAACCATACCAGCTTTGACATTTCCCAGCTCTCTCTACCATACCTGTGCCTCAGTTTCCCTATCTGTAAAATGGGAGTGATAAGCATATCGCTCACCTACTAAGCATGGATGCGAAGTGAAATAATAGGGGCAGATAAAAGTGGCAGGCCTATCAGGTGCTGCTAAGCCCTGTTGTGTCCCTTGGAGTAACAACCATAATAGTAACTTAAACCATTACTGCTGTTGTTGTGGGGCCTCAGGATCCAGCTCTCTTCAGAAGGCGGCAAGACTCTGGGCCATAGGAGGAGGAGTCTTAAATTCGTAAAACCAAGACCCTGGGACAAGTTAATATCACCCTCATCCAGAGAGCAAATCCACAGAGGTCCCATTGATTATGGAATGGGGGTGGAGGTTTGACTCACCTGCAGTGGACCACTATGGGCCCGGCTTCTGGGGGATTGAGGAACTTGACCTGGCGGACAAAGCCCAGAAGGCCAGTGGCGTAGCAGGGAACACCATGGTCAGGCCAGCTGGTGAAGTGGAAGAGGCGGAGCTCCCGGATCTCATGGTAGCCTTTCTGAGGAGAGAATGGGCCTCTGTTCCTTCACCTGCTTCCTTCATTATTCTCCCAGTGGGATGAGGGGTGATGTGGGGGGCAGGAGGGGATGAAGCCCTTGCTGGGTGGATGGGTGTTAACTCACAGTAACTCTGCTCAGCTGCTTTTGGAAAATCGAAACCAGTAATTTCTTGAAATTAACTTCTTAAAAGTGAATTCATGTATTGATTTATTTTTATGTATATAAGTATTTTTGCTTGTATGTCTTCAGCAGACATCCAGAACATTTCCTAGCCAGAGCTAGGAAACATCTATTTTATTTTTCATCTCAAGTTAGGTAGTACTCACCAAAGGTCATCTTTTCCTGGATGTGTACTAGGCCCTTTGAAGAGGTGATTTAAGCCATAGTTCCTGCTCCTGGAATAGCTCATGACCTCACTGAGTTAAGGAAGGCTTCTATATGGATAGTTCTATTAGGGTGTGGTTCTCAAGACTCCTAATGCTGCAACCCTTTAAAATAGTTCCCCATGTTGGGGTGACCCTCAACCATAAGGTTGTTTTCATTGTTACTTCATAACTGTAATTTTGCTACTGTTTGATATATATGTATATATGTATATGCATATATACATATATATACATATATGTGTACACACACACACACACACACACACATATATATATATATATATATATATATATATATATATATATATATGAAGGAATTATTTAACATGATTGGAGAGGAGGAGAAATCAGGCAAATACCAACCAAAGGACCAAATTGCCCCTGGTTGAGATCAGTCCTAGACTAGACTCCCAGCCTGGGAAATGCGGGCATCTTTTTGCTCTCCACACTACATGTTTTTGACCCTTGGCCAAGGGTCCTATTCCTCTCATCCTCCCCCCGACTGGTGCCTTCTCAGTCCCAATTTTCTCTACAAATGACTTTGGCTCTAGGGGTATGTAATGGGGTACATTTACCTCTCTTGTGCCCCTGTACATTTCCTTTGGTACCATATAGCTTTCATCAGAATGTATCATATCCTTTGTCCATTACATTTTCTGTTGAAGTATGTTTGTCTTTCTAGTTGAGGAACCCATTGCAGCGTCTATTCTTACTATTGGACCATGCCAGCTGGGCACAAATCAGATGCTTGCTCTATACTCTCTGAATGATTAGACCAACCAATTGGCTTAAAAGAGGGACTTCCCACAGAAAGGGAAACTTACCTTCTGGACTGTGAAGGTGCGGATGACATATTCTGCCAGGGGCTCTGTTTCTATTAGGGTGACTTTAATGTCTCCATAGACCTCTGTGTCATCTGGCCAGTATCGGACACACTTCACCTGTGGCCGAGTGAAAGACAGGGAGAGGACAGAGAGGAGATACATAAACAGAGTGCAGAAGATGAGAAGCCACCTCCTCTGGTTTTCCCATCCAAATAAACCCAAGGGTGACTTTGGAGGCATTTCAGCCCATGGGGTACTCAGTGGTCAGGGATCTGCAAATTGCGTAGGGCCTAACTCACTGCCAGAGTCACTGGGGCCATGATCATAGTAGCACTGTCTTTTCTTACAGCTCCTTGTGATTTTTCTGGTGTCTTGCTATAGTAAGCCATCAGAAAGGACTAGGTAAGATGGGAGGTTTATCATCTCCGCTTAGCAGATGAATGATAATACTGGAGATTGGTGACTTATTCACTTCCTGCTGTGTTAGCATGGGGCCGCTGAGCATTATCATCTGAGCAAGGTTGAGAAATCAGGTGGGAAACAGCAAGGAGGGAGAAGCAGAAGCAGCTAGGAGAGGGTCCTTCTAAAGATGTGGTCCCTGGGGGCTGGAAGGAGGAAAGGCTCTTGATTGGGGAAGAGACAGAGAATCCTGAGCCCAAAGGGAAGACGTGCCACTGCTCTCTGTCCCAGCGGTAGGTGTCTATGCTAATAGCCAGCCATTCCCAAGTTTGACTCTAAGTTCCACAGAGACAAAAAGAAATCATAGTTTCCCCCTTAAAATAACAAAAGCATTATTACCATTCCGGGGGATGCAGCACGGCCTAGCGTGGCAGTTCCCACAGTGTGTTCCGCTGGGTGCTAATAGGTGTTAGGTAAACAAAATGAAAATAAAATAAAACAGAACAGAACAAAACAAAACAAAACAAAACAAGAAACAAAACAAAACAAAACAAAGAGGTTTTTTTGTGGTCAAATGAGTTTGGGAAATGCTGTTTCAACAAAGTTAAACAAGTTGCTTTGGTAAAAGATGACTTAGTTCCTCCAAAGTGCTAACGTTATTAGTAAGTGTCTTAGGACTCTCCAACGGGGCAGAGGACACAGCATTTCCCAAGCGTATTTAACCATGGAACCCTCTGCTCACTCGTCATCCTGAAGGCTAGCGTCCCTGGGAACCCACCTACGGGAATACTCAGTGCGCAACAAGGTTTGGAGGCAAATGGACATTGCTGGATTCTGAGACCTCGGAGCTAAGAACGTTCTAGAAAGAGCCTCGGACCCCTACAACTAATGAGAGCCCATACTTACCTTGTCAAGCATCGCCTATGAAATGTTCTATGACTTATTTGCGTATATGGTGTTAATTATATGTCACCACAACCTTAGAAAATATGTTCCCCCACATTCTACAGGTGAGGATTTAAATATGGGGAAGCTGAGAAAATTGTTCAAAGTCAACAGCTGGCAAGGAATGGAGTGATGAGCAAACCCAGACTGTCTGACTCATAACCAGGAACACTGCCTTGTGTGGTTACTGTGCCATAAGTATATGCAGTGTGTGTGTGTGTGTGTGTGTGTGTGTGTGTGTGTGTGTGTGTTGGCCACTAGAAGGAGTTCCATTATGAAACTGCTCTTTCTCCCAAGTTACCCGGTTTCTATTCACAGTTCAGCATCAGAATTCATTTCAAAATGTGGGATGTGCGGTGCCAGACCGGAATGCTCAAATTCCGAGCAGCTGCGGTTATTCACTAGAGTGGCAGCCTGAGGCTTATTCCCTGGGGAAGCAGCTGAAGAGTCAGAGCAGCTGGAAGTGGGGGACAGTCTGAACTGTGGGGGACAGTCTGAATAGTGGGGGTAGTCTGATCAGCAGGGTTTCACGTATTAAGAGTCAAGAGTGGGATTATAATGATTGACTTGAGTATCTACCCTTTTCCATCTACGGCTCATCTGTAAAACTAGGGAGTGGGTCAGATGGTGAATGTTCAAGGATGCTTACTCACTTAGCCCTGACCCATGATTAGCAATGAGATATCCACACCCTTTCAATACAATATGACAGAACGGAGAGCCTCTTTGGCCCCACCACTGCTGCCAGCACACCTTATCCTAATAGACTATCCATAACTTACCTGTCCACCCTTGATATAGTTTGTTTACGCTATGGGAGCCCTTTGATATTTGTACATCAGCCTTTCAACTGTGTACCCCGCCCATCCACCCACAGGCCACAGTTAATCAAAGGAACAAAAGCAAAACTGGATATAGTAGCCCCTTTCCCAAGCTCTTGCCAAGGACAATTTAGGACTGAATCTAGACAGAACAGAGGAGACAGAGGCCTGAGCCCTGAAGAACAGTGAGGGTTCATAGGCAGGGAGGAAGAACAGGCTGTTGAGAGGAGAAGACAGATGGGGAGAGAGAGAGATGTGGAGGCTGGAATTGTCAACATGAAGGGAGCCATGTTGACAGCATCACGACTGGTGGAAGGGAGAGACTAGCTGTGTTGAGGTGGGTGGAGGAGAAGCCAGTGGAGACACAGAACATCATGTAAGTCCTTGAGGTTCATCAGAAAAGTGGGAACAGGGCAGGCACTTTTGTTTGGCTTTCAAAAGGTTTTAACTTATTTTATAGCCTTATCATTTTTGTGGGTTTCTTCTGACAATTTTGTAATAAATATAATATATTCAGATTACTCTCTTCTTCTCCCATCTTTCCATCATCCCCATCAATCTGCCCTCCCAACCCCTACCCTCCTGTTGTCAGTTTGATGAGTTTTGCTTTTGTTTTGTTTTGTGACTCATGTGCTGGTGGTTTTTGTCCTTCTTAGCATATTCATACGCTGAAGGAAATAATTCAGCAGCGAGGAACAGTCTTATTTTTCATATGAAAAGGGAATACATGAAAATCTCTGAGCCTCGGTGGGCTGCACCTGATGATATTAATACATCTGATCTGCCCTGCCTGGCTGGCTCCTTCCCTTCAATGACACATTTTAGTTACAGGTCCCTCCTGCCGCCCCTCAAAGCTGAACATGCCATTTGCTTCTCAGGGACTTCTGCTTGCTTTCCTGTCCAGTCCCTCTGGTTTCTTTGCAAGTGCAAGTTCATTCTCTTCTTTTAGGCAAGACCAGGTCCTTTAATGGATAAAGAATGTTGGGCTAATGGATGAGGAGGGTAAGCGAACAAAGACTTGCAGCACCTTCTCAGAAAGCATCTTTCAAGGGGTGACCAATCAAAGATGGGTACTTAGTGTTGGCCATATTGGGCTTTGTCATAAGAAATGGCCAATAGTCAGCCTTTCGGGGTGAACAAAGACAGCCCTTTCTCTTGGCTAGACTTGATAACCGAAGGGAAGGACATGAAGATGGTTGCTGTTACAAATACGATCATAGGTCTGTAAGGTGTTGTTGAGAAAGTCCACATCTGATGGCTTTCATTTCCTCAAAATCTATGAGATGACACTGTCAACAGAGAGAAGCTAGAGATGGGATGGGTGAGCTGAAGGAATGGAAGCTGCTCCGATGTGAAGTGGGAGGAATAGCATCCCTCATCCCTATAGGCTGCTGTAAGGGTATGGTGATGCTTTGGAAGCTGGTGGCACAATGCAAGCAACAGGTGCCCCAGCATTTGTCTCCACCGCCCTCTGCCCACATGACCGAAAGGGAGGCTTACCCTGCCCACTTCCACAAGGTTTGTGACCATGACGATGCTGGCAGAGTTTTCCTGCCAGATCATTCTCCAAAAGTCCTTCACAGTCTCTTGCATTGGACCTGATAACAGAAAGGGTGATGAGGTTAGAGACTGCGGATACAAAGCAGCTGCTCAAAGGTCTGTCTCTCTTGGCTGGTCATCAAGGTTTTAGATAGGTGGGCAAGAGTGAGGCCAGAGGAGCCCCAGTGGGATACCAAGTAGCTGAGACAGAGGCTGGAGCCAAGTCTTTGGGGGGGGGCAGCATACAGCAGAGATAAGAAAAGCCACATTTTAGATGCTCGTGGTCTGCAGCATCTTCTCCATCCTCACCCTCACCCTCATGCTCAACTTAGCAGCTCCACTTTTCCCTGATTCAGCACTTTATCTGGACTGTGGTGTATATTGTGTTCAAGGGACAGCAGGATCTCAAGGAGAGCTAGCAAGGGAGTTAGGGTAGGGAGGGTGGAGCTGCCAAAAGCAAGAGGGTGCAGTGTTTTGAGTTTGACAAATGCTAGAGACATTCATCTGAAGCTTGATCAGGAAAGGAAGGATTAAAACACAGAAAACAAAAGAGAAAGAAAACAAGGAAAAGGACAGAAAAGCAAAGAGTGGAAGATAGGAGTGGACACTCCAAAGCAATTTCCTAGGAAATGATTCTTAATATCCTGGGTCTTCATCATTTTTAAAATTACAAAAACAATTTATGTATTTGAAAGAAAATTTGAATAGTATTTTTTTCTGTGTTTTTCTGTGTACAAATGTATTTGCTGCAATAAGTACCAGGTCTATCATAAGTATTTTTTTCATGTCCTCAAAAATGATATTTTTCATAGTTACAGAGTTTTCTATAACATGGAGACACTGTATGATATTTAACCAACCTATCTATTATTGGGCATTTAAGATTTTCCCACTTTTTCCTATTACAGATGACACGATAACATTGTGAAGAATGCTTTTTATATATGTCGAGCTCCACACGTGTAATTATCTGCAGGGCTTCTCCCGTGGAGGCTTTTAAAGGCATCATCAATTTTAAACCTTCTGATAGCATGCTGCCACACTGCGTTCTAGGGCAACTGGCTGCATCTCTTTTGTAGACAAGCACTCGCAAAATGGATGGGGACCTCTGCTGGGTGATCCATTGAGGCTTTTATCTTCTGGCCACCCATGCATGGTCTCTTGTCTCATACTGATATAGTGACAGCTCTTTCTGCTGCCATTCTAATCTGGACTTGTCATGACCTTGCTTCCCAAGGACTTCTAGAGGCCAAGCTACCCTGTCTCTCTGGCTTCTCTGATTGCAAAAGCTCATCCCCTTCCTTCAGGGGAAGCCAGGTCACTAGGGGAGGAAGACTTTCATGAAAACAGAAAGAGTGGATAGCAAGGCTTACTTTGATTTTATTTTTAAGTCCCTTTGCTTTGATATCTTTGATGATATCAAGAGTGACTCAAGAGTCACTCCAAGACACTTACCTTGGGTTGCAATGTAGTGCCGGGGTCGGTGGTACCCCTGGATAATAGGAGAAAAACACAGTGAAGGGTTTCCACTCAAAGCTTGAAAACAACACAACATTAGTACACATCTCTTCCTAGATACCTGGTATTCTCATAGGCAATATGAGGATAGCATCTCAGAGGAGTATTAAAGACCATAGAAGACCCTGTGTGTAAGGCAGAGACAGTTAGCATTGGCTGTTATTGTGATGACCTATGAGGGGCCCATATAGGTGTTCCACAGGCATTCCTTAAGCTTTTGCAACCCAAAAATACAGGAGAGAAGGTGTTCCAGGTTTATGGTGCACAGCAACTACCAGCAAGTCTTTTCTGAGCCATAGTCATATATAGATCCCAATGTTAGGCTGAGCACGGGCACCTGGAGTAGGAAACAGAAAAGGCCAGTTCTTTTTCTGACTGCACAGTGTTAACAATCAGAGAGAGGAAATAGGAAGGATGTTACATCACTTCTCTCTGGTGATAGCAAAGTTCTGGGTGCAGAGGGGACCCTGTGAAAGTGTGAGCTCAGAGAGTCAAGAACTAATCCGAAGACCAGTTTGTGATTTCCCTAGCTATTTCAAAGTGCTCCCCTAAGCCCTGTTGTGCTCTGGCATGGAGCTAACTTGGTGCTTCATAACATCCCCATCATGAGGGAAGAGGTTGTAGATGATACTGTCTTCATTAGGAGTGGAACGGAGGGAGGGGCTCCTTTGTTACAGAGTAACAGTGTTGTTTCTAGTGTGTTATATTGAAGAAAAGCTTAAGTTTAGTATCAGTCATTAAACATGCTTAGCATTTAGTGACTAGATGGATTGGTGGATAGAGACACAGTTAAATTTTCTTGGTTGGGTCATATGTGTGTATGTGCGTACATATTTGAATGAATTGTGAATATATGTGTACATGCATATTACAGTAAAAGGAAGATTCTGGGTGACTTCCTTAGTAGCTCAGCAGCCTAATTTTTGGAGACAGAGTCTTTGACTGAACCTGGATTTCAGGGATTCACTTAAGTTCTCTGTCCAGTGAGCTTGAGGCATCTTTCCATCAACTTTCTTTCCCTGCCCCAGTGCTAGGATTTTAGATGGTCACTAAGTGCCCAGGTTTTACTTGCATTCTAGGGGTCTGAACTCAATTCAAATGACCATATGGCAGGCACTTTACAGGACAGTCTTAGACAGAATGAATTGTTGTTGACTGTCTTGGAACACACTTCATACTTAGGGTTAACTGTCCCTGAACAGCATAAGTCCTAAAGTTTGAATAGATGTTTCTGTTTACACATTATAAAATTATGTTAGAGAAGCTGAGGTGTCTCAAGTCTTCCATGAAGAAGTGAGCCAGAATTCCCTAGAGTTTTTGATGGCACCTCTGAAGCCCTGGATCCAAGTGATGACTCAAAAATTAGTGTATGGGTTCCCTTGTACATTTGAAGGTCTTACTATTTCATTCATTTGGTAAGTATTTGGAAGATTTCTCCCAATTTCTCTTCATACTTTATCTGGAGTACCTACTACCACTGACTCAAGACCAACATCAATGACAGTAAACTCTCTATACAATAGTTAATCTTCATTGTCAACTTGACTGGATTGAGAAATGCTTAGAGGATCAATGATACCTGCTCCCCCAAGTAAGTCTGTCTAGGGTTAGTTAGATCATGAAGGCTCTGGCCCAAGGAATGGAGTGACTTCTGATAGATTTATAATGTAATCATGTTATTTGGAGAAAGGGAAAAGTAGGAGGCCAGGTCTAGTCGGTGGAACTGGGAGAGTAATCTTGGGGACTCCATCTTGTTCTATCCTGTTCTGTTCCTATCCCTTAGTTTCTCTGCTTCCTGGCTGTGATGTGAACTGTTATGTTCTGCCATACCATCTTGTTAAGACAGATGGATTGACATCTCTGAAACTGTGAGCCAAAAGAAATACTTCCTCACTTAAATTGCCTTACTCAGATACTTAGTTATAGCAAGGAAAAAACCCAACTTACATAGTTAGAGTAACCATACACTACGATTACTGCAAGTAGTCCCATATACTTAATGAGGACACTCAGTTGACACAACTGACTTCTATAGAGATAGAAACTATTCTCCAGGAGCCTATATAGGCTCAGAGCAAATAGAAAATAAGTGAGTTATGACAAACCAACCAGAAAGATACAACGTGTGGGTTATATGTACCATAGACCAGCTCAGTTGCCTAGATTTGAATCTTGGGCTCTGTCTCAAGGACAACTTATTTAATTTCTTTGGGTCTCAGATATTGTTATAAAAGTCTGTCAGGCTATTTAAAATACATTAAATAATATTTAAAAAGTTAATATGTAACAGTTCCTATAACATATATTAGACAAAATTCTAAGATTTCACATTGTGTCTTTGCTATTATAACTATATCATTTCTCATTTGGCGAACATTTATTGAGACCTCTTCCATGATTAACAGTGCATACTGAATGCTTAAAAGTTTCTGGGCAGATGAATCCTCCCTTACTAGGAGCACAGAGCCCTCCTCCAAGAACAAAGCAATGGGAAGGTGCATCTGTCTTCCCAAGTCAAGATGGACAGGGCTATGACGGCTGGATAGAAGAGTTAGATTCTGAGGACTTGGAGTAGGTTTAGAAACAGAAAATGGCTCCCTAAAGACTAGAATGATGAGGTTTCTTGTGTCTATGCTCTTCTGCCAGTTATGTCACCAGCTGTTCTCATAGTCCTCCATCCCCCCCCCCCCCGGCCTGGACCATAGCATCAATTTTCTGTGTCCTCCAAGAACCCATTTTTACTTCTGAATCTTATCTGCTGTCTGCAATAGTGGGCTTCTGGTACACACCCGTGGGTGTTGGTTTTTTGAGTCTGCACTGACTCCACTGTGCTTGCACAGCAGTTTCTCAGTGCTTCACGTTAGAGCAATCACATATCTCATCCTCATCTTGAACTTTTCTCCCATCTGTCTCTCTGTGTCCACTCCCTCAATGCATACATCCTATGCTCCAGCTTCATGACCCAGAACTTCAGATGAGACCTCTTCCGTGATACAGAGGGAACTTCGTCATCATGATGTTCCTTTCTTGTGAGAGATTCCACATGGCTTCACATATGCCCAGCGAATACGGGGATATGAACAGAACTAAGAGCTTTGGGATTTTTCTACTCCTCGGTCATGAGACACGCCACTCAGAGCTGGGTGCAGCTTTCTGCAAAGGTTGGTCAGTAGGATGCATGCCTAAGACCAGTCTTGCCTTGGCAAAGACCTTGGAGGAGACTAAGGTTTGGAAGATTCAAATATACTTAAAGGTTAATGGTAAAAAAAAAAAAAAATTCTGGGCAAGAAATTCACACATCAATTGTGAGGTTGGGCTTCTGAGTCTCACTATTTTGTGCTTTTGTTCGTTTTCATACTCATTTCAGACTCAGCTAGCAAGCACCACAGGAGCATCTTCTACTATACACAATGCTGAAAACACAAAAGTGAACCAGATAGATGTGAGCCCTCCTTTGGAGCAGCTCACAGATACCTACAAACTGGGCTATGAACTTCTGAGGGAAGATGTGGGGCTCTGGAGAGCACTCATGGGAACTGACTCAGCCATGAAGGCAAGAAGGGTGTTCCCTGAGGAGGTGATGCTTTAATTAACTTCTACTTTGGGCCTCTCGACATTGACATTCCTGAATTCCCACTTTGGGCTTTTAGTCTGCCTAACCGGACTTACAGCTGCTCTTCAGAAGCAGTAGGGACATTTGTCCAGAAGACCTAGCAGCAGGCCACTTTGCCTGTTCCCATATAACGAAGTGTTTTTTCTCTCTTACTCTTGGACTTTTGCTTTACTTCCAGTCCCTGAGACATCACTCATCTGATCTCTGTCGGCTTCTCTACTCCACTTCCAGTTTGCTTTTTACGCTTCCTTTTTGTATATACGTGTGTTTGTATGTGTGTGCACAAGTGCGTGAGGTGCATGCGGATATGTGTGAAAGTCTGCAGAGGACAAAGGTTGATGTCAGAGGGCTTTACCAGTGAAACTGGAGATCGCTGACTTGGTTAGACTGGCCAGGAATCTCCATGGAACCTGCCATCTCTCAGTGCTGGGATTATAGCAGTGTTGTCAAACATGGATTTTTGTGTGAATGCCAGGGATTAACCTCAGGTTCTCATGGCAAGCACTTTACCAACTGAACCATCTCTCTAGCCGGCTTGCCTTCCTTTTCTTCAAAACATGAATCACCAGATGGCTTATTCATTTACACCCTTGTCTATCTCCTCCTATCTTATGGCTGTTCAACAGTACAGGGCAGGGCTGAACCTGGCTTGCTCTCAAGCACTGAAATGTTTGTCTTGGCTGCCAACCTTGCTAAACCCCACTGAAAGCATGTGCGCCACGTGCCTGTTCTTATGCTGCATCTCAGCAAAAAGACCTTCTCTGGACTCCAGAAACCCACAAAGTCCCCAGAGGGGAAAAATTCAAACCACAAGATTCCTCAGCAAAGGAGATAAAAGGAAATGTATTGCTCAAATGGGTCTCCTCTGGGGATTTGCCAAGAGCGAGTGCAGAAAACTTCCTAACCTTAAAAGAACTTTCAGTTCATTTAAGTCCCACCTACACAGCACACAGAGTGACTGCAAACCAGCACCGGGCCTGCCTCCATCTGCCTGTGAACAATTGGAAGGAGGTTTGCATCCAAAATACATTTATCTCACTCTGTACTCCTGCATCTGTTACTTACTGTGGACCTAGCTATGATATTTATTTCCAGGCTGGTAATTTATAACAGAATCAAGTGGCCAATACATTTTCCGGTATGCAAACAAACATGCCAGTGGTCTGGTTTCAGACAGCAGCATACCACGGCCTCCAGAGGCTCTGTCATGGTTGGCCTCATCCTGCTCATTTTCTAAAACAAGAGTCATTTTAATGAATCGTCAAGATTAAATTGTGGAGAAGGGACCCTTGCTCGAATAGCCAGCTCTTGTCTTTGGGCTGGTGTGGAGACCAGGGTAAAGCAGCAAAGACTAGATAGCTCATACCCCCCTCACCTCCCACCTTGACTCTATTTGTTGGCTATCACAAATCCCCAGGAGACCACAGGAGTATAGTTCTACTGGAATTTCAGGTAGGCTCACAGTTAATGAGATTTTTTCCTTTTCCTGCCCCATATTGGTAACATCATAAGAGGCTACTTGTGTTCCATGTCTTTTTGTCACCATGTTTTCCCCATTGTCTTTTTCACACTCTGCTCTGTGACACAGGAGGTGACCATGTTGGAGATCGTTTCCAATGCTTTGAATTAATCTGGCCCCCAATACCAGGAATCGGTATGTCCAAATGATGTGGGTCCTTGTCCCCAATTGGCTTTTGATTGATTAATAAAAGAACCAATGGCCAATGGCTGGGCAGATAGACTGAGGTGGGACCTTTAGATTTGTGAGGGCTAGGAAGTGGGAAAAAGGAAGGAGAAAATCGCCATGACTCTTGGGTGGGGTTGGGGTGGAGGAGAAGGATGCGGCATAAAAGCTGCAGGAGAGAAAGCTAATCAACCATGTAAGAATTCGGGTAAGTGATTGAGACTGGGGTAGCTAGGGAAGGCTTAAGGGGGCCCAGCCTTTAAGATAGTCACTGCATATCAAAAATTAACTGAAGTATGTGTGTGTGTGTGTGTGTGTGTGTGTGTGTGTTTCATTTGTGAATCCAGATAGCTCCTGGGCAGGTGTACACATGCAACCCACTGGGAGCCAAAGTGGTTTAGCCAAATGACAATATTAATTGCAATGTAGGTTCCCATATCTTCTGAGTTCTATGGGGCATTTTCTAACCAGGAGAGGAAGCAAAAGCTTAGAGGCCAGTGGGAGGCTGGGGCATACACCCTTTTGGTTTCTTCTTTGCCATGTCAATAAGGGCTGGCTTCTCCTTGGCAAGAGTAAGACAGCCTGATCCTTACAGTATCCTTACAGATCTATTCCATTTATAGCTACCCTCTTATCTAGCTACACAACTCCTGAGATCTCTGCTATCTGTAGCCTCAAGATGCCCCACACAGTCCAGTTGGTTAATCTGCTTTAGTACTATTCAGACTCTTATTAAATATTTCTTGGTTGATACATGTGAGCCAGCTTATTTCCTCTTAGAACTCTAATAGATACTTTATAGTAGTTACCATATACTTGCAGGCTGGCATTTTTTTATTGCATTATGCAGCTATCAGAATGAATAAATACTTTGCTCATAGTCACAAAGCTAGTCATCAGAAAGGCCTGTATCCAACAGGCCCAACAAGAATGGGATTCATGACTATAGTCTCATTAGTCTTTGATGCTAACCACTGAGACACAGCTCAGGGCCTGACACTGCCTATTAGGACTGCATGTGGTAGAAACATTTGGCCTCTCGGTACAGTCTACTTCTTATAAAGAGAGGGAGGGGGCTGTGCTGTGTTCTTGCTGTGCAGAGAATTAAAGTCTAGCTGTGTGACCTAGGGCAGTGCGCTTCACTTCAACCCCTGGTTTCCTGTCTTTAAAGGCTAGCAAAAATATTTCATAATGATATAACAGGACAGAAATTGCAGACCTGATTAGGACTGGTACTGTAGAATCACTTGCATTTAAAGCAATTTCATTTGTTGCCTATACGACATGAAAATTTCTCTGTTTTACATGTGGTCAGCCATTCACTGTACTGTGGATTGAGTAAATATCTAGAAAAAGCATGTTTATGGAGTTTCCATTTAGATATTAAATGTTAGATAGATATGGCAACTTGGGTACATGAGACTATGCATGTGCTATATCCTTAGAACTGTAATATGAACTGACCATAGTCAGGGTGGAGAAGAAAAGAAAGGAACCAGTCAAACCTGTACCAACATGTGCTAACTGAGTGTCCACTAAATGCAGGCTATGGGATGATGTCAGGGGTAGATGTAGAACCAGAAGATTGAGCACTGGGTTGGGACATTCAGCTACAGTTCATACCCAGGTTGTGTTCAACTACCTGACATTGGACAAATTTTTCAACTTCTTTAAGTCTGTTTCCTCATCTGCTAAGTGTAAATGCTAAGAACCACGGTGAAGTGTTACTAAGAAGGCTTAGTAATTTGGCTCACGTAAGGCACACATCACAGGCCAGGAGTGACTCATTAATAGGCTACCACCATTGTCCCTGATAATATTATTAGAAGAAACAAGAGTTTGGCACTCCTGATTTAAACTGTAGCTCCTCTTCTCTTACCACCATTGGCTGTGATTCTGGATATGTGAACTAACCTTGAGAGACCCAGCTTCCTCTTCTGGCAATGGGTACTTAGAGGTATTTATCCAGTGCGGTTGAGTTACTACTTAGGGTGACATACTGGTACATAAGAAGCGATCACTGACTCTTAGGTTACTGTAACCCTTTCTTGCACAGCTGGTTCTTTGTCACTTTCTGAGACAGAACTGAGAAGTCATCTCCTTCAAGAAGCTTTTCATCAGACTCCCTCTCGAGGCTTTGGTCTGACAGGTCTCTTCTGGGAAGTTTTCTTTCCTCATCTGACCCCTCTTACCAAACGAAATCTTTACCTGGAATGGCAGTATTTCTAGCACACAGTGGAAAGTCTGCTTGGTATTTGTGCAATGATTATTAGAAGGAAAGGAGCTGAAACTCAAACTGATGGAAGCTAGAGGTGAGGACAGAATGTGGTCATGAAGGAACACAGATCAGAGGCTCCGTAGCTTTCCTCTTCCAATCATCCCTGGATCTCTTATCAGTCCCTCATAGTGAGAAAGCTGCTTTTTAAGGAAATGCTTGAAGGTGTTTGAACATGGGGGACCCCATTCACTACTGAGCTTTATAATTTATCTGCTATTGGAGGAAAAGTAGATCTGAGAGAGAAGAGCCTGGAACTAACAACCAAGTAGGAGAGAAGCTGTCCCTGCATTCCAGACACTACCAAGAAAGAGACTCAGATCAAACAGGAGCTGAGAAGCATGTGCACAGAAGTGAAGGAGCCTACAGAAGCACAATGGCCACTCTTACCAGGTGGACATCCTAGCATTACTGATCCAAGCTGACATCTCCAGGTCTCAGCTCAGAGCCCAGAGACCTTGAAGAACGACTTAAGAGATTCCCACTGATTCCCTCAGACTCTCAAATATATTTATAGACCAGCTATGAAGTACAGTCACATATCTCGTGAATTTTCTTATAACATAGCCTAGCCAGATGGTTTATTCGTTCAACAAGTAGATGAGCCTTGAACCTGATACTTTACCCTACACTTTGCTTTCAGAGTTCAACCTCGTAAGCCATCAAGGATCTCATGCCATCCTCATTTTCCAGTATTCCCAGTGCTTACTTCTACTACCCACAGACAGAGATGCTGCTTAGTTCTTTCCAGGTGCCTTCCTCTTGGCAAGAGCAGTTCTCTAACCAAAGGACCATCATCCCTCGCTTTGATTTTGAGGTTTATTTACACCTGAAGCTTTGGCTCACATCATTTTCTGCATTCCTGATGGAAGATGTGATAATTTCCCAACTCTGAATCCTGACAGTATTTTATCTGAACCTATACCAATCATCACATTCTAGCTTACCTAGTTTACCACAGACGTGCATAGCTTATCTCTCCTGGTGTTTTTGAGGGTAGAGACCCTGACATTTTTAGCTTTGTGGACCTCACAATATCTAGCACGTGATGAAAACTTTGAACATTTTGTTGCATCTGTGGTTGTACCTTCAAGTGAATGACTTCGTAGACAGACACATACAAATTAATCCATGGGATGAATACACTACTTTGGACATCTTTTGACTACCTTCTAGTAGATAGTTTAAAGCCTGCCTGTAAGTGAGGTCTTGAGCCTGAACAGTCAACTCTAGCCCATAGCTTCTTAGCTCCAGCAAGATACTCACATCAATGTAGTTGGCATTGATGTAGTCTGAGTGAGGGTCTCCATCCAGTACCAACAGCCTCACTCGGGAGTGGTCATCTGTAGAGAAGACAAAAAGCAGGCAGATGAGAAACTATGGGGTGAGGAGTCCGTATTTTTCTCCTTTAGAGTTGCCTCCTATTAGTTACTGCATACCATGTACCATGCCATTTCTCACAGTTATGCTATCTACGGATGAGGAAGTAGAAATGCTGAGAGGTGACAGATCTGAAAAAGGACCCCTTCTCTACTTCCTATTTCGATTATGTTTTCATCGTTATCTGAACAGGTGTGTCTCCTGCTTCCTATTTCTTAGTGATTTCATCATTAATTTGGGAATGGAAATGCCTGCCCCATGGGACAAAATAAGAGTGGGTGACCTAAGTACACCCTGCACATAAAGTCATGGAGTCTGAATGAGTATGCTCCATTTACATGCTTTTTTAAAAACAGCAAGTTTCCCTGTTTACCATGGACACAAACTAGTTCATGTTGGTCTCTTGGAACACTGGTATAAACAATTGTTGGCAATGTATTGTTATCAATGCCATCATTAAACTTAGGACTGAATCATTAGAAAAGAGGTCATCAATAGCTAAAAATGATGTTACTGAAGATGCCTTTTCAAACACAATGTAGACGTAAATAAGATATACTGGCTTTAGTCAATAGCATGCTTGCTTCAAATAACACCAAGTTAAAATCACTTTAAACAGTCCATCAAAAAAGGCCAGATAATCCTTTGCAATTAATTAAAGTCAATCCTGATATGCTAATATACACATGCTAAGGAACATCTTGATTGAGTCTGCTGGGAAGGGAAGATGCTCAGTCTGCTACCTGCATCATTGTGAATCTGCTATTGTATACCTCACCCCCAACAATTCCATCATACTCCAGGGCAGATACAGGGATCACAGTCAGTGGAATAGAGAGGTATGGGCATTCTAAGTCCCTCCTAGGGTTAATGAGGACAACCAGCATTTCCTTGTGGACATTTATAGTACTCCTCAGTTTATAAACACAACTATTCAAGTTTCTTGAGATAGGTGCTTTAGCTACCTTGTTTCTTGTTCCATCCCCTGAATCCCTAAAGGGGATTAGCACACAAGAGGCATTCATTGAGTATCGGTTAGTGTTTAAGTGAATGACCTCATTGAGTGTTCCCAGTGACCTCAGAATGGTGTCCTTAGTTCTTGTTACAAACGAGCAAATGAAGATTCTTAAAATCTGGCCATATGAGCACTGAATAATGGAACATAGAAAAGTTGGGGGCCTGTTAACTCTGAGTTCAGATGCTTCTATTCAAAGGGCTCCAACTAGGAGCTAGAAATCTTTTGAGTATTCACAGTCAGGGATAACTGGAGAAGTTGTTAGCTAAATGATGGAAGAAACTTTTAAGAAGTAAGGTAATTTAGAAAGGCAACAAGGGGTCCCTCTTCTTGGAGGGCCAGATGAACAGAGACATGGCGTGACATTTTCAGAACTCAAGAGTTGGGACAACTTGCTATGACTAGAGCTACCATGGATCTCTAGGGCAGGAGTTGGGTTCAACTCCTTATTATAGGGAGGATAATCTCTGGTTGTAAAGAAGTCATCTTGTACAGATCAGCTCCTTGCAATGTGACATCCCCTAAAAGGCCAGGAATTGGTCCAGCTATGAGCAAATCAGGTCATGGACTGGTATAAGACACTATTCATGTCTATTAGCTCAGAATCAGTTATGAGTACCAACAGGCAGCAGTTACCATGCTTGGATGCCCTTTTCTATTCTCCAAGGAGGAAAACTTTCAGTGGAAGCCACTAGAAGGAGGAGTGAATAGGAGACAACTCAGAGTGGGCATGAGATGGAGATGTGGGGTATGGGGTGAGGAGAGTTTAAACTTAAACCTTTCCCAAAATCCTTAGAAATCCTCAATACTAGATACATGAGCTTATTCATTTTCCTCTCAAATAGTTCTTCATCTCACTGTGGTCACAGTGATATGCTATTAGGATTCTGACTTTACAGAAAGGAAGTAGGGCTCACAGAGGTTAAGCACTTCCACAGGTCATGTAGCTACTCTCTAAGGTCCACTCTGTTCTACAAACATGTTGTACTACTGTCCTGGGGAATTCCAAGCCTTCTCAGAGGTAACTACTGCTGGAGTCTGTGCAAGTGAGTGCTCCCCAACCCCCAACCCTCAGTACCAAAGAGAGGAGGACTTCCTGGAGATGACCATTCAGTAGGACTGAGACCTGATTCTGACCCAGACTATCAAGCTCTATTATCAGCAGTTACAGAATATGAAAGCCTCAGAAAAGGAAAATGTACATTCTGTTTCCATTCAATGTTCTTATTAATGACTTAGTGGTTCAAAATCTTTTTTATTTATAAGACTGATGAATTGCCTGCTATGCTAAGGAGGCAGATCAAAATCTCCTTACTTACTGAATTATGCTTGCCTGGAGACCATAACAGTGGGAACAGAGATTCTGGTTTAAAATGTTGAAAGGATATTTTTTAATGATATATATATATATATATATATATATATATATATATATATATATCAAAAATCATTAGAAACAAAGCAAAAGAAAGAAACTATTTCTAGTCAAATATCCTTAAAGATAAAATGTGTCTCTAACCATCAGGGTATCTACCAGCATTTGCGTTTATTTATCAAGAGCATATTTGTTGAGTACCTACTATGTGCTAGCCTAGTTGGAGGTACTACGAAAGAGTTACAGCAAGTGAGCTTCATCCTTAAGTATTTGGGGCAATTTTTTCAAGGAAATGAATCATGCATAGAAGCAGGACATCAAGGTAGAGAAAGCAAGGAGTAGAGAGCTCTGTGTACTGAAATGTGACTGAGGAATTAAAAGTGAGGAAGGTTTGATCTGTGGCCATCAAGGAAGTCTTTCTCTTAGAGGAAACCATGGAAGAGGGGATCCCAAAAGAGCCAGGGCATTGCAGTAGGTTCAGTGGGGGCTGGGTTGTGAAGAGTCTTTTGTTCTGGGATCACTGATTGTGAAGGGGAACAGTAATAGGGGAGACAGAGAAGAAAGCCAGGTTAGAGCAGAGTGTTCTCCACATCACATTAAAGCACTAAGACTCAAGGATCTAGGGAAAGGCCAATTTAAACAGTGAAACAGTACATATACAACAGTGGCAAAAGAACACAGTATCATCAAATACTTGTCCATGCTTGGATCAGGAATGCTCCCCCATTCATTGCTGGTGAAAACGCACAGTAGGACCAACTTATGCAAGATTAAGAATTCATTCACCACATGATCCAGTAATTATATTCTTTGGTATTTACACAATGTACTGCAATCTTGTGCCTACATTAAAAGCTCTACACAAATGTTTACAGAAGACCTAGTCATGATTGTAAATACATGGAAACAACCAAACATATCCTCAGTAAGGGAACTGGATAAATAAAGGGTGATATAGCTACATGCTGGAATATTATTCAGTGATAAAATGAAATGAATTTGCATGTTATAAAAGACATGGTAGAGACTTAAACCCATATTGTTAAGTGATAGAAGCCAAACGGGAAAGGTTGCTTTGAATGTTGATTCTACATATGGTTCTAACTATATAGTACTCCAAAACACGGAAAACAAACCAAACCAAAACAAAAAAACCATGGAGTCTATAAAAACCTCAGTCACTGGCAGAGGCTTAGAAGGAAGTTTAAATAGGTTGAGCAAGGGGGACATTTAGGGAAAGGAAATTATTCTATAAAATACTATAATTGGAATATATGCATTTTCTGGAACTGAACAACACACAAAGCAAGCCCTAATGTAGATTATGAACTTGAACTAATAAGAATGGACCAATGTTGTTCCATCAACTGCAACCAATGTTTTGCACTAATGTGAAGTGTTGAAAGGGGAAAGAGTATGGAAGTGGTACGCAATTCTGTACCTGCCATACTGACTCTCTATAAAGCTAAACATTGCTCCTAAAGAAATAAAGGGTTGTGCCAGGCATACAGTGAGAGGGATTCAATAAATGGAGGTTTGGGGCTGCATATGAGGTACATGGTGGGGTGACAGTAGTGAAAACCTAGAAAGCTGATGTTTTCCCCTCTGTTCATCTGCCCAAAGACAAATCTGTGATGCATGCGTTCCTTAGAGGACACAATTCAGATCCAGGTCTACCAGAAAGGCAATGCGAAGAGTGTCAGTGGCCTCATGGTTTATTTATCTGTTCTGGAAAATGCTAATATTATTCTGTGTCCCTTTCTTCTTCTAACTTTATGTAATTAGAAAGATAAAAATTCTGTTTACTCACATGCACATAGAGAAAGATGGGGCAGCCAACGATGGGAAGGAGCTTCTACAAGGTAATTTACAAGCAGCCCAGAATGTTCATTATGCTCTATCTACATTTTGCAAACTAGAAAAACAGCTAATTTAGCATGCAGTGTTTGAGAGTCAAGACAAAGGGAAGAGTTATGAAGAGTCATGTGGAAGAGCAGAAGCTCCCCAACTGTGAGGGGAGATGGAGGTGCAGGAGCCTGGATCCCCTAGGTTCCCTGAGGAGGTGGGGAGGGGAAAAGAAATAACCATTGGTAGATGGTAGAGAGAATATGAAGGACTTGGAGATATCCCACGAACACAGCTGCAGGGGTGGGAGGACCTAACCCTCTGCCTTCAATCTATCTGTTTCTTTATTGCTTTAGAATGTGGACCAATAGTATGCTGACAAATGTTTTATAAACTCTCTAAGGGAAACAAGTTGTGATATATCATAAGTACTGATTTCTGGGGTGTAAATATTCCACTATCACCAATTTCAAACTACAGATACACCAAAATGATGTTGAAATTATGTTCACTGACATGAATTAGCTAGAGTATATCACTACCAGAGACTCTTATCACACCCCATAGAGCCACACATGCTTAGATTGCCTGCGAACCTACTGTCATGGCATTTTCTTCCCTCCACACACTGCTCTGATAACTTGGCCTTTTTAAGTTGCTCACACTGTGTTTGTTCTGGTCACAGACCCCTTACACGTGCTAAGGCACACACTGATCTAAGGTAGTGCATCAGGATCAAATTCTTCCTCTCCTCATGGCTGAACCTTCATCATACTCAGTCCCAGCCTGTCCTGTCCCAAGACTGACAGACAGTTCTTATCTTTATTAGAAGAGAGCTAAGTTTATCAGATTGGCTGAGTTGTGAAAGCAGATCCAAGACTCCCCCACTGCCCAACTATATCATCATACCACTTGGCTTAGGTCATAACATTCCTTGATCCTTGATTTATTGAACTATAACCTCAAAACCATATTTTCCTGCATACTTGTAGGAGAGATGAGATGAAACCAAATATAACAACTAACATTCTATAAGAATCAACACAAATATATAAAATTGGCTTTATTATTATTATTATAGACCAAGTATAATCTCCAAGTATGATCCTTAGAAATACAGATCATTGGACCCAGACCCAGATTTTCTGAATCAGAAACTTCAAGTAAGACTGGGCATGGTATGTCTTAATAAGCTCTTCACATGATGATGGTGCATGTCCTGTTTTTAGCATATAAATCTCAATGTTCGGTTAATCAGCATAGGCTTGTCCTCAATGCTCACCTTACTCTCTCTTGTGAAAAACCAGGAGACCTTCCTGCAACTGGGACAAAGGCCCCTTGTTGGCAGATGTTAAGGGATAGGGACTTATCTATATGCAGAGAGGAACGTGTGCCATGAACTATTCTGGAAGGTGCACGGACACTGTGCCATTTGACTAAAAGAAAGTAACTCAGATGTATATGGTACACCTTACTTCATGGATGAGAAACTCAACGCTCCATGGAGTTCTGTCACTCAAAACATAGTATAAGGCTGACAGGGTCTTCAGAAGTGGAGAACTTAACTGGCTCCCAAGTCCTACTGCCTACACATCCCTCCTTCTCTTGTTTCGCACCAACATCTTAGTCTCCAACACTGGCTCCCCCATCCACATCTTGTTATTTCACAAGCACTACATAACTAAAAAAAAAAAAAACAAAAACAAAAACCAGCCCCCAGTTCCCTTTCCCTTTCTCTGTCATCAGACAGAACTCAATAAATCAGTCATCACAAGTCACATCCACTTCAGGACAGAATCACTTCAGAGAGGTGGGGCTGGGAGAGAATATCATTTGCATACTTTATAGTCTTTCCTCCTGTCTTCTGGGCACTGCAAAGGGTGTAAAAAAACAGGTGCAATTTTTCAGAGAAAAGAGATTTGACTCATTACAATGAATTGTGGAGCTGAAAAACCATTTCCTAGAAGTATTGGAAATGTTAATGCTATCATCTTGCGTGAGTGGGTAGGGAGGAGGCAGGTAATTCTACAGGGACTGCCTGGGTACCTCATCGAAGCTAAAGGTCTAAACATTCAATCTTGATTGAATTACCCTTATTGAGACACAGAAAGTAGAGCTTGGGCACCACACAAAGAGGACATACATACATTCTGTGTATCTCCCGGTCTTGACGAATCCACACTAGCTGCTAGCTGAAGTTGAGCAGCCCCCACTGCAGAGCCCTGGGGAAGGGCAAGTACAGAAGGGAAGAGTACCCAGAGAGGACAGAGGGCAGTGTGGCTCCCAGTGCATCTTTTTGCATCCTTAGCACATTTCCGGGCAGTGCCCCACCAAGAGGCCCTTCTGGAGGAACTGAGGAAGCAGGACCATAGTGGAAGAGTTGAGTTGAGTTAGTGATTTGGGAGGGTACTTCCAGGAAATACTAGGAAGAAAGGAACCCAGCAAGAGAGTATCACCCAGAACTGGACAAACAGAACTAAGTCCCCCTGATCCCCATTGCAGAGCTCTGGGAGAAGACAGGAAATGTGAGCCTCAGAGAGGGAAGCTGGGATTCTTAGACATCCACTGAGGACATTTAATTCCCCAGCATGTGGTCTGTCCTACAGAGAGTGAAGGTCCAGTGGTCAGAACACATCCTCAGAGAAAGATATAGGTGCTGCCAGTGGAATTAGGGGCATGGACAACAGGGAAATCTGGGGGATATGGCAGGATACCAATGATTTCTGTACTAGGAACAGCTAGTAAGACCCACCAAGGGCCACCCTCAGAAAGGACAAATCAGAGTAAAGGCTGAGAGTCAGCAGGAATGACCCAGGGGCCCATTACATCATCCTAGTTCTTTCCCAAGGAAGCTTTAGGGAATCCTGCTGTATGAGGGGGCTCCCAGACTTGTTCTGAAATTGAGCTCTTCTTGGAAGTAGAGTCTTCCCCTGCTCAGGAAGAGAACACCATTCTATGGAGATTATCTGTTATGAAGTTAGCCCCTTGGCAACATGTACTCCTGGAAAGCATAGGTGTGGTTTCATGAAGGGGAGGTCCCTAGGCAAGAAGCATGTGACATCGTGGCAGGTGATCTATCAGAGCTCCGGTCCTGGTAGTCCTATAGACTCATTGTGTAACTGTGTGACCTTGGATATCGATCAATTTTTGGACCATATGTCATGTCCTGTAAACTCAGAGGCTAGCCTGCTCTACACTAGAAATCCATGACTCTAAAGGCCATGTCAGATTTAGACTTCATTTCCATTCATTTTTAATATGGGTTTTCTGTCCTGGAATCCAATCTCATAGGTGAGAAACAGGTCAGAGAGATGGAGGGGACTTGCTACAGGTCACCAGAAGTTAACTGACAACCCAGACTACAACTTGTTTCTCCTACTGCCCTCCTGTCCAAGACTCTGATACACCAGAACCCAGCAACTTTTCTAAGATTTCCCCAGAGAATTAAGAAAAGCCTGAGCAAATGGGTGTGAGCATTCATGTTTTACCTTCTCTGCCTGGCTCTATGGTCTAGGAGGCTGGTATCTGAGAACCATATGAGAGTCTCAAAGTATCACTAGAGAGCTTAAATAAGACTGCTGGGTGCTGTCCCCATGCTGGAGGTCCAGGGAGGTCCCTGATCATTAGCAGTTCCAATGAACTTAAATGTGATATTGCTACTCCTGACCAGGGACCACAGCCTGAGAGCCACTGGGCTGGCCTTGACCTCTCTCTGGCATCTAGCTGGGTTTAGCTAACAGATGCAAAGTCATCGAGCAGGTGGAGGTAAGAGAACAGCGTCAGGGAATTTATTCCTCAGCTCCTTTTGTTGGAGTTGCCACCAGAGGACATACCTGTGCTCTGGTAGCCTCTGTCTCCAGGTCCTGGTCATTTCTCCCTCTTTGATGGTTTTCCAGTGTCTCTGTTCCCAGACTACCCCTTTTATGAAGAATCTTGTAATTACTTCGTCTTAAGGGATGTTACTTGGGGGGTCCCATCTATTTCCTGCTAGGATCCTGACTGATCAGAGGACAGAACCATTTTATGGATTCTGCAGCCCTTGAGAGACTTTTCTTTTCTATAGTCATCTCCTTCCTGCCAGTCCACACAGGGCTGGAGTGAGAGAGGAATGCTTTGCTATTGAAATTTCTTCTTGCTTCTGGTCTCTGCCTGGGAGCAACCTGAAAGCAAAGGGCTCTTTGTTCTCATTTTGCTCAGTTATTCCCTCTGTTTACTTCCTTTCCATTTCTAGTCCCTGAGAAGGCCAGTCTCCATTACTACATTCTAAATAGGGTCATTGGGAAGAAAGAGCTTTTTAACCAAGGTTTCTCTTTCACTGTGGTTGATGGCAGCCCCTGCCCTCCTCCTTTCTCCCTTTGATCCTTTCTGTGCTCTTGGCCTGGGCCTTGGACTTCCACTCTGGCCTTTTGGGAACTTGGGTCCCTTAAGATGCTAATAACAGCTGGTTTTCTTCTTGTACCAAGAATATTTCTGTTTATCAAGGCTGGGCAGGCGTGGCCTTTGAGAGGGACAGATATAAGGGCAGGGACAATTTCTAGGCCTCTGAGCTGTTTCTCTTTAACCTGTTTCATTAAGAGGCAGGATGCATTCATCTCCCACCCCCGGGTTCCCCTTTATGTCTTGTGTTGCTCTTTGGATCCACAGGTAACCTTGACTGACTCTCTGCTGGGTTCAGTACAGACCTATAGTAGACCTAATGTGCTACAGCTACTCAACCTCAATTAGAGAAGAGATTAGGGTTCATTTTAAATCACCAAGGGATACTACTAAGGCTTCTAAATTTTCTCCATCTCTATTTGTTTTCCTCTATGGGTAGATATAAGACAAGAATTCTAAAGCAAAAATAGGTCTGTAGGAGGAAAGGGTCACACTGGAAGGCTGGAGGCAGGGGGAAAGGCATCCCAGAAAACTGTTGTAAAACTCACTGCTGCTGTGAACAACTGCAGTGTGATCTCTGTGGAAACCTAGAAAGAGACGTGGAAAGCCCTTCTATGGATTGATGAGAAACTTGGGGTTCCAGGGCTGAGGTTTCTCCCAGGCATGCAGATTCTTCATATTTGCTGTCTCTCCTGAGTTCGGGCATAGCATCCTTTCCCGACTTTGGACAAAGTCTTTAGTCGAAGAGAAGTGGACAGAGTAGGACACAACCATGAGGTATGTGGAACACATACTTCAAAAAAATCTCACTTATAGCATCCACAGCTAGACTGCAGTTTCCTAGAACAGTGGCCCTGGGCACCTGATCCCTGTTAACATGACTCTGCCTCTGGTACCCACTCTGCCATTGACGCTTCTATACAGCAAGTGATATGGGTATAGGCCCTGGGAAGTCACCCTAACAATGGAGTTCAATTCCAGTCATGCCACTTTCTGCATTCTTGACGCTCAACTGGGGCCTTCAGCGGGAATGGTGTGTCCTTCTCTCCTTCCTAGGTCCTGTATTCTCTCTGGTCTTCTGTCCTGAGATGTATCATTCCACTGTTGGCTTGCTTGATCCAGCCTCATTCAGCTGTCTTCCTGAGGTGTTCACTATCAGTTTGGGGGACATAGCAGAGAACAAGCCAATGCTCATGACCTACAGAATCCTCCTATCCTCAGTTCCTATTTTTAGACATCTGTCATATAGAATATTTGGGGAAATAAAAATGTAAGATGGCTGTGGTCAGCTATGGGGGGAGCAAGCAAGCAGGCTCAGACGAATGCAATGATTACAATGGCCAAGGTGAACAGAAGACACAGAGCTTTAGGGCTGAAAATGGGGGTTTGTCTACATGATTAGGGTCAAAGAAATTCTCCTAGAGAGTGACCATAGCTGAGAGTCAGGGATTCATAGATATTTGTAAGTCAAAGAGAGAAGGGAAAGGTATTCTGATGGCGAAAATGGATTGCGTCTAAGTGAGCTTGAGTGTAGAAGGACGTGGGAACCTCACGAGCTGTGAGACAGCCAGTGTGGCTTCCCGAGGAGCCTGTGATGGGCTGAGCCCAAGTGAATGGGTCTGGAAGAGGCTTTGCAAGGAGGAGAACTCAAGAGCGAAAAGGAACATCTGAAGAGCTTTTAACAGGAGAATGACATTATCTAAGTCAGGTAGTGAAGATCTTCATGGGTCCTGTCAGGGATCAGATAGGTACAAAGTTTGAGTCACTTGGATATGGAGGGGATAGACAGAGGCTAAGCAATATCCAGGGAACAGTTGGTGATGGCCCAGGCAAGGATGAATCCTAGAAGGACTGAGGAGGCTTCTCCCATCCTTTATATATCGCTCATACATTTTCTCTCTCCCCCCTGGCCTGAGTCTGTCTTCAATGAGTCAGGCTCCCATCCTTATTCTCTAGGCATTTTTATACATCTATGCAATATCTCTAGGAACAGGGCAATGGAAACCTACTTTAGACAGTGGACCCTATCTAAGCTCACAATCCAACAAGGACATTGGATAATGCACAGAAACAGAGGGTTGGGGTGGGGGGTGGGGGGTGGGACTAGTCAGAGTAAATAGCCACCTGTCCCAGAACAAAGTCCTTTCCCAGTGCCCAGCACAGGAAGTGTTCAGCAGAGGCCCACACATCATGCCTTAATACATGTTTGCTGACTATCTGAATATCTCTTTCCGCCACTTCACTTGCAAAAAAAAAATCTTGCTGTCTGCAAGTAAGAGAGAAATTATAAATGTTTTCTGATTAGTTCCACTATTCAGACAGAGCCCATTCCTAAATCAGCACAGGAAACAGCTAAGCGAAAACTTCTGCCTCTTTCTTCCTTTACAATCTGCCAGTGTCTTATTCGTTCTCCAGTTTTTTTTTCCTATGGTGATGTCTAGACGGTTAAAACAAAACTTTGAAGTGTGCTAGAAATAACTTAGGATTCCCCACTTTCTCCTTTCTTTGCTCAAATTGGGGTACTCTGAGATCTTAAGAAATGCTACTCACTCACTCTGTGGGTTAGATGTCAAAAGGCCTGGGCTGGGCTATACTAGATCACAGGAAGGCTGAAGTGGCTGCTTCCTGAGATCATTGGAAACATCTACTAATCCAAAGCTGGATACATAAGGATTATTTTATAGCAAATTCCAAGAAAAGAGAACCTTTTTTTGCTCCCATGTTACCCCAAATCTAACAAATAGAATGTCCCGGAAGGACACCTACAAGAGATGATGTTCCCGTATCGATTCTTATTGCGGTTTTCATCTTCCTTGGCTGTGTCCCACGAAGCTGTCTGTCCTTCTGGTAAGGCCTACAATGGAAAAACAAAGTGGTTAAGTTAGCATAGCCTGAGATGCTATGAGATGGTAACTCTCAAGTGTAGATGAACCAACAGGAAATAAGTATCCACTGTGAGGCTCTCAGTATAAAGGGCTATATACCCTGTAATGGTACCTCCCATGGTCTTATCTTTTTTGTTCATTTGTTCAAATATTGTTATATCCCATGGCTATCATGAGCCTAAAGTCTAGTCCAGTAAAGAGCCATTCACTCATTCATTCATATGCTCAACAGATACACATTGATCCCCTAATATGTTTTAGATACTTTTCTAGGCATTAGAGTACATAGTAGCAGCCAAGAACTCCAGAGTATTCACTGTAGCAAAGGACAGAGCAAATCCAATATTAGATAATGAAGATATAAAGAAATAAAGCGGGATAAATGGATAGCAATATGGATTGAAATTTCTAACAGTTTAGGAAGTTTTCTGTGAAAAACTCACATCCAAATTCACTTCTTGATAGGGTAAAGAAGCCAGTTTCATTGAAAAAAGCAGAAAGTGTTATCTAGGGAAAAAGAACAGGTACAAAGGTCTGGGAGCAACCAGAGGACCATGTTCACAGATGAAAGTGAGGGAGGAACGGGGAGCTGGAAACTTACAGAGAGGATGTGAGAATTCAGATGACACCCAAGCATTGAAGTTCCTGGTTAATACAGAATGTTGTTCTAAGTGTGTTGGGACATCATTGGAGGGCTCTGAACAAGGAGGTCATCTCATATGCTGTAACGTTCTTGTGTGGAACACAGGCTCTCAGAAGGCCAGAAGAAGCAGGCTAATTGGCTATGCATTTACTGTAATCATGTCATGATGGCATTTGGACTGTTAGAGTAGGTAGTGGTAGTGATCATGAGACAAGCAATTATTTTGTGGCTGTTCAGTTGAGTGTTTCTGACTTAGGTTGCCTCAGAAGCAGAAGCAGAAGAAGAAGCAGAGAGAAGGGTTTGAGTAAAAGTGGCTGGGTTCAGAGACAATCAAAGAGTATGATTAGGAGAATGTGGGAAGAGGGCCATCAAGAGAATGAAGCTGACAGGGCAGAATGCCACTGTCCCACTAAGCAATACTGAGGCTTAATTTGAAAGCACATCTCAGGTTCTGGGCTCTTGTTCCAGAAGGGGAGTAAGAGTTGGAAGGGAGATGGAATGCTTACCCAGGGTTTCCCCTCGGTTACTATTGGAGAATTAATGTTAGAAAACCCTCAAGTTTCTGCCATGTTTTGTACATAGTGTGGACAGTCTTTGGTCTTGAGGAAACCCCCAGGTAACAAAACGTAGGTGCGTACCAGAGGAAGCCATCAGGTGGGCATGCATGAGAACCATGAATGTGTGGATTTGTACAGGGCACTAACACATGTATTGTAGACAGGGACTGTGTAAGAAAGAATGAAGGCTGGCTTCTAGGTTGATGGTTTGATGAACCAGAGGAATGTCATTTACTAAAGAAAATGGAGAAGTCTGCGGGAGAAACATGATGGATTGGGTGGGAATTAAACATTGAGTTTTGGATATGCGACATACTTAGAAGAGTGCTCATCAGTGGGTATTGTGTCTTTTTAATATGTTGAGATTAGTAAAAATGATAATGGTATCCAACTTTGAAATGCCTCTAAGACATCTAAGCTGAGCTGCTGATCAGGAATTTTGATACAAAGCTTTACAGCTTAAAGGGAGATAGGAGACAGAAGTCATCTATCAGTTAAAAAGGGAGGCAATAAAGTAATGGACAGCCAGGTGAACACCCCTGTGGATAGTTTATGAGAGCTGAGTGCTAAGTGATCTAGAACAAAGGGAGTGTTTAGCCAGTCCTTTCACAGATGAAGAGAAATGAGCATTTATGCAAAGTGGAACCAGCTTTATCAAGCCTACAACAGTATTCAGGACAAACCTTATTTTGATGAGTGTCTCTGTCCTTCCCCACAGGAGGACAGGCTCAATGTCCTGCCATGGACCTTGCATTACTTAGGATGCTGAATTTGCAAGTTCTGATCGGCACAGCTGAGGTGAAGACATTCATTCATCTAATACATCAGCCTTAGCTGTACCCATTCATTCCTTCCTAGGTCTAATTAGCGCTCACAAATTAGCCAGAAGTTCAGTCATTCAGCAGAGTATGGTCTCAGAGGCAGGCAGGGCCACTGGGTATGAAAAAGCAGTGTTTATGCACAGTGGAACCTTTCTTGTTTCAAGTCCCACACATGCTTCGCCAACTTTGCTGGGTCTTCTAATAGCAAGGGTAACTTGCAAGATGGATCCGTGAAAATCTCTATACATATTTAGCCAGAGAATAATCACATCCAGCCCTCTGGTTGTAGAGTTGTCGCAGCCATAGGCAAATGCACAGACATGGCTGTGTTCTAGAAAATGTTTATTCATAAGCATAGGTGTTCGTAAATATGGGTTTAGCTTGTGTCTGTGGTTTGCTGACGTTTTTTTTTTTTTTTTTTCTAGCATGATCATGGGCTTTGTCTGTGCAGTGGGTGGATATGTAGAACTAGAGTCTGTCATTTGTCCTTCCCCTAGCCACTGGAAGGCACAGGTGAAAGGCCTTTGCCTGGGCTTCCTGTGCAAAGCTGTGCTCTCCAATTGGGCTCAGCAATAACTGGCTCAGAATGTTCTTCTTTGTTCTTCTCACACCCTTAGGTAGACTTCTTAAAGGGGAAACAAGGCAAGTATTGCCCTCTGGGTACCAAGCATCCCTGGTAACCATTCATCCCTTGGCTTAGGCTATTTTTAGGTCACAAATGCTTCTTGCTCCCATGCTTAACTCAGCTTCCAAGCCCATCCTACCTCCTGACCAGGTAGCCCCACTCCTGCCAGTCATTCTGCCAGGTATAGGGCTGTGTGTCAGGGTCTTAATGACAGCATTGCCTTTTATGATATTTGGGCTGATCTTTGGGGCAGTAGGTTTTCCATTTGAAATTCTCTGTGATAGAAGTTCATTGTTCATTCCAACATGGTGGTGGGGCAGACCATTTTCACAAGGATCATATGAGACAATATGTTCAGGATCTGCTATGTGTCAGAATTTAGGTTACAGTTAAAATAAAGTTCTCTTTATGGCTGCATGCTAATATTGCTTGGGGGTGGTTTCAATCTCGTAAGGCCTAGGTGTTGTTCCAGACCAGCTAGGTCACTGTCTGTGATAAACGGTGGACCCAGGCAATGCTTAAAGGCTCCCATGGGGTTTCGTGCAAAAATGGTGAATTTACCTGCAGAGACAATTTTCCATGAGTCTCCTCTTTGGTGCCCTGACTTTGGTTTTGTTCCTCCATTGTAATCAGAGCAATCGTTATAAAATGTGATCAGGCCCAATTACTCCTCTCTTCATTGTCTTCAGGATAAATTCCATATTGTTTCATTAGCTGGCTCTTTATGATTTCAACCCAAATAGTCTTTCAGCCTTACTCTTGCTGGGTACAAAGCCCTTCAGATCCATGAAACTTTCTACATATTCTTTCTACTTGATGTTCTCGCCCACTCCTGTAAAATCTCGGAGTATCTTCAAGACCCAGTCCTAAGCTGCTTCTTCTTTGTGTAGTCTTTCTGCTCACCCTCTTTTCTGTGTCCTTAGATAGAAGCAGCCACTTCTAGATATTTTCATGGGGACAACTCTATATCTAGTAACCTAAAAGCCTGCCTTCCACCTTGGCCACAGGCTTCTTCAGGGAAAGGATAAAAACATCTTATTTTTATTTCTGTTTCCAGGGTCCACTGCTAAGACTGTACTTCATATTGTTAGAATAAACAAAATGACAAATGAACACAATGACTTCTGCGCCTGTGGATGGCCAGATCTTGGAGTTGCAGAGCCATCAGTGACCTTGAGAATTGCCCTGTCCACAGTGGCCTTCAGGCAGCTACCTGATCAGGTGATTCACAGTATCAATTGCTGGGACACCCTCAGTGACAGACAGCAGCTCTCTGTCCCACAGTTTCCTGCCTGTCTTTTGAGCAGCATCACTGGCTGGATTTCTTCTTACTCTGGCCCTGTGCTTTACCTTGGCCTGCCTCCTGGGGCCCAACAGAATAAGCATAAACCCTCTGTATTGCAACACTGCAAAGTCCAACGAAAGATCCATCCTAACAACTGCTTAACATTAAAGCCATGGCCTTGGGGACAAGCCAAGGCAAACCTATCCCACGGCAATCCTATGCCCAATATAACAATTATAATTTCATGGGAAATACACATAGGCACCTACTACAGACCCTGGACCACTGTCTTCCCTTAGCAAGGCATAAGGAGACTAGGGATAGTATGTGTGTGTGTGTGAGTGTGTGTGTGTGTGTGTGTGTGTGTGTGTGTGTGTGTGTGTGTGTGTGTGATGGTGTTGACAAATACAGAAGGTGTGCCTAATAGAGTCACGGGAGAGGAGGTGGTAATGGCTCCTAATTGGCAGACTTTGATCACCCATATGTTTCCCTTCTTAGGTAGCTGCAGTCTAATAGAGATAATCTCTTCAAGAAAACAAATCTGAGGGGTAAAAGCATGAAAGGAAGACTCATCTCAGTCTTCAAAGTGAAGGAGCCAGGGGCATTATTTTTACATTAGTGGCTAGTTACAGTAGATTGACCAGGGAATGGTGGCAGTCATTAGGAGCTAATCACATTCTTTTGAAACCAAAATTGCCACCTCGTTATACTCCTCTATTATCCATCTCTGGCTCCCTTTTCTTGTTCTTTCTCCTTAACGTGTGAAGCCCCACTTTGGCATTCCCCTCTGAGTGTAGAACTATTTCCCACTCTCCCCCAGTGTTCCTTTCCCAAGGCAGTCACTTAATTTTGGTTCAAAAGATGTGTTTGAGGATGTCCTTGTCCCTGGAGAGCTGAGCCTTGGGTATTCACAACATCCTCCAAAGTCAGATTTGAAAAGGTTTTTAGAGAGAGAGAGAGAGAGAGAGAGAGAGAGAGAGAGAGAGAGAGAGAGAGACTGAAACTAGATTATTGCATAACCTCAGGAAGTGAGGTCTGGAGGCAGGAAAGTAGTTGCTCAGCAGCATAGGAGAGTCTGTTTTTCCTGCACACACCTCCTTCCTCCATGGGCATTGGAGGCTAGGTCCTGTATCAGGTTCTCAAGATGATGACAGTAGATGCAAATGATGCTATTTCATGAACCACATTCACGGTGGGGAGAGGCAGATGCCATGCACACAAAACAAGTGATTACTGTTTGCAATGTGTGCTTTGAAGGAAGGCAACGAGCAAGGTATGTAGGGAGACAGTAACCAGGGATAAAAAATAACCCAGATAGAGAGGTTTGGGCAGGATTGTTTGGAAAGATAACATTTGAGAAGGAGAAAAGCAGACCTTGGTACTGGCAAGCTGGCCTGGCACTCAAAGCTGAGCCCCAGGGCTCTTCTGCTGAGCATAAAAGATTTCATAGAAACAGTCAGAGATAAGAGCCCTTCTGAATGTCATGATGGGAAGGGACAATCGCAAGGCCTTTCTTCAGTCACATCTAAACGCAGACAAAAATATGAGCATTGTTCACGACCACAAAGGAAATGGCTAATCATTGCCCAGTTGACAGTCATGCCACTGCCTTTCTGCCAGCTACATTCTTCTCTCGGTTAAGATGTATCAAACTGTCCAATAACAGCACATCTAGCACCCAATCTGGAGCTTGATTAAAGCATCTATAATTTTACTGAGCACAACCCACATTTTTGAGCCCTTTTCCTTGCACCCTTCTCCTGACAGACCCAACCTTCTCCCAGCTGCTTAGCAATTTCTTCCAAATCGAAACTTTCAAAGTTGGAGGGAAGAGCTTTAAGACTCAGGAAGTAAACTTTACAAGGCTCAAGGAGTAAACATCTCACAAGTCAGGAAGTTTCTGAAACTTAGAGGATTCACAAAGCCCTCTCCAAAGTTACATAAGCAAGAATATTTGCTAGAGAGAGAAGATTCTCCAACCAGTCAAGTTGGCCAATCCTATGGGGAACAACTAGGGGCAGAGCTTCTGTGAGTCTGAAGCCTGCAATGTAGGCTTCTTTTCTTATGATACAATTATCTTTGGGTCATACATGTTCCTATATGTGAACCTTCACCTACACTCTTATAAGTAACCTCAATAAACTTATTGGTTCACTAAGCTAGATTTGCCATCATCGTTTCTTTGATCTATTGTCAGTTATCTATCTGGGATTAATAAATTTCTTCATGTGTCTCTAGGAAAAGTCACACACCATCTGAACTATTCAATAACCCCAACTTCCTCAACACTGTGTATGATAGTCTTTGGATGACACGTTTGATCTCAAACTAAAGGAGAAGCAAATGTCAGCCGTGACAAGACATGGCTGGAGTCCTGACAATACTGGGTGGAATATTCCAGGCTGAGGGAAGAGCGAGTGCAGAGGCCCTGAGGTGGAATGAGATTATGGTATTCTAAAACTCGAGGGAGGCTCCCCAGAGCACAAATAAAAAGAGGCATACATTCTGTGGATCAGTGGCACATAGGTGTGACTCGGCGAAGGCCTTCAGATCACGGGCACAATGTGAGTTTTATTCAGTGCCAATAGGAATGCTTTGGGAGGCAGCACAGCCATTGTCACACCATGATAAGAGCAGGAATCACTTGTCACTGGAGACTTCCCTTCACATTTGTTGACAGGCCTGATAGATTTCACGATGAAATGATTATTGGTGCCTACTCTAGGCACTCACCTGCCAAGCCACTGTGTAGTTGGGAGGCTCAGGCCACATGATCACAGACCCTTCCTTCTTAGACTCTGTCCTGCTGACTTAGTCCTTATGTCTGAGCGACCCGCCTCTGTTGCCCTGCTTGGTGTTTTAATTCTCTCTTAGAAGCAAGAATTATCCCGAATGATTGGTTGGCAATGTTTTCTTCCTCCTACCAGCTGGATTAGTCCAACTAGGTGAGAGGGTCCTTTAAAATGCTTTTAATTCTTCTTTGGACCCAAGTCCCAGATAGTGAGACCTCAGAACGCGGGTTTTGGAGAAGGGCTCACTTCCAATCCTATGCTGCGGTGCTCCAGTCCACTTCATTTACCAGCAGTCCCACTAACCCAGCGGCTTCTGTCAGCAGTGAGCCCTTCCTTTATTCCCCTTGGCTTGCCTGTATCCCAGGAGATAATTGGATGTGAAATGCCCCGAGGTGCAGCAAAACCAGGCCCCAGGATTGCTGATCAGCCAGTTCCTGGATGATGCTTCAGGGCATAGCCAAGAGCCTGCCTCCTCCATAACCAGTTCAGCCCATCACGATTTCTTCCTGTTCCCACTGTATTCCATGGAAGGAAACTTCCAGAGTCCTCACCAAGGAAGGAACCATTTTAGTAGGGCCTGTCATTCACCTTTCTTGTCAAGAACTGCTTTGAGCATACTAAACTATGAGTGTGAATGGGGGAAAGGCAGAAAGGCAAGCTGATTACTGTGCCTGAATATTTTCACTGGAAGTCATTTTCCCATCTAAGACTCAAAGATGTTCTTGGAAACTAAGGCCATAATACACCCTTTATATGAGAGGAGGGGTGGGGTAGAGCTTACAGGAGCAGGAAGAGCAGTTTTGTTACTTCCCCCTCAGGGATACTGATACACCCTTCTATGCATTCGTTAAAACGCAGCATGGGCATTCCTGAAATGAAAATATAAATTATTGAATATAAAAAATGAAGCATGTTCCACAGAGATTTGTGACAATTAGTAATTACCTGAGGTAGTGCGTACAACATCTGGACCAATGCCTGAGGCATAAGGTGGTTACAGACTATTTACATCATCCTCCATACAAAGGTTGATGCTAGGCCTTTGTAGCTTTCTCTCTGAATTTACTGTGTGCCCCCACCAAACAAAATCTAAGTTATTGGTAGAAATATAAAGGTGGGAACTCCTGGCAATACCTGTCTCAGTTTTTCTCAAATCAAAGGGATTTTGGGGATACAGGTCTTCAGTTTTAAAATAAGGGCAGCTGGGGGAAGTTGATTTTTAGGTAAGATATAGGCTTCAGGTAGTGGAGAATTCTGTAATCTATTGGGAGTCTAAATTCTAGTCTCAGTCTATTCATGGACTCATTTAATACTCCATTTGCTGAAGTCTGGGGGAGCTTATGAGGTAATGGGGCCACTATGGACAGCTGTGCAGGTAGGGGACAATGCAGGGACATTAGATCTAAGGAAGACTGTGTGTGTGACAGACGGTGTCGTTTTCTATGTATCCATATTATGAACATTTTTGGAAGGTGACAGTTAAGTATCTTGAGGCAGCCACACCTTCTGCTGTTTCCCTCTGAGGTACTGTGTGAGTCAGTGGTGGCCTCGGCAGAGTTTAAAGTTTTAACCCACGCTACCCATTGTGTGGCTGAAAAGCATATGCTTTGGGGATTATAAATGTGGATGGAGGAGGCAGGAGGGGATGACTAACGATGGCTATTCAGAATGGCATCAGGAGAACAAATATTATTGCATACCATGTCACTAAATAGACGGTAATTTATGAATTCTGCTGGTGAAGCTAAGTAGGAAATGAGATTGTTGCAAAGATGCAGGTATTCATCTGTCATGGGAACTTGGATCAAGTCAGAATGGTTGAGTGCATGCCTGTGTGTAGAGTCATAAAACATTCTTTAAAAGGCCCAACCTGCATGTGGGAGATTGAAGCAAGGAGGACTGAGAGTTTGAGGCTAGCCTGGGTTCTACAGTGGGATCTTACCTTCAAGTTACAGGAAAGGACATGGGATGGGGAGATAGTTAATTTGGCAGAGTGCTTACTGCTCAAACATGAGGACCCAAGTTCAACCCTCAGAACCCATATGAAAAAAACATGCTGGCCGTAGTAAGCTTAAGTACACAGAGACAAATGGATCTCTGGGACTTGATGGTCTGATGATGAATGAAATCACCAAGTTCCAGACCTATGAGAAGCTCTGTCTCAAGAAAGAAGGTGGAAATACATACTGAGGAATAACACACAAGAGGCTGACCTCTGGTTTCCATAGGCTTGCAAACACATGCACACAAACCTGCACAAAATGTGTATGCTTAGACATGCACACACGCACACACACACACACACACACACACACACACACACACACACACACTACAAAGCTTGAAAACCCCACAGATTTCTTTCAGATGACAATTATGATGACAGTGGCTCTCAAACTTTGGTGGGCATCCAGATTTCCCAAGGAAGTAGCTAATGCAGAGCCCCAGAGCTGTCAAGTTCAAAAGAATCCAGACACATGGCTATCTGCACTGCCTATTAGCATACCAAAACACCTGTTGCTCTCCAGGTTCAGCCTCACAGATACCTGTTGAAGAGTCCAAGCTGGCATCTGGCTCTTCTTACCCAGCCCCTATCCTAAACTTCTCTAGCTCATGGGGTTCCTTCTGCCAGCTTCTCATTCCCATATAATTCTGCCATTTCAGCCATGAGTTTTCTCTCTTTTCTTCTGTCTTCCTCTCTTGGTTCTCTCTGTCCCTCTCTCTTTATCTCTCCCACCCTCCCATTCCCAACCTGCATTCTTCTCATGGCCTGGTCCAGTCTGCTGCGCATGTTCAGTTTATGACTTTCTCTCCCTGCTCCAGACTCTTCCAGTTTCTCTGGTTTTACTTTCCCTCGTATCTATAATAAAAGCTTTCTCCTCATTCATACAATGTCCTCAGTTGATAGAATAGCTATCTGGCATCAGTGACCCTATGCCTCAGTGTCCTTTCTTAACTCTAGCTGCTTCTGACATACATTATTGCTTGAGAACTGTTGTAGGCAATGAGGAAGGTGCACATAGCAAATGCCCTGGGGGAGACTCAGCCTCAGAGTTAAAGGCTGATGTTCCCACATCCTGAGGGACCGCCCACACAGGTGAGGATCTTTTTGCATTGCTTTCCTTTCGTAAGACATAGTATCTTTTTCTTGAGGTGAGTTATTCTTTTAAAAAATTATATTCTTACGTTTAATTGGCACATCCTAATTATGTATATCTATGGAGTACCCACAGCTCAATACATCTATACAATGCATAGTGATCAGATTGGGAAATGAGCATCTCTGTCACCTCAGACAGATGTCATTTCTTTGTGTTGGGAATATTCGAAACCTTCAGTAGCTATTCTGAGATGTACAATCAACTGTTGTCAAAACAGTCACACTACTGTAGATTTTAAAACCGTTCTTTCTTTCCAACTTGCCCAAATACACACAAACCATCCTCTCTTCAACCTTCTGTCCTCCAAACCCTTCTCAGGTTCCAGTAACCACTGCACTTCTCTCTGCATCCTTAAACCAGTATTTTAGTTTCTACATTTAGGTGAGACCATGTGCTATCTGTCTTTCTAGGTCTGACTTATTTCACTTCATGTAATATTCTCCTGTTCATGCATATTACTGCAAATGACAGTCTCATTTATATGGATGAATATTTCATTGAGTATGCATATCACATTTTTTTTATCATTTATCTGCCAATGAACCCTCTAGGCTGATTCCATATCTTAGCTATTATGAGTGAAGATGTCTGTTCTATACACTCATTTAAATTCCTTTGATGTATGACTCAGCATAGAACCATTATACAATATGCTAGTGTATTTCTAGCTATTTAAAGATCCTCTGTACTGTTTTCCATGACTGTGCTTATTACATGTCCACTAGCAATATGTGAATTTCTCTTCCTCTAGATCCTCCAATAGCATTTATTTCCTGCCTTAAAATAAAAATTTATGTTTATGAATGTTTTGCCTATATGTGTATGTATCATATCTATGCTCGGTACTCTCAGAGGTCAGAAGAGGCCATCAGATGCCCTGGAGCTGGAGGTTATGTGGGTTCTGCAAGAACAGTAAGTGTTCTTAACTGCAAAGATATCTCTCCACCCTCACCTCTGCTTCTTGCCATTTGATAATAGTAATTCTAACTGGGGTGGCCTATTACCTCATTTTGGTTTTGATTTGCATTTTGGATATAACTATTGTTAATTCCTTAAACTTTTCCAGTACTTCCTAGTACAATTAAATATTTCATATTTGTATGCTATTTTCCAGATGTTTGAGGGGGAAAAGCGTAAGATTTTGTCCTTATTTTCAAGCCCAGTGGAGAAGCTTGTACTATGGCCTCCTTATCCTTCCAGCTCCCCTCTGCCCACACCCAAGTCCATTGTGTCCATTATACATACCAAACATGAGCATCTAGGAGGCCATTTCTGGGCCAACGACTCATTCCTAAACGTCAGGGCTAGAAGGGATGAATTGTGGGAGATGATGATTATTTCTTTATTCTGGTAATGGGGATATTCTGAGTAAGAGCTCAGTGGGAGAAGTATATACTCTTTTTCCGACAGGACTTAAGTTCAGTTTGTAGTATTTAAGTCGGAACTCTCAACCATCTACAACTATAGTTCCAGAGGATCTGATGCCCTCTTCTGGCCTCCATAGGTATGGCACAGACATACATAGACACATGTGCATATGCTCATGCGCGCGCGCGCGCGCGCGCGCGCGCGCGCACACACACACACACACACACACACACACACACACACACACACACGCATACACACGCGCTGTCTCCATAGTTTATCCCACAGTGTACTTGCTTCAGCTTAGTGTCACATCTTTTGTGACACTTCTAATTTATCTTAGAAACAGGTAAGAAGAAGCCCAAACAAAGTAATAACAATGCCAGTCATAACCGCCTGCCTCTCCTACCTTGCTTACATCCATGTGTCTCTAAAGCAGTGGTTCTCAACCTGTGGGCCACAACCCCCTGGCAGGGTCGCATATAAGATATTTATATTATGATTCACAATGGTAGCAAAATTACAGTTAGGAAGTAGCAACAAAAATAATTTTACAGTTGGGGGGTCACCACCACACGAGAAACTAAAAGTTCGTAGCGTTAGGAAGCTTGAGAACCCCTGTTCTGAAGCGTTTTAACTAGAGTTAAGCTATGGAATTCTCTTCTGTGGTGAAGTCATGAGCTTTGTTAACACAGGGTCTTCATTTCTTCTGGTTAGCTATCTCCACTGCCTAGATTAGCACAAAATACAGCATCGGCATTCAGTTGGTGCTTCTTATGAGTGGGTAGAAAAGGCCATATACTGTCACACTTAAAAATCAATGCAAAACAGGCAAGCACTTCACAGAAGACAGAACTAGGACTCCCTCGGGAAAGAGTCTTTCTAAGACTACTCAGGTCTTGATTCTTGGTTCAAGAACTTTTCTACAGGATCCTATGGGAATCACACAGTTAAGTTGGGAGGGTTTCTATATCAAACATAAACAAATGCGGTCGGCTATGTTATGAGCATTATTGTAAGCTGAATGATAAAAATAGACTAAAGGGACTGAGTTCACAGTGTCAACCAGCATGAGCTTTCCCCCAAGTTTGACACCATATGGGTTCAATGTCTTTTGGCCACTTCCAGGATCTGGCTCATTTTCTTCCAGCTTTAACCCTGTCAGGAGAGTGAGATGAACAGGTGGGAGCCTGGCTCTTCCATTTGGGTCATTATGATTTTGCAGAGTAGAAGAATGACCATGTTTCCCCATTTATGACTTGAGCATCTGCCACTAATTCCTCATGCTTGTCCCCAGAACCTCTTTCATCTATAAATCAAGGAACTGGACCAAAGTCCCCCCCCAGGAACAAGATGTCCTGTTCATCTGTTAGCAGTCTGGGGTGCACTCTTTCCCTCCTCAGGAAGCTTCCACTGCCACGGTTACGCTCCATTAGAAGGATGCCTGTCTGACATCACCCACAGATGACTAAGCAAGATGGCCTCTCCCCTCAAAAGCTGTGCACATGGTGCATCCGGCCAGAGCTGGAAAATGAACACATGTTTGCTCTTCATTAGACAACATCATATTCCACACAGCTGTTCCTTGTTCCCTTAAATAGTCTTAATGGAGCTGTGATAACCAGACGCCTTCTGGTCGCCCTACTGGGCTCGTTCCATTCATTACAGTGACAGGCTGTCTGGGTTGGACGAGGATTAACATGCTTCCCTCCTTTGTATCACAAAGTCACCTCTTCCTGTTCTCCCTCATCTTCCACAAACCTGCTACCCTTCTGTTCATCTGATTACAGGGCACAGAGACAACCCTGCTCTCTAGCTAACGTCTGTTCACATTTTCTGGCATACTGTGGAGCCTTTTGTTTGTTTTTACTGGGAAAAAAGTGGGATCATCTTGGCGAGGCTTAGGAGAATGGGGAAGAGGCTCCATAGTTCATGACTGTGTCTCAGCCTTTGATTGAAAATGGCTGTGTTCTATCACAGGCAGATTTGAGCATCAGACAATAAACCTGCATAGTGATGGTCTGTGGGCACAGATAGAGCCCACACTGGAAACTCCGAGGCTTTCCTGAGGCTAGTGACTAGTAATTTTTGAAATATATTTTAATCAACTAGAAAGCTTGTTGAACACTGATCTCTGGTCCCACCACAGTACATTTTGTTTTAATTGGTCTGAAATATGGCTAGTGCACTGGTGCTTTGCAAGTTTTTTCTCAGGTAATTTTAACCAGAAGTCAAGATTAAAAATCTCAGCTGAGAACTGGATATGCATGGCAGGTGAAGTTAATTTGCTTTAGTCTGTCTTGAGTTCATCAACTAGATCCTGTGACATAACATTGGGGGAGAGTGCTGCAGAGACTTCCATGGGAAGGAAACACAATTAGTCTAGTCAATGGGTTCTTATTTTGACTCTCACAATATTAGCTACAAAAGGGGTCTTGGATCACTCTGACCAACCTATTTGTCTTCATTGCTTAAGGACATAAGTGAGACCCAGAGCAAGGAATGGCTTGCTGTCAGTCACCTACATATTTATGAAAATGGTAGGATATGAATCCAGGCATTTGGCTCACAGTGCAGGACAATCTATGGATTACTTCAAGTAGTGGAACTTTAAGGATGGATATTGAAAAACTCCTATTCCATGTCAAAGAGAACAAATTTATTTTATTATAGCTTTACAGGCAGTGTGAGTCTGTGTGTGTGTGTGTGTGTGTGTGTGTGTGTGTGTGTGTGTGTATGTGTGTGAGAGGGAGACCTGGGCTCTGGGCCCAGCCTCTAGGTTTGGGCCACGAAGTCCCATCTTTTTAAAGAATGATTGCCCTGGCCTCTTACTTGCCTATAGTATCTCTATTTTGATACAAAATTTTAAGTAAAAATTTACTTTGAAAATATCTACTCCCTCTACAGCCCCCATGGCACCTGAAAATAAAATCCAAATTCTTTAATGTGTGAAATATTAACCCATTCCTGAACATGTAGTTGCTACAACTCCAACCCCAACTCCCATCGTGTGCCCAGTTCTGCTTTCTATATTAAGTTACTCATAGTACCTTGAACTCAATTCACTTTCTACTTGCCCACGACATTACTTGTAGCTCCCTCTCTAGAACTTTCCTCTATGTTTTCACTTACTATTCTTATTTCTTTATACTTGGTTGAGACTAGTGTACTTATGAAAATCCCTAACAAATGTACTGTCAGGCTAGGCTGAATATGCCCAATCTACACAGGTCACTATAATTCTGGGTATTCTTTTATTGTAGCATTTTGTCCACATAATGCATATTGCAATTAAAATTACTAGCCCATAAGCCTGTCGTTATCATAAACTCAGGTTTGACAGATGGGGTCATAGTTACTGCATCCCCTTTGTTCTCACAACCATGTCCAGGGAATAATAGCCTATGGAAGGTACTCTATGTCTTTCTAAGGTAGGATTGTTAAAAGGCTAAGTCCAAGGTCCTTGTCTCTGTTGACATATCTGAGGACCTCATCTGGAATTGTGACTTTGCAATTACCAATGTTTTCTCTAGAGTCTGGGCTTCTTTCTTAAGATAGAATCCATATGGCCACTGATTTTTTTTGGATGCTGCAAACTGAGCTCAAATGAACTTCCATTTGCTCCAGATTTTGGACTTCCCTGCACCTTCTTATCACCATTGGTGGTAACTCCATCTTTCTGGTGGTTCATGTAAGAGCTTCAGAGTCATTCTTGATTCCTTTCCCTTACATAGACACTATGTATTAAGACACCTTGTTGGCTCCATCTTTATGACATATTCAGAACCCAACCATTTCTTATGGACTCCTCTGCTGGCCCTGGCCAGAGTCATCATTGTCCCATCTGGGATACCACATCACTGGCCTTACCTTGCCTCTCCAGGTCTCCTTCTCCACACAGTAGCTAGAATGAGGTTTTAAACATAAAATCAGACTATTGGCGTTTGTAGCTCTTAAAGCTCTGTAATAAGTTTCCAGCTTATTCAGAGTAAAAGCCAAACTCTTCGAACTGGCTTGTGATGTATGAAAGCACCAGGTCTCTCTTTATTTCTTTAATCTGATTATTTCATTCTTAGCACATATTCACTATACATTGATCAGCTTTCTTTACTCCCGTTTGCACATGCCAGAATATTATCATCCTGCTATGGAAATTCCACCTTCCTAATCTATCCTTCCTAAGGACTATACTTTTACTTTCATTGATATTGGACCTGCCTGCATGTCTCAGCCTGAATTATTCAATTCCTGTCTTTGTCCCACTTTCTTTTTTTCTAGAAGACCGTATTGTCCTGAAATCATGTTATCTACTATCTTATGTGCTCTTCTAGAGCTGGCAAGTGGTTTTTCTATGAAGAACTGGAGTCTAATTACCCTCCACACTAGGAGGAGAGTAGCTTTTTCTTTGCTCATATCCAATGCAATGTGATATCAAAGTCTAGGCCACCAATGTCATGCAATTTTTTACCTTGTTAGGTAGGAGGCTTGCCTTTGGAGCTCTGAGGCACCATATACAATGTCCAACTGCCTTGGAAGTTGCCATTCTGCCAGGAATCCCAGGCTACTCAGGAGGTTGCATAGAGGGATTCCAGTGGAAAGCTAACAATGAGACCTCAGATGATGTCTACAATCTGTTATTAGGCATCAGAATAAAGATGCTGTAGATTATTTCAGCCCCTAGCCCTGGAGCCTTGCATTACAGAGAAGAGATCACTGAACCTCTTTTCATTGTTCAAATCCCAAATCACAGAGCCAATTATTGTAATAAATCAATTGTTTTCTGTTGCTCATATTTGAGGTAGTTTGTAACATAGTAAACAGTGATTTATTTATTTTTAAGCCCGTGCTTATTTTCTATTTCCCTTTACTAGAACACATGCTTCATGAGGGCATGGGTTTGTTTCACTCACTATTGTGTCCCAAATGCCTACAGTACTCCTGGGTGATAGTAAATACTCAATAAATATTTACTGAATGAATATGGGAGTGACTGCAGCTCTGTTGATTTTAGAAGGCACAGCTTGCTAAAGCTGATGGTCTCTAAGATGTCAACTTGTCAAATCCACACATTGGTATGAAAAAAAAAATAAAAGCAGAGAAGAATGGTAAGGTGACAGGCAAGGACATCACACAGGGTCTGTGTGACAACAAAGCTGGAGGCTCAGGGTTTTATGTCTACACTCAGTCTTGAAGCAGATCTGTAATTTATGTTCAAGATGAAGATTCTAGAAATCATAAGAGCCTTATGATAAAAGAAAACCACAGTCACTTTTTAACTGAACTAGCACACCCTACAAAGCAGGATATTTCAATTAACAATGTCTTCTAATTAGCTCCTGGTTACTCATACCATGCTATTAACCAGACACAAAGCACACTAACTAGCCTATTAATACAATTTGAATTAATTGAGGGTGAGGCTAGCCTCTTTAGAGAGATTTATAGTTGAGGCCCAAATGATGGAATAAGATGTATTCTTTGATATAAAATAAGTTTCTTTCCATGCTAGAAGCTTTGGGAGATGCTGACAGATATAAAGAAAAATTTAAAACCAAACCAAACCAAACCATCCAACCAACCAACCAATCAAGTAATAACTAGCATGCAAGGATGGATGCTTTAGAAGAAATATGCTGGTAAGAATTGTATCAAAATGGTCGATTGCATCTGTATTTCTCTTCTTGAATTTCAGATTTAAAGCTTATAGTCTAGGAGCTTAGGCTTTGGCCATATATGCACCTTTCTGATAAAATACATGGTTTTCATGATGCTATTTGAAACTTCAACATAAATTATAATGACTAAGGGCTTATCCAACTACAATAACATTGGGCATGTCTTTATAAAGAACGCATCTTGTCCCGAGGTATTTATTCCACAAACAGATCTGCTTCCACATGCATCAGTGTGCATACAATGCTCAGGACCACTCTTACTTTTAAGAAATAAGACTCAGATGTGCTGAGAGCATTGCCTGTAACTCTTGTTTCAATATTCCTCCAAAATTGGTAGTCTTGTAACTATCCTGGCAGGAGAGGAGATGTTTGGAGGAAAGGGTTATACTGTTGCTTTTGCTATTAGGCTCCTGAAATGATGGGTCCCAATGAGTCCCAGGTTGGGCAGAGGTGGGGGGTTCAGAGGTAGGGAGGCAGGGAAAGGCCAAATCAGCCTTGGTACCAACCTCAGGAGGAAGCTTATCAGGAGATGTACCAGAAGACTATTCTGGCATCTTAAGTGAACAGAGGCACACTGCCTGGCTTCATCTTTTCTACTGAAGGGTAACAATACTTTGGAAAAGGTCTCAGCCAAGAGTCCTTTTCTCCTTGGTTTACAAAATCTGTGAACAAATCCATTTTCCTTTAAATTTGTGTCCTGATACTTTTAAAAAGAAGCAATGGTTTTTGAATCTAGGAAGCTCATGTAATAGACTGAATTTACACACAAAAAAATGGTATTTGACTGAGACTGTATTTGAAATCAACTGCTGGTTCTCCTGAGCTGGTAATTACATCCACTCCTATGATTGTTTTTGTTCTCAAAGTATGTCAAACATGGTCCCCTCCACTACTCTATACTCCCACAAAATTTTAAGAGCATATAGGTCTTGGGAGCCACCTAGGCACATGTGTCAACTAATGGAAAAATTTAAAAACTGAGATAGCAAAGTGATTTGTTAAGATCACGCAGCTTACTGCATTGAAACGCAGCTATCTGGACCACAAGTTTAGCATGATATCATGTTCTCCCATGACATCAGAAATAGTACTCAGTAAACTGGTCTAGGGATATACTCTGAGGGATAAACTTAGTCTAGGTGGTATGAGCTAAGGAGCCCTCACTGCATACAGTGGAACTGAGCAAAATGTATCTGGGTCATTACTACAAGTGACAGAAAGAAGAAGACAAAGAGAAGGAGGAAGAAGAAGAAGGAGGAGGAGGAGGAGGAGGGTGAGGAAGAGG
>NW_022196897.1:147613739-147655443 GCF_008632895.1 Mastomys coucha
GGAGGAGGAAGAGGAGGAGGAGGAGGAGAAAGAGAGAAATAGAGAGAAGGAGAGAAAGAGAGAAAGAGAAGGGAGGAAGGAGGAAGGGAAACCCAGTGGATACCGTTTAGTACAGGGCACATAGATGCTGAAGAGGTGTTTGGGGAAAGAAGAGAGGGAGAGAGAAAGGAAAAGGAAACAAAGGAAGTTGCTGCAGCTGGACTCCACAGTCACTAAGAGAACTGTCACTTTGGGGGATAGGTTGGGGAGGAGGGAGTGAACTGCTCTTTGCTGGAGGAAAACATCTTAATGGATTTTTCCTTTGTACTTTTCTTCTGTAAAGGTGGGATCTAGCAGGTAAGATTTGAAACAAAAGGAGTCAGACAAAGACAGCAGGAAGGGAAGTTGTTTTGTATAATAAAGCAAAGAAAATGTGGAGTCTCGCTGCAGGTGGTGCTTAAAGACACTAAAGAAGACTCTGGATAGAGGAGAAGATAGCGATTAGACCTTAAAGGGCCTGCATGGTGAGGAGTCTATACCATAATAATGTTGGACTCTTGTGCTTCTTATATTTTGCTGTGGTTGTCTGTCACTGCTCTCTCCTCCGCCCCCCCTGCACCCCCCTCCCCCGCACCTCCCCCACAGCCCCGTCCCCGGCCATGCATACACTAAACTCCTGAAATAACTACAACATGTATTCATATCTTTTGTACTAGAGATGCAGGGAGTGAGGGGGTTGTGGGAGCAAAGGGATGACCAATCTAGGAGGAATGTGGGTGTATAGAGAGAGGGTATAGCAGTTACTGCATTGTATAGCCTTGGTGGAGCACAGTGAGAACACACAGAAGCATGAACACCAGGCAAGAAGTGAGCAGGTGTAGAAATTGAGCCAAACGGAGATACCCCATAAAGATACCAGACAGCAAAGAAGTCTACTTATCCTTAAGACAAAGGGAGTTTTTAGAAGAGTTTACCGAACAAACATCCATCCTCAAGGAATGCAAGTTTCCAAGAGACATTCCCAGGGACAGAGGATCTCCCCCACCCCTCCTGAGAGTCACAGGTGTCTTATCCTAACTGGGAGGAAAGATCAATAGAAACTAAAGAACAATGAACAAGATAAAGTGTAACTACCCATGTTGTAAATTGTAACTTTGTAAATTGTAAAACTCTGTTCTGAAATGGTATAAAAGCTTAGAGCCTTGTTTCCTCTGGGTCTCTCTCTATCTGGTCACCATTACAGAGATGACCCTGGTATACCAGCTTCAATTAATAAATTAACCTCATGCTTTTGCAGCGGTCTCTTTTTGGTTCTTCGAGAATGGGGTTACCCACGCTGGTTATTACACAGGAAGCAGCAGGCCTGCCAGACACTATTGGCAGGGAGATGTGCTAGCTTTTCTACACATGGCAAGAGGGCTATCTTCATAGTGATGAAAGGTTTGACTCTAAAATGTAGGGGTTTGAAGCACGATAATTATTAAATTTAATGTCTAGGTCCTTGTTCAAATGTAAGTTCTGAAAGAAATGTACCAAAATGGTCAATTACATCTGCATTTCTCTTCTTGAATTTTAGATTTAAAGTTCACGGACTAGGTAGTTTAGGCTTTGGCCATACATGTACCTTTCTGATAAAGTACGTAGTTTTCTTGAAAACTATTTGAAACTTCAAGACAAATTCTAATGACTGAGGGCTCATCCAACTACAATAACATTGGGCATGCCTTTAAAAAGTGTGTACCTTGTCCTGAGGTATTTGCTCTCTATATAGATCTGCGTCCATGCACATTAGCATACATACAATGATAATTACAGAATTTAATGTCTAGGTCCTTGTTAAAATGTAAGTTCTGACTAAGTGGGCCTGGTGGGGCATTGTCACCATGCTCCCAAGCCTTGTTGTTGCTCATAGTCAAAGACAAGACTTCAGTTCTCCAAGTGTACCCAGGGGCTATTGGGGAATCCTCCCACATGCTAATCTCTTACCTCATATTCCTCCTTGAACCCGTAGCCCTGGCCTCTCTTCATCTGAGTGATGTGTTGAAGCAGGTCCGCCACCCGGATGGCAGGCTGGAACTGGTCCCGGGGATAGCTCATCTCTACAGGGTCACAAGTCCGGTAGGGGTGAGTCTGAATGGTGAGGGTGGGCTGAGACAGCTCCCCACGGCTGCCATCTGCTTCAAAGAAAAAGAAGCAGGACAAACAATTACTTTGTTTTGTACTTTGTACCTTACCTCTAGCCCCAGTGAGGCTCCAGGAGGGCAGAGGAAACTGTGCACTCTGCTGGTCAGAAAAGTATAGAAAGAAAAAAGACACTACTTCCCTGACTTGGCCTTGTACACAGATTTGAATGGTGAAATTACAAACCAGAGCTTTCAATGTGTCCATGTCTTTCTCTCTCTCTCTCACCCGCTTATATTCACAGGTACTCAAGATAATCTCCAGTCCGAGAGCACCTACGTAGTGAGGGTCCGCTGGACGGACCCCCACAATGATCCTTGGTTCACATCAGCTTCAAAGGCTCATTATTGATTGCTTGAAGACAAAGTGACAGTTTAGTGACTCTCCCTTACCTGTCCTTAGCCCTTCTTTAGGCTTCTTGAATGCCTTGGCCAATACCAGCCAATCCCAGAAGTGGTAAGAAGCCAGGCTAAGTCTTGGGAGAACCTTGTTTGAGAAACTGCAGGCATGGATATAGATAGTCTCAGTTACTGTCTGTAGATAAGGAGAGTCTCAGGTGCCTGGCTAGATGACCCACCTGACTGCTTCTGGGCCTGTGTATCTATGATCTGACTTCTCTCTTAGTTTGTTTCCTTTGGGTTGTACACTGGGTAGAAGTATAGCTAGTCTTGTGTGCCCAATAGGTAGCAGGCACTCTAATCCTCCAGCCCCTCCCTATAACAAAGGCCACCTTTTTTCTACCATCTATATGCCCCCTTACTGCCACTAACCCTGAAATGCCCCTAATCCCAACTTGTAGAGTTCTCTAAACTTCTTCCTTTACTCTCACCAGTTATAATGCTCATGGGCATCCCATCCCACACTCCTTGATATGGAAATGGAATTTTCCCTCAGTTAGAAGTGTCCACTGAGCATGTGCAAAGCCCTGAATTTGGTCCCTGGCACTATATAATACCTGGTTTATATGTGCTTGCTTTTGTACATATCCAAAATAGGGAAACAGGAGGATGAGAAGTTCAGTCACCCCAAACTAAATAGCAAGTTTGAATCCAGCTTTGAGTATATTAAACCCTTTCTATCTTAAAAAAAAGTTAGACTTTTCCCTCATAAAAAAATCTTTCTACACATTGAGCTGATTCAGATGCCTTATGTTGTTTGGTCGCTCTGGAAACCATTTCTCTTTCCCAGAACCATCTATGCTTGGCATGTTTATATCCTCTCTAATACTCTGATAGTCTGTGCCCTGGAGCCATTCTGTTCATACCATGCAAGAGATAAGGCCTTCCAGATGTGGCAGGTGATGGGTATATCCAGATGTTTTCAGACATTGAGACTCCCATGCAGACATCCATGAAGCCTGAGTTATGCTCTTTCCCTGAGAGACTTAGTGTATATTCCAGATTTTTCTGTAACTTGTCTTTTTAAAAGCCCTGTCCCCTTCAGCTTGTTTGTCTCCTCTGTCACAATAATCAATCAAACAGAGTCTATGGGGAAACACAGTCTGCTCCTATGTGATTATATTAACATCAGTTCCTCACAGGATAGGCTACTGCAGAGACATGTCTGGCTCACAGGATGACCTAGGTCATGCTTGCCTAACCCCTCTTTGGCTTGGCATTAGTATTCAAAGTATACTATTCAGGGAAACCCCTCCATTCTGGGAGAATGCAAGTCTTGGTTACCCTCATGTGTTCATCTGCATCATGGATACGTCAGGGACACACATTCTTCACTTTCCACCCTTCTGTCTAACTCCACTGGTTATCATCTCCAGGGGAGAACAAGTTATGGATCTGAGGAGTCTGTGCTTGAGACACTGATTGGGTCAGACCTCATAAGTAGATGAATTATCTGTGTGTCTCCCATGGTTTCAGCATGTTCTGTTTTAATGCAATGAGTAGATAAGACAGAGCTGGCCTTTGGGAATTAGCCCAATCATCCAATAGAAAGATACTGAGGATACAAGTTCATACACAGGGAAGAAAGACCAAAGTGAGATGCTAAAACAAAAATTCTTTCTGGCTGCATTGAGGATAACACTCCTTACTTTCCCACCAGTGGCTTGGTAATAAGTTGATACATCCTTACTAGCATTGATTGGATGTAATTTCTGGCACATATTGGGGTTGAGTCCATCCTCTCTCATACTGTTGTAATTGTGAGTTAGACTTATGAGAGGGTCTAGAAGGGAAAATAGGGAAGAATTGTCTAAAGCAAAAAGGTCAGAGTCTGAGAGATGATGGTGCATTTCAGCAGAAGCAAAGACTCAGGTATAAACAAAAGCCGTGGGACAATGCTGTGGCAGACGACACAAAGAAGATCCAGAAGGGCTGAGAACATGAGGACTCAGGACCAGTGTGAAGCAACTGAAGGTTCTGCAGAAGAGCCCCACCTTTTAAGGACTCACATTCTTTCCCGTAAGTGTCCCAGCTGTCATGGACTGGAGGTGTCTTTCCAGTGAGCATCACTCCTGTGATTGTGTGATCGGAGTGGAGATGGAGATGAAGGAAGAGCTGAGTGTGAATTTCTAGATGTCACACTTCACAGTGATATCAAGTCAACACCTAGAACCCTTGTTTCCCACATAAATGATACCATATGAACACCACAAAGATATGCCCTGCCTGCATCTTTTCTAAAGCACTCAGGGTGCAGGTTGCATGGGAGACTAGTTGCCTGGCAGAGGCAGGCTTCCTGGGAGTTGGCACCTGGCAAATCTTTGTGACATGCCAAACGTTCCCAAACTAAAAAGGCTATCAATATGGCTATTTCCCCTTAAACACATTGCTAGACAGACTGTAAACTTGGTGTCAGCAAAACCAACAGTGGGATGGAAAATAGACACATTTGAAATGTAAGCACTTGCAATGTTGCAACATTTGTGATGATGCCAACGCACTAATGATGCCAGGAGGACTTGGAACCAAGGGATTTTCAAGGTTTATTAATCCAACTAGTTGGACTCCCCTTTCCAATGTATCTTACCTCACCTATTCCCTTATTAACCTTCGATAATGCAGAAGTGATGCCTTTTATCACGCCCCATTTCGCCAGACGCACTATGCTTAATTTTCCGTCATTAGGTTTAATGAAAACCCAATTTCACAACTCGCTTCTCTCAGGAACCTACAAGTAATGCTATGTTTTTTATCAGCACCAATTAAAAAGCGTTATGATGTTCCTATTCGAGAGGGAGCCTTAAAACTAATGTGCGAGTCTGCCGCAAATTCAACAAGGGCGCCAGAATTCACACACTGCCCATAAAATGTAACTCAAACCAGCCGGCCCAGGGAAAGGCCATTTTTCATTCTCCCTCCTCATCAGACCTTCAATTTTCACACTCTCCATTTATAGGTCTTGCATATTAATGGATCCTGTAAATAATATTTGGGGTTTCTTCTGGACTTCTCATGTAGCTACTTCCCGAGTCTGCGTATTACCCTGTAAGAACTTTCATCACTGTGTAGGGAGCTTGGAAGGTGGGTTCAAGGCTGCTCTGGGTCACACTGAAAAGATTTGGGTTGGGGCTGGAGAGATGGCTCAGCAGTTAAGAGCACCTACTGCTCTTCTTAGAGGTCCTGAGTTCAATTCCCAGCAACCACATGGTGACTCACAACCATCTGTAATGGGGTCAGATGTCCTCTTCTGGTGTGTCTGAGGAGAGTAATGTTGTACTCATATACATTAAATAAATAAATAAATCTTAAAAAATGTTTAAAAAAAGATTTGAGTCAGAAGTTATCTATCTCTCTTTCTCTGCTTTCTTCTCTTTTGTCTTTCTGCTAACTCCTTTTCTCCATTGGATGCTGGAATAGTCCCTCTCTCTAGCCCCCTATCTCCTATATTCTGCTACCAGCCTTCCAGATCTCCCTGTAGTTTTAGCCACTGTGTTTCAATCATTTGATTGACATTGTCACTTCGACTGGTTAACAAATACTTCCTATACACCTACCTTATTCAAAGCACCAAGTTAGCCATATGTGCATACACACAGGACACAGCGGTGGGGTGGGTAGGTGAGAAGGAGTGTCGTAGTAGAGATAAATACACCAAGGCCCTTGCAGGAAGACAGATGAAGAGATAAGTTGTACACACCTCTAGCCAGGCTAAGCAGGCTAAGTACCTAGGAGATGGAGGACTATGTGCTGCAGGGTTAGGTGCCATGGAAACCGGCTGTACCCTTCATCATTCATCTCTGTGCCTCTTGATATCTCTGTGTACAATCTATGTGGGAACCACCTGAAAGAACTTTCTGTGACAATAGAAACATTTTCCATCTGTGCCTTGCAGTATGGTAGCCATTAAGCTACATGTAGCTGCTGAGTGACAGAACTGTGGCTAATGTGATGGAGGAAGTAAATTTTAAATTTTGTTTAGTTTCAATTAATTTCACTGGAAGTACCCACATATGGGAGCTCAAGAGATGGCTTATTCAGTAAAGCGCTTGCTGAACAAGCATGAGGTCTTGAGTTTGGTCCCCTTAGAATCCACGTAAAGTAAAATAGCCAGGTAAGGTGCATTACATATGGAATCCCAGGATTCCATATGTAATCCTGGAATACAGGAGGCAGAGATAGCTGGAGTGTGCTGGCTGGCTGGAGGCAAATAAGCAATCTTTAAGTTCAGTGAGAACTGCTGTCTTAAAGAATATGGTGGAGACAATAGAGTAAGACATGTGGTGTCGACTTCTGGCTTCCTACAGGCAGACACACATCCTCATCCCACACACTCATGCCCTTGCAGGCATATAGGAATATATTCACTCACAGGCACAAAGAGAAGAAATACCTTCCTGAGGCATATGGTTATCTGTTGGGCAGCAAAGATCTAGAGAAAGCCAAAGAAAAGAATTGTGTTTTGGAGTCACATAGGTGGGTAAAGGGATCCTCAGCAGCCTGTCCAGAGGACGTACTAGACATGCCATGATATAATTGAAATTATTCTTGTAACAACATTAAATATGTTTTTTCAAGAACATCAGTCATTAATTTCAACAGTATTTTTTTTAACCCAAGACATGTAAAGTAATATTTCAGCATATGTACAGTGTAAAATTATTAATGCTGTTGGTTACATTCTTTATTGATAAGAAAAGCTTTGAAAAGCAGTCTGTGCCTTACACTTCTGGAGTATTTCAGTTACACTGATCATATTTCCAGGGCTCTGCAGACACTGGTGACTAATGGCTACTGTGTCGGACAACGCAGGTACACACACAGACCTATCTAGAGCCAGATAAAATCCTAAAGAGGGATTATTTAGAGTTTGAGTGAACTCTAAATAAAGAGATATTGGTCTTATATAAGACAGCTCTAGCCCCAGTATTCTGCAATAAAACTTTGCACAACGACAGAAGGATTGTATAGCTTCACTATTCAGCACGGAAGCTCCCTGCCACCCATAGCTACTGAACACTTAAAATGTAGAGAATGTGACTGAAGGCACACATCTGTAATTTCAATTACTTTGAACATAACTAGCTGCATTTGGATAGCAGTTAGTCATTTTCTAAACTTGGCTTCATTATGAATGAAGGTACCATATAAAATCATGGGCAGGTGGAGTTTCATTTTAGTCTTGGTTAAAATGTTTGCAGAATTATTTCAGAAATGGTCAGAGTCTATAGCCTAAAAGATGCTGAGTTTGGGTCCTGACAGAACAGGGCTGGGGTCCTGGGTTGACCAATCACATTTCTGTGACCTTGGCCAAGTGATGGATTCTCTGAGCCTCAGTTTTTCTGCCCATTCTCCTCCACCCAGGAGAAATAAGTGTGAAGACTCAATGATACAAAGGGTGATAACTGCTCTGAACAATACCTATTACCAAGTGAAAGAATGAACGCACTGTTAATGCCATTATGTACAATGTCCCATGGCACATGAGAATTCACACAACGCAAGGAATCCAGGTGGTCTTCCTGCGCAGCTGTTACAGTTTACATACAGTTTGAATGAGGTCCCCCAAGGTACATGTGTTGAAAACATGGTTTTCAATGTGGCAATAGTAAGAGGAGATAAAGTCTCCTGGTGACTTCAATACTGGAGAGGTTACTATTGAGAGCAGAACTGGCCTGTACCCGTTCACTGGCTTCCTTTCTCACCATGTGCATACGTTTCTCTTGTGATACTTTTTGCTATGCTAAAATATGATGCTGGGGGTCCAAAGGGACCCTCAGCAGTGAGCAGAGGAGATTTTCAGCATCTAAAACTGAGCTAAATGAATTGATCTGCTTTGTAAAATATTGAGCCTCAGGTATTTTGTTATAGCAATGAGCAATAACAACAAAGACCAGTAGAGCAGAGCGGCTTCTTTCTCCTCCCCTTGACTTCTTTCTGCTCTTTTCCTTTACCACTACTACTGCCTGGTTTGGGTCTTTATGACAGGAGTTCTCTCTCAGTATCCTAATAGCCCTTTTCTGTTTTTATACTTCTCTTTAAACAGTCAAGTCATTTCCACCAAGTCTTCACAGAGTCAAGACAAAAATGTCTGAACCAGTCAACCAGATTCCTATAATTTCTGATACCACTATCAGTCTATCAAAATGCCTTTCAGATCCATGTGCCATTTAGGGCAGGAAAACACAGAGATTGGATGGCAAATATCTAGACTGCTTGCTGGGAGCACGGAGTCTGAGAGGAGACAGAGTGCTAAGGAAGGAGGAGGCTGGATCACTTGCTTACTGTGAGGATGTGATCAGAACCAGGACAGTGGGAACAGACAGGAGAGTCAAAGCAAAGGTCTGAGAAAACCTTGCATTCAAACAGGAAATTCACAACTTGGCAGCTGTGAGACCTCAAATAAGTTATAGAGAGCCTAAAGTTTTTGTTTGTAATCGCTGATGGTGATGGCCACAATTATATGTCACAATTACACTACCATCTCCAGTCCATTCTCATCTAGATGGTCAATGCAGAGGTGAAATGGGATTCCACTGTAGAAAGTCTCCAGGTGGTACACAGTCAGCAATAGATGGCTTTCTTCCTTCCCCTCTCTCGCCAAACAGCAATACAACCGTAAGATAAACTCACAATAGAGCCGAAATCTAAGTCTGTCAACTAACCTAAGTGTCAGAATTTGGGAGGAGTATCTGTGAATTATAGCGCTATCATACTTAAGAGGTGCACAAAGATAAAAACTTTGTCAAAATTCCTTTAGAAACCATTTGTACAAAATAATCTTTCCAGCTTCAGGCAGTTCTGACTCCCCACCACCTTGAGTTAGAAGTAATTGTGTGTGTGTGTGTGTGTGTGTGTGTGTTTTGTTAAATCAGAAGATGAAGCAGTCTGACTGTGGTTTGATGTCATATTATACAAAATTATGATGATGGGTGCATGAGATTTGTGGCTTCTGAGGGAGGGATGCTCACTACACATAGCTACCTCTTCATACCCAGTTGATGAACTGCTATCTATGTACTGCTAGACTGAAGTGGTTTTTCTTGGTTTTGTGTACTTGGCCAAATGGATCGAATTGAACATGTAAAACTAAACAGCATGTAGAATGTTGCCTGGTGTGCATGTGTTTTTTAGAGCTGAAATGATCATGACATAATGGAGATCTCATACCAAAAGTCTTTGTTCCTCAACGTTAAAAAAAAAAAAATCACTGGTCTTAATAGAAAAGAAACATCTCAACTTCTCCTGCTTTCTTTCCAGGCTCAGAGAAATCGAAGACCCCAACAACCAAAGGAGAAGTAGGGCCTCCCCTGGTGTTCTCTCCTTCTTAAACCTCTCCTTTGGAATCTTTGACAAAGCGGAGATGAGTGAAAGCGCCCTGTGTCTAAGATGCTGACCCTGAGATGCTCTTTCTGATGAGAATCCACGCTTCTTCTCTGAGGGGGAACTTGTACTGTTCCTTTGGCACTTGAGTCAGGGGCAAGGCTCAAGGCTCATGCATTGGCATAGGAGCTGTGAATAACCATTACTTCTGCTTAACTCACAAGAGAAGCGCAAAAGTCATCAGTGTAAAACAATGGCAGTGCACGTGCTGTGTTTACTGACAAACACCAGAGAAACTCCCCTTTTCTTTAAAATTAAATAAGCACAAATGTGACAGAAATGGGATCTCATGAAAAATACACCATGTTAGCTAGCTGTAAGAAAATTTACATTCTATATGTTTTTTTTTTTAAATTCACACTATTTAGATGAATAGCAGCCTGTGTTTACTCTTTGCTGAAGAGCTTTCCTGGCTGGTAGGGACCCCAAGTTAATTTGGATGCTTACATCTTCCTGAAATAGCTCAGGAACTCATTCCAAGACCCATGAGAATATCCTGATTTCTTTATATCAATTGGGGTATCCTGATTCCCTTGTCTGTCCCAGCCAGTCAATGAAATTGAGGAAACTCTTACAAACTTCTTCAAGCTGAGAAAGCTAATTCAGCTACCTGTCTCTTCAGTTGGATACCATCATGTCTGGGTCTGATGAGCAAAACTTGTAGAATAATCATGTCTTCATGATGGAAGCCAGCTTTGGGGTGACACCAATGTAAGATGAGATGCCATTTGAAGAGCCAAAAGAACTTGGGTCCTGAAAACCCATCTGGAATCTATTCTGATGCTCATTCTGTTAGACAATTCACTAAGTTTTCATTGAAGTCAATCCGACATGGCTTTTTCTATTTAGAGCACATTAGCTTATATCATAGAGAGCAAAATTACATTTTGAAAATGCATTTCTAAAACCTCAGAAAATCTTGAAAGTCAAACTCTAGAGCATATGTAGAAATAAAGGAAAGGCAAGATTAGTAAGACAGAGTTTTTTTTTTTTTTCAATTGAGCATGTTTGGTATAGGCTAGTAGTATAAGGGACTAGAGTGAACAGTTAGATCTCATTAGGAAAGAGACATAGAATAGTTATATATGGATGGAATGGTGGCTGGAGAGAAAAGAGGGAAGAAAGGATTGTGGGAGGGAATATGGAGGACAGCTAAAAGTAAGGAGTATTTGAAGGTAAGCATGGAAACCTAATATAGTAGACACTTCCTAAAATACATACATGTATGAAGACAAACTAAATGAAGTTGCCAACATTGGAGGAGGCAGGGTCTCAACTGGCTATCTCTTGTAACCAAACGAAACTTCCAGTATTGGGATTAGGTTAAATCTAACTAAGTTAGTGGCCAAAAGGGTTCCACAGGAATTTCCAAACAACTTAGGCTGCTGTCCAGACTATAGGCTGCTGTCCACAAATTGACAGCAAGGCCCCTTTGCTGAAGGTAACACCTACAAATCTCATTGGCCATGACAGAGCTAGTGCCTACAGAGAGCCTTCATCCCTATGTTCCAGTGTATTTGGTACAGGAAGGTAGTCTGCCTACTCTAAAAAGGGAACATAAACCCCAAACCAGCCACAAACACGTTATCTGTAACAGTATACTATCTGCAAGACAGGCTAGGGCAATAGTAGCATAAAACTTGTGAGAATAATCAACCAATAACTGATTGGACTTAAGGCGTACTCCATGAGTTAGAACCCATACCTAACACTGCATTGGTGACCAAGAACCCTAGATGATTTAGCCCAGGAATTTAAGGTAAAGCCAAATAATACTGGTCTTAAAAATTGTAATGATAAAATGACTCCTAATGATATTCTGCTGTGCTTGTAGATTAGAACCTTACTCAGTCATCATCAGAGAAGCTTCCTCCTAGAGCAGAGGGGAACAAATCTAGAGACACACAGTCAACATTGCATAGATAATGAGAGACTATAGAATACTGAGCCCTAAATGAAATGTCTCCATCAGATCTCTCCCCTCAGAGCTCAGGAAAGCCTTGGAAGAGGAGGCAGGAAGAGTGTAAGAGCCAGAGGGGATGGAGGACACCAGGAAAATAAGGATCTCTTATTCAACATGAGCAAAGCTCATGCAAACCAAGTCTGAGGAAGCAGCATGCACAGGGTTTGCACAGGTCAGCACCCGGTCCTCTGTGCTTATATCATGGCTTCCAGTTTACTGTTTTTATGGGATTTCTGAGTGTGTAAACAAGTGGGTCTTCAATTCTTATGCCCTCTCTTAGGCTCTTTCCTTGGTCTTGTCCAATGTTGATGTGATAGGTTTTGTTTTACCCTATTATATTTTATTTTATTATATATTCTTTACATGAATGAATGCAAACATAGCCACTAGAGCAAAGGTTAATAACCAAACTGTAATTTATTTATTGATGCCTGTTGGGGGAGGAAAGATCAGTTTTCTCCAATGAGTAACACTAGGTATATCAAATACTCTAGGGCAGGTCTCATGTTCAGAAGCAGTTGACCAACATTTAGTGGGTCCACAGTTTGTATGCATGTGTGTGTGTGTGTGTGTATGTGTGTGTGTGCATGCATGTGCATGCATGAGTGCAGGCTTTTTTGTTTGGTTATAATTTGTTCTTTTGTGTAGTGTTTTAATTTTTATTTTAGTTCAGGGGGTTGTTAGTTGCTGTATTGGATTTTTGTTTATTTAATTTTAGAAAGAACTTAGTTAGATGGATAGAGAGGAAAAAGGATCTACAAGAACTTGGGGAAGATGAATAATATGATAAAAATTCATTGAAAATTTTAATTGTTTTAAATAATAAAGATAATGATAAAGACAAGAATGCCACCATTTACAGCAAAATGCCTACAACTGGAGGACTTTATGTTCAGTGGAATAAGCCAGGCAAAGAAAAGCCAGAGCCATATGCTCCCTTTATCTGTAAGAGCTGAAGGACAGCAACCTGGATGCACACTAATGATAACCAGAGGCTGGGCCATGTTGTTCCTGGGACGTAGAATGGAAAAGACCAGTTACCCTTGACCAGTGCATGTCCCATCCTGTGTTGAAATATTCCATCCAATGTCATTAATCTCTACAATGAGTGGATTAATCAAGAGTAAAACAAAATAATTAAAATTTAATTTTCCTTAACTGTTCTGAATAGTTTTCAATTGAAGTTTGCTTAAGCAATGAAAGAACAGCAATACCCTACAAATCTCCTGTCCTATTTGCAGAAATGCATTTTCCCCATTCTTCAACTATAAGATTGTGTGTTTCTTTGACATTGCAATATGTTTTCTGTACACAACAAAAATGACTCCTGCTTTCCAATGCAATTGGCTAGTGTGTGTCTTTTGATTGGGAAATTGAGAATATAATGTTTAGAATTATTCTTGAATAAAATGAATTAATTGCTGTCATTTTGTTGATGTTGGGATGTTTGGTCTTTTGGGTTGATCTTGAATAACAGTGTAAGTGTGATTCTGCTTTTCTACACAATAAAGCATTCTTTCCAGTCCAAAAAAATTAAATATTTTTTATTCTTTAGAATTAAAATATAAGTACATTATTTCTCATCTTCTCTTTTCTCCTTCTACCTTCTTCCTTGCACTCTCCTCCTTCACTCCTTTTCAAATTCATGGCTTTTTTTTCTCTTTAATTGTTATATAAATGTATAGATATGTAAATGTAGAAATACAACCTGCTCAGTTCATTTAGTGTTGCTTGTAAGTATATTATTTCAGAGCTGGTCACTTGGTATGGGACTTATCCCTCAAAATGACTATTTCTCCAGCTCTCAGCATTTCTAGCTACCCGTAGTTCTTTGTCTAAGGGTAGGACCCCATGAGATACCCACTTCCACAACAGCATCCCTATTATTGTGGTCATTATTTGGGTCCTGTTATGATGGGTGTAGTTACAACCATAATTCAAAGTTTTTATTAGAAATAAGGAAGATATTGTTGAGGAACCAAAAGACAATGAGACAACATGCAAAGTTAAGAAGAACACTAGAATTTATGAGAACAAAGATCAGGCAGAAACTTGTGGAAAATTACTTTGAGAAACTTCCCCATGAAAAGGTAAGGGAAGGAGAGCAACAGGCTATATATTTTCTCGGTCTCTAACATCAACTCATGTGCGGTCATGTGTAAGAAAAACAAAGAGACACGTTCAGGAAAAAGAAAACAGTCATGTAGACGATGGATAATCCTGTTACAAAAGAAGAGAGCAGAGTAAGAGAACAGGAACAATTATAAAGACCTCCATGTGGACACAGCTCCTGGCAGAAAAGCGAACAAACCAAAACAAAAAAACAACCCTGCAAAACAACAACTCCCAAACCAGAAAACAAACTCAAGATCTTCAAGTACAGGATTTCCCCATAAAATTAAAAATCAGAACCTATACCCAATCCATGTATTTAAACATCATTGATGTAGAAAGGTTCAGGCAAACATTTAGGCTGAGAAAGCAAGCAAGCAAGCAAGCAAAGCCCTGACAATTTCTAAAATAAAAGAAACAGCATCATTGCACCTTCTCTTGCCCACTTTTAAGTGCCCGAAGTCATTTACATAAATTTTGGAAGGGAAAAAGGCATGGATTCAAGATTACATACTGAAATAAGTTCTTTTTCATTTGTAGGGCTACAGAAACACCTTCCCTGGCACACCAGGCTTCCAGAGTTCTACTGGTTGTTTCTTTTCCAGAGGGCTGAATAGATGAAAAACAAGAAAAAGATATAATTCCAGGAAAAAACACAAAATAGAAACAAAAAAAAAAAATAAAACCAATAAGAACCAAGGAAGTCATCTTATAAAAGAACTGATATGTTAAACATCAAAAATTAGTTAAATGTAGATATGGGCATGAAAGTCATGGTGACTATTAAATAGAATGAAGATCATAATCTTGAGAAAAAAACCCATACAAAAATATACTGCAGAACTTCATGACAAAGATTTCTAATTGTATCAGTAAAAACCAATGTATAACAGGAAATAAAAACTATATAAACTTCATCTTTCATATATTATAATCAATGTGTAATATTTTAATATTGCTGCTGTTAATTAGAGTATGTAATTTCTCTCTACATGTTGTATTTCTATTTGGGTAAGTCAACAAGATCAGTGCATAAAATGAAGAAATTACAGGTTTCAAATACAAGCAAATACCAGAAGAAAGGAAACCCTTGGTTGAAGTTCTATCACATGATACTCTGGGGTCAATATATATGTAGTTTGGTTGCTTAGACAAGCTCAAGCTTGATGCACAAGCCCAAGCTGCCCAGTCTGGATCCTAGCTCCCATGTAAAAAGTTGGCATGGTTACTTACAGCTGTCATCCTAACACTGGGAGGAACAGAGGAGTGGGAAGATTTCTGGAGCTTGTTGGCTGTCAGCCTAGGCTAGCCAGGTTCAGTGAGAGATCCTGTCTAAAGGGAACAAGGCAGAGGCTGTGATAGAACAGGACAGGCGAGGACCTCCTGTCTCGATATGTATGCACACTAGAGCACATATCACATACTGGAGTGCATGTGTCAGTGTACCTTGTGTGTGCACATGCATGAGCATACACACACTCACACACACACACATAAACACACACACACACACACACACACACACACACACACCAAAACACTTGTTACTTGTGTGAGAGAGGTACTTTAAGCCTAGAATTTAATTTATAAACCCCAAGACCACTGGAAATCTCCCTGATCTTACAGGCAAATGAGCAACCATTCTTTAGAGGCATTTTCATAATCTAAGACACATTAGTTAGTTACCTTGGAACAAAACCACCTCCTCTAAAGATGAACTCAGTAGAAAAATAAAATATAAAAGAAGACAAGTTTATCCCCGTGAGGGAGAAGCTGCAGACATGATGCTGAGAAACACGCCTCCCAAGAATTGAAAATAAAAAAAACAATTGTAGACACCATAAAAATAAATACATTTGGATGGATTAAAGAGGGGGGGTAGAAAGAAATATGAACGTGTAACGATGCAAGACACAGAGCAGAGACAGAGAGGCAGATTTGAAAAATACAAAGCCAACTTCTAGAGATGAAAAATATAGTTCTTGAAAGTAGAAAGTACATAAAACATCCAAAAACTGAAGGTAATGGGATATGGAGACATTAAGGATACAGGAGAGAGGCTGAAGCAAAGGAAAATCTGTCTCTTAGCTTTGAAAATAGTAAACGAATAACAAACCTTTTACAAAAAAAAAAAAATGATTGTGGTGGGAAAAAAAAACCAGATAAACTCATTGGCAAATGCTAGAGTGGCAGAGCATGCTTAGCTGGTGAATGAGGAATGCAAGGGGAAGCCATGCTGGACACATAAGTACTCTTGTGGACAAGGCCAGGGCCAGATAGTAAGGGTAATATATAGTGATGACATCAGATATGAGACTTTGCTATGTCCTTCCCCCAGCTTCTGCCAATGCTGAAATCTGCAGAGCTATAGTAGAACATTTAGTCAGGAAATGGATGGAGAGTAATCTAGACTCAGAGACTGTTCTGTTCCAAGGGTTTATCCTGAAACAGAACACAGGCTTTGGTGTCCATTTCCTGTGTCTACACTGAGGGCTAATGACTGCAGCAACAATGAAAGCAAGCAAGTGGCTTGGGGAAATAATCCATGTTGGCAGAATCTCACAGATGGGTTCCTATCACTCCCAGTGGCCCTCTAATGTATGCTCTCATGGGATCACGATAGTCAGCTGGCCATTCATTTGACAGCAGTGCCCCAGTGACCCACACACTTCTGATTAAAGACCATTGGTCTTGACTAGTGTGGGTGATTGGAAGTTGGGGTTGTTAGTTTTGTTTTGAGTAGATATCCAAGTATTGAGTTTCACTCATCTGGTCTACAAGAAATAAGCAAAATATGAGTGGATAGACTTAGAGTTGTAATAGCTGAAACAGTACTGGGAAGGCAAACCAGCTTCAGAGGTTCTTTTGTGGAGCAGAGTGAACTGGGACATTGGGAAGGGTTTTGTGCATATGTGTGTGTGCATACACAAGTTTGTGTTTGTGTGTGTGTGTGTGTGTGTGCGTGCACATACAAGCATGCGTGCATGCTTAAGCCTTGTTATTTTCTACTTCTGCTCCAACCAGATCTAACTGCTTTTATAAAATGTTTTAAAAGATAGACTTCCCAAGAGGATTTCATTTGGCGAATGAGTTTCACTATTTTTTTTTTTTGAAAACTTTGATTTCTCTTTTTGTCACAATTTCATGAAAGTCAGTGGGAAACAGCAGAAGAGTTAATAGCAGTGTTCTGCAGCATGGGTTTTATACACTTAATATAATTGAAGCCAAAAGTGATGGGTGTTCGGAGAGCCAGAAACCATGTGAAGGATGTTCTGTGGTCTTAACCACTTACTGTTCTAACTGGGAAATAAGGAACCAAGCTGAAGGTTGGCCATGGGCGCCTGCAAACATATTGTTGGACCACAAAGAGGAAGGGCAATAATTGTGGGCTTTTAAGATGTTTTAGCTCAGTGGGAACAAGAGTCCTTTTAGTAAGATATGTCTACTGTTCCATTCTTGTACGTTCTCTATTCAGCTTTACTTTCAGAGTCATTTATGTTAGAAAATAATGGACCTGAAAAAAAATGCTGAACTTTCACCTGCAAAAAAACCCTACTCCAAAGCAGACTATGAAATACCATTCAAAAATGCTGTACCAACCAATGACAAAAGACAGTAAAAATATTGGCTGTTAGGGACTGGCCTTCGGGGAGCATATTTTTTACCAGGGGAGACTGGAGTATGTCAGAGGAAGAAGTGTAAGGTTGTTGAACATCAGAAAGATGAATATCGCTGAGAATTTGTGGAACATCAGTATGTGACTGTGACATGCTAGTGCAAATAAAATCTGCAAAGAAATCTGGAAAAATGTATCTTGGTCAATAATTGACTCCCGACGGAAATAATGAAGACATGTAATTTGTGCAGTTTTGATATTTCTGTAAACACAAAAGGACAACTCGAGGATGTTATTTAGGAAACATTTATGTATAAAGTAAGAATGAGATTATATGAGGAAGGGAATGAGTCATAGATAAAAGGACTGATTGAAGCTTCACAAGGGACTGCAGATGGGACCTGATGTCATAGCTGTTTTTGACAGAACAACAACCAGCATTAAAAAAATAGTCAAAGGAAGATTCATGTTGCCTTACTTACTTTTTTCTAGACCATTGCCCCCAGGACAGCCTTACCTTCTTATTCTCCAAGGGAAATGCTGTGTTTGCTAGGACTGTGTGGTGCATTGAATGAGAACCACCCTCACCCCATCAGCTCATATGTTTGAATGCTTGGTCTCCAAATGGTGGAACTATTTGGGAAGGATTAAGAGGTGTGGCCTTGATGGAGAAAGTGGTACTAGGTTTGGGTTTTAAGGTCTCAACAGCCAACACCATTCTTAGTTAGGCCCCTCTTCCTCATGCTTGTGGATCAGGATATAAGCTCTCAGCTGCTTCTCTAGTGCCATGTCTGCCTGCCTGCTGCCATGCTCCCCTGCCATGATGATCATGGACTCACCCTCTAAAACTGTAGGCTCAATACAATTTTTTCTTCAGTTGCTTTGGTCATGGTTTCTTAGTGCAATGATAGAAAAGTAACTAAGAAAGACTCTTGACAATGTGGACAATCTGCCTAGGAAATTCTATGTACTTGAAAAATGATAAAAGGAGTGAAGCTCTTACTTCAGTTTGAAAAATCTTGGAAGACAGGACATGTTTGACCATCATGTCTCTGTTAATATGACAGAGAAGGAAAAGAGTTCCTTCTTGCCATGACCAGAGTCCTGATCTGCCACCTGTCCCTCCTAGTGGCTTCAAAACTGCATGCCCATACTTTCAAAGATGCTCTGGTTCTGCACTGGGTTCTCTGCACATACACTGTAGCTGTTAGCCTGGTGTTCTTGTGAGACTGCAGTGAGAAGGAGTGGATCTCTGACTTGTTTGCCTGCTCCTGAGACTTTTTTCTTCCTATCAGGTTGCCTTATCTAGCCTTAATATAAGGGCTTTCACCTTATTTTATTATATCTTGTTTTGCCCTGTCTGGTTGTGTCTCTCGGAGGGCTGATTTTTCCTGAAAAGGGAATGGAGTGGGAGTGGATCTGGAGGTAGAGAGGAGGTGGGAGGGAGCTAGGAGGGATGGAAGGATGGAAAACTGTGGTCAGGATGTATTATATGAGAGAAGAATCTATTTTCAGTAAAAAAAAAAATATTTCAAAGAAAAAAATAGATGCCTGAGTGATGTACAGTTGAGTACCAGAAGAAAGGGGAAATGTACAGATGTCTGAAACTCTCTTTGACAAGCATAATATAATCAAGATGGATTAACGGATAAGGAGATAGATGACAAAATAAGTCTAGTAAAATATTAGCAGAAGACTCTAGGTGATGATTATCTACTTTTTTTTCCTTTTCTGAATAAAGATATCAAGAACGACACAGCTGTCTGTTTCCATCGGAGGATCCTCCATTAGATCCTGACAATTGCATCACATTCATGAATTGCAGTCTTTGGACATATGTCATCTTCATGAATTGTAGGAGTGACTGACTGACAGTGAAGCTATCTCATATCTGTGTCCTTTACCTGGCTGTAAGCTCTGTGACAGTAGATGCCACATGCCTGGTGCGCCAGTGTATCTCTGGGATCTGAGTTGGCATCAGCATCTTGTTCCATGAAAGGTCTGTCTTCTAACTTGCTGATAAACATGGCAGGGGCTGTCTACTGTCCTATGCTCCCTGCTTCTATTTCTTTTGTCCTGGAAACTGTGAAGTGAGCAAGCCACATTTGCCTAAAAGTACACTTCTTGTAAATGAGCTTCTAGTGGGTTTAGTCACACCCAGATTCTGGATCCATCTCTCATGTCAGTGTGATGTCAGCATAGGCTACACATTATCTGAAGTTTCTCATTGGTCCTAAAGGTACTGTGCACACACTGAAGACTCAGCTCAGCTGTGTGTGTGTGTGTGTGTGTGTGTGTGTTTGCATTATCTCTTACTTCTAAAACTCTCACACTGATAGGATGGAGGAAACAACAAACTTCTAAGTAATGCTTTCCTTTAAAGAAACGGGCTTATTTTCTCTCTCATTCATCAAAATTGTAATAAGACAAAAGCATGCAAAATAGTTGCAGAGTAATACTTAGCTAAACTAGAAAGTTTCAATTTTGACAGGTTTTACAATCTCCAGCCTGACATGTGACTTTGCCTTTTATTGATAGGGAAGAAAGAGAAAATGAAATGACTAACCTTGCCCGGGAGAGAAAATGTAAATGAATAACCGCTCTTTAAAATGAGGTAGAAGATTTCCTTGTCCATTCTGAACTGCATCCTGGATACTTAGGCAGAGTTTGTGGGTGCAGTTAGCTACACAGACAACGCAACTTTGATAGAGTACAAAGAATGGCTTGGCAATTCCAAGACTAGGTTCTTTGTTCAAAGTTTGCCACTGAATTATCTAATTTTCCTCAACTCTGTTTATCTTCCTTTGGATCAATACATTGAATTAGACTAATGTCCCTGAACTTTATGTCTCTAAGATAGTATAAAATGGTTCTGGTTATGTAGATGTGGCATGTAGCTTAAGGATATGTATGTTAGTTGCCCTTCAGTGCTGAGGAGGCGAGTTATAGAGCACACATTGAGTGGCAAGGGACTAGATCATCTACCAGGGAACATCTAAGAAACAATACGATTGTTTGCACAGAGTGTCCTACTGTTTCTCATAAAATTGACTAGGTTTCCTTTCTGCTTTCATAAATGAAAATGTTCAGCTTGATATAATTCAATGGCAACCAAACACAACTCAAGCAACTAAAAGCTGATGGTTTTCCTTAAGGACAAACAAATACTGATGTTTGGAGCTAAGTGACATCTTATCATTTAATCATATGTCATTGTTCATGTGTTAGAAGCCAGTCACAGATGTAGCCTGCACACACAGGAAGGGGATGATATACTGACAGAATATATGGCAAGAATCACTGGGGTCATCCTACAGGCTGACATTCACATATATTAAAATTATCTCACAATGTTTTTGTGAGAACCCAAAGATACAAATAACAACAAAAACAAACGTTAAAAAATGATTCATTCCAATGGCCACAAGCAAAGCTTCTAGCTGATTTTGCTTAGCTTTGCCAGTTCTCCTGGTCTATTTAGTGAATGTTTCTAATTTAGAGTAGGGCCTACGCTATACTTTCTATACTTTTACATAGTGTTTTTCCAGCATCTGATATTTCAAAGGAAATAAACATGTAATTTTCCTGATGACATGAATTGGCATTGACAGCAATCTTTAATCGTTAAACAGTTGACAATGGGCTTTGAATTACTTTGCCCAGATTAAAAAAAAAATTCATTTCTTAAGTAAATGAATTAACCACATAATTGACAGTCAATTCCAGTAATAAGGCACTAATGAAGTGATCCTGCTAAGTAAAAAGTGTAATGTGATGAATTTGAATTTGCTAAACAACAGCTTACCTAATAAATTTTCACACTAAATAAATAAATGCCTTGGGATTGTGACTAAACCCCCAGCACATCTCTGGTCAGTTAAGGAAAAAAAAAAAACAGCAATGGAAGTGACTACACCAGCCAGCATCCTTAACAGCATTGTACCGGGCTCCTTGCCAAGCAGGATTAATACAGTGAGTCTGACAGGCATGGAAGTGTCTGACTCTAAAGGGGAGGTGGAGCTCAGGGAGATCTCCATGGTTCTACCCTGGGTGATTTGCTTTCTGCTCCCAGTGTCTTTGTTGTTCTTTGGAAGAATTACGGATTTAATCCCTTCACAGTAGTATCTTTTGGAAGTATCTGAATCCAGCAAATTCCCTATTTCTCAAATGCTCCACTCACTGGACTGATAAATTCACACAATTTTGAACATTTTTATCATTAAAACCTTGTTCTCTAGACCTTCAAAGCTAAGACAGGACCTTGGCTTTCTAGATTTTCTGTCAACACGTCAGGCATGCTTTTTTTTTTTTTTTGAATCCTCTAGTAGGGATGCTTTTCTGACACATCTTCAGTCTTTCTGAAGTCTTTGGTGAAATCCCACCTTCTGCAAGACCAAAACCCTTGACTCCTTGTGACTAATCCGAATGCAACTCAGGCTGTCCCACAGTTTCAGAGCATTTGTCATTCCTATCATGTCACATAATTTATTCATCTTCTATTGTCTGTTGCTCATTCCCTCCCCACTTCCTGGCACTATTGTGATGTAGCCTTCAGAAAGACTCAGAAAGCAATTGTATATTTCTGTGTTACTCACTGATGTGGTACAGGAACTATGACATGTCAGTATATAGTGAACAGGTGGCCAAGAAACATTGTTGAATGAGATCATGTCAACAGTATCTGGAAGGTTTAGTGGATTCTTACAGAGTTAGGGATAGACTGTATTTTGGGATTTGAAGATATCATTTTTCTAAGTCAGCCATTGGTTCAGTGGCCTGGGAGAGTATGTGATTATTTCTCACTATCTGTGGAAGAGGTCATTATCATAACATATGCAATCAAAAGATTAGTTTTCAAACCAGATTTGCTACTTGATAGCTATGTGGCACGGAGGAAGTTACATAGTCTGTCTGAATCTCAATTTTTACGCTTGCCAAAGAAGCTTAGTTCCATTAGTAACTACCACCTCACAGATGAAGAAGAATAGATGGTATAACATAAGACAGGACCTAGCGTAGTCCTTGGCATAGAGTTAGGAGTCAATACATGTTAGTACCTTCTTACAACACAACTAGGTATGCTGCTTAGTACAGAAACAAAAGATGACTTTTCAGATTCTGTCAGGCATTAAGAAAACTCATAAAGGCATAAAATTGAAGACAGATAATCTGTGACTGGGGAAGGATTACACATTAGCAATTTAAAACCTTGGAAGGGAGAGGTTACAGGTAGGGAGCAGTTGGGCCCACAAAGTGGTTCTGAAGAGTGCTTCTATGTGATGGAACCCAAGGAAGTGATCATTTGAGGATGGGACTTTTAGAACTAATGGCAAAGCCAAAGATACCAGAATGACAGCTTTCTAAGAAATTACACACAAAATGTATCCGATGCCCTTTCTAGATCAGTACAATGGTCTCCTCTTTGATCTTTCTTCCTCTACTATAAAATTAAAACCTAAGAGCAACTTAAGAAATCTTCCAGTCATCTAGCCTTCACATTTCTAGCAACACATAGGAATAGTTGCTTGAATGTTGAATAATTAAAAATGAACCACCTTGGGGCTGGAGAGGTTTCTCAGAAGTTAAGAGCACTGAGTGCTCTTCCAGAGGTCCTGAGTTCAGTTCCCAGTGCCCATATGGTGGATCAAAATCATCTATAATGAGATCTGGTGCCCTTTTCTGGCCTGCAGGCATATATGCAGACAGACCATTGTATACATAATAAATAAATAAATTTTAAAAAATGAACAACATTGGCACATCTTGATTATAAAATTAACAAATGATTCATTGAACACAAAATTATCTATTATCCATTCTATACCACATACCATCATAATCTCCAAGAATGCAGTGGTGTCCAAAACAGAAGTGAATGTTCTACATGCTATGATTTTACTGGCTAAAGATGCTAATATTAGTCACAAAGCATTTAGAAGAATAAACAAGCCTTTTCAAATGTGGTATTTCCGATATACACTGAAAGGCAAATACACAGACATCACTGTTATCCAATTGTGATGCCTATGAACCACAATAAGGAACATTATGGCAAGATAAAGGTACAATAGTGGCACTTATATCTGGGTGTTAAGCAACCACTGTCTATCTGAACTTGAGATCCTACAACAGAGAAGAAATCATGTCTGGCACTAGAAATCTAGGCAACTACTGGGGCTAGTGAGGTCATGGATCTTAGTGGAGAACTTATTTTGCTAAACCTGTAAAATTCCTAATTGCATTCTAAAACTTATACTCACAGATAAGTATATTGTCACATCAAATCCAAAAAAGCTTTGCTTTGCAGCAAATGAAGATCATCACAGAAAGCCAGAACTGATCATAAGGCAAAGATCAAATGATCAGGGGGAGCCTTGTCCAAGTGGATATGTTTATAACACAACTCCTGCACATAAAGCTCAGGAAACATTACAGAAGAGGAGATGGAATAATTGTAAGATCCCAATGCTCAGGAAGACTGCTGTGAGATTGTGGTTTCTAGAAATGACATGGATGCTACAGTTATGTTACCTCAACAACGTGGCTGTCTAAAATGACCTGAGCAATGACAGTACCAATAATCATGATAAGCTGGAAGGGGAAGTCTTAGAGGGTCTTATATCTAGAGAAAGAACTTCAGGATACTAATGACTGCCTAGAGCCCCTGATTGGTTATCCAATACAAAATAGTCAGCCCTAAAATCATACACATACAAACAACATCCAACATTTTCAATGCATTACATTTACATATTTATACATCTGTCTGTCTGTCTATCTATAACAATAACAATCATATAAAAAGAGCTCATCCATTTGAGAAGTGGGAAGAATTGGAGGCAGATGACAGAGGAAGGGTTAGAGGCGGGAAAGGGATGAGGGAAAGCAATATAATTAGATTTTAATTGAAATTAAAAACTGTAAATAAAAAAGTAGAACTTGTTTAGATTAGATATTTAGAAAACTCCTCCAAAGTTGACATTTAATCGCAGACCTGAAGGAGGAATGGTGGCTAAAAATAAAAGATAAGGGAGTAGAATATTCTTTAAAAAGGTAATGTAATTGTTGATGCCATGATATTAAAAATGTGGTTGTTTTCAAAGAACGGGGTGGGGGAGTTAATATTTCTGGGCTGTATAAAGCAAGGCATTCAGTGGCTGGAGATAAAATTAAAGATGTCAACAGGGCTGGGAAAATGTTCAGCTCAAAAAGTACCTACCACATAAGCACGAGGACTCGAGTTTGATCCCCAGGATCGACAGAAACAAATATGGGTGTGGTGTTACCTTCCTGTAATCCCAGCCCTGGGGAAGGAGAGACAGGAGGATCCCTAGAGCTTGTTGATCGATCAAGTCTAGAAAAAAATGGTGAGCTACAGGTTCAATCTGAGGTCCTACCTCAAGATATAAGGTATAAGGGGCAAAGAGGTTTCTCTGTCAGTAAATTGTCGCCATGCATGAATGAGGACCTGAGTTAGACCCTAAGTATCCACACAGAAGAGCTGTGCATGGTGGCATACCTTTGTAACTCGAGTGCTGAGGGTGGGGAGACAAGCAAGTCCCAGGGGCTCACTGAGCAGTCAGTCTGGACAATCAGTGAATAAGGTGGATTGAAAAAAAAAACACCTGACATTGACCTCTGCTCTCTACATGTGTGGATTTACATGTATGTGTACTGTGTACCCACTCACACATATGTATCTATAAATATGTGTGATCATGTGTATCACTGCGCGCGCGTGCAGACACACACACACACACACACACACACACACACACACACACACACACACTAAAGATATAAACAGAAGTCAGCTCATTCTGGGTCTCTGTATACTATGAGGTGCATTTAAACTTTATTCTAAGAACAATAGGGAATAGCTTGGGGTGGGGAGGGTTGATTGAGCACACATGATGAGATTTACATCTTCACATCACAGAACAGGCTGGGCAAGTGTATTTTCATAAATAAAACATAACAAAGGTATTGAGTTGCTAGATAAACCTGCACTGATAGATCAACTTGTAAGGAGAGTGACAGGACAGAATGATAAGGTTATAGTGACAACAGCCAGAGATCAGATCTGCAAGTAGATGTACCTGACAGGGCACAGCTGGTTGAAGAGTCACCACTGGGGTCCCCACTGTAGTAGGGACAGGAGTGACTCTGCTAGTTTGGAATGAGTCTCTTACTTTCCAAGCCTCTGTCACATCTGCAGATCAGAAAGAATTTCATCTAACCCAGATCAAAGACCCTGAAGATGAAAAGGGGTTTTCACCTAGCAAAAACTGAACTGTCCCAATGAGATATTATCTGAATAATGACACTCATTGCTAAATCAAACATGTCCAAAGACTTCCAGGTATCAAGCTCTCAAGCTATCGATTAACCAAGAAAATATGAAGCAAGGCAGAAGATCTAATCAATACCCAGAGCTTAAAAACAGAAACTATCCTGAGTGAGGTAACCCACACCCAGAAAGACACACATGGTATGTACTCACTTATAAGTGGATATTAGCCATAAAATACAGGAAAACTATGCTGCAGTCCACAGACACAAAGAAGCAAAGTAACAAGGAGGGCTCAAGGGAGGATGCTTAAATCTCACTCAGAAGGGGAAACAAAACACACATCAGAGCTGGAGGGAAGGAGGGAACTAGGAGGGGTGAGGGGTGAGGACAGGATCAGGGATGGGGGATCAAACAGGGGATGGGACTGAAAGAGGGCTGGGAGGGAAAATGGAAATCAATGGGGCTATCTTTGGGACAAGCCAGAGACCTAGGACAGGGAGGTTAGCTGAGACTCCTAGCAAACTGTGAGATGAAAACTGAAGTGGCCATCTCCTGTAGCCAGGCAGGACTTCCAGTGGAGAGAAGGGGCCACCAACACACCTACAAACCCTTTGACTCAAAATTTGTCCTGCCTACAAGATGCTCAGGGATAAAGATGCAGTATAGATTAGAGGGATGGTTAACCAATGATTAGCTCAACTTGAGATTCATTCAATGGGAGAGCGCTAACCCTGACATATTAATGAGTCTGTGCTATGCTTGTAGATAGGAAGCTAGCATAAATGTATCCAGAGAGGCTTCATCCAGCAGCAGATGGTAACATGCAGAGACCCACAGCCAAACATCAGGCAGAGCTTGGGGAGTCTTGTGCAAGAGTGGTGGAAAGGATTGAGTGAACCAGAGGGCTCAAGGACATCACAGGAAGACCTACAGAGTCAACTAACCTGGGTGCACGGGGGCTTACAGAGACAGAACCACCAACCATAGAGCATGCATGCGTTGTACCTAGGCCCCCTACACATACATAGCAGATGCACAGCTTGGTCTTCATGTGCATCCCCTAACAACTGGAGCGGAGGCTGTCTCTCACTCTGTTGCCTGCCTTTGGATCCCCTTTCCCTAAGTGGACTGCCTTGTTAGGCTTCAGTGGAAGAGGTTGCCTTCAGTCCTGCTGTGACTTGATATGCCAGGGCAGCTTAGTACCCATGGGGGCATTCTACTTCTCTGAGGAGAATGGGAGGAAGTAATAGGGAGAGGAGCTTGTGAGGGTAGGACTCAGAATAGAGGAGGGAAAGAGGCTATGATTAGGATGTAATGCGAATAAATAAATTAATGAGAGAAAAAAGAATGCAACACTCTCTTACGCCTTTATTTTAAGGAGGTGGTCATTCCAGTTTTTTGTGTTGGCTGGTAGTTCTTCAAGTGTGTGCGAGTGTGTGTATATGTGTGTTTATGTGTGTATGTGTGTGTATGAGTGTATATGAGTATATGTATGTGTATGTGTGTGTGTGTATTTGACTATGTGTGTGTATGTGTGTAACAAAATTCCTGGTGTGCATTAATATTTTGTGCACTTTCCTAGAAGTCTGGTTTCTGTGGAAAACTAAAACCTGTTTTGTGTAGTTCCATCCACTCTACCTCCAGCACATTTACCTCACAGTCACCAGGATGACCTTTACAAAACTGATGGCAAGCCTTTCTCTCCATTTCTAACATCCACCTTAGCTCCTTGCAGAAATCAATGCATTCCAATACTTTTTCATATTTTTTAAGACATGACCCATTGTTCACTTGCCTGTGTTCATCTCCTACCACTTAATACCAAGGAGCTAATAGTTCAAGTACCACAAGAGTCCAAATCATTTACAGTGGTGTGTCCACTGGAATGAGATTATTGAAAAATACCAGGGAGAGCTCGGCTTCAGGGATGATGAAGACCACAAACATAAAAACAAACACAGACTTCCCACACTCTGTATTCCATTGGGAGGTCTAAGAAAGGATAATATTTTTAGACTCTTGTTTTTAAAACTCTTAATTACATTTCTTTAGTGTGTGCATATGTGTGTGTGTGAGTGTGTATGTGTGTGGTGTATGTATGCATGTGTGTATGTATGTATTGTATGTGCATGCATGTACGTATGTGGTATATGTGTGTGGTGTGTGTATGCATGTATGTGTATGTATGTATTGTATGTGCATGCATGTACGTATGTGGTATATGTGTGTGGTGTGTGTATGCATGTATGTGTATGTATGTATTGTATGTGCATGCATGTATGTATGTGGTGTATGTGTGTGTGTGGTGTATGTATGCATATGTGTGTATGTATGTATTGTATGTGCATGTATGTATGTATGTGGTGTGTGTGTATATGTGTGTGTGTGTGCCATAGAGACAAATGGTACTCAGAAGGCACCTTGGTGGAGTTTGTTCTCTTCTTCCATCACAGAGTCATGTGAATAGAACTCAAGTCATCACATCTGGCAGCACTTTTACCTGCTAAGCCATCTTACTAGTGCTGGACTGCTCTTCAAAAGTGTGTATTTATGCTCAAGGAACTATTCACGAGAGAAAAAGAAACTTTCTAGAATCAGAAAACCTGCAGACACCTTGTCTAACAATTTCTTGGTAGCAGTGGAGTTAACACTAACAAAAGTTGAGACTGGTAGGTTGTGAACTATCAATATTGGTCATACTGACTCTTAGCTAGGGCAGACATCTTCCTAACCCCTCCCCCTATGTATTAATTTTCTCCTTTTATAACAGCGTGTTAGTTTGTCTCTAAGGTGACTACCATTGAGTCTTTTAAAAACTCCATATTTTTAGTAATTTGGGGGCATATGATTCATTGAGTTTCAATCATGTCTGCCCTCTCCTTCTCACCTCATCCTATACACACTTACCCTCACACCCTCTCTTTGACTCATCTAGTCCAGTTTGTTCAGGATCCATACTCTGGGATAAGTGACCATCCACTAGAGTAAGGTTGTTCTATGGGTACCATATCTTTAAAGACAATGAATTCTCCCTTTTCCCAGAAGCTATCAATTACAAATAGCTCTTCAGATAGAGATGGAAGTTGATAACTATCTCCCCTGAATATGCTGGAATTTCTCTGGCTTGAGTTTAGGCCGGTCTTGCGCACACTGTCCCACTCTCTGTGACTTCATATGTGCAACTGCCCTGCCGTGTCTGAAAAACACTGCTTTCTTGAAGTTGCCCACTGCCTCTGCCTCCCATGAACTTTCAGCTTATTCTTTTGGAATGATCCCCAAGTCCAGAAACTGAGCAGAGTGTGTGCATTACAGATGTCCCATTTAGGGCTGAGCATTTCATAATCTCTTATTCCTTGCATTTTGACCAGTTATGATTCTCTGTGTACTAACTGGCAAGTTATTGAGGCCAGGAACCCATGGCTAGACTGTCCATAGGTTCTAGGGGACAGCTTGCTACCAAAGGGGCATAGTATTAAACCAGTTCCTAATGATTTATTGTTATACCTACAGATTAGTATGTCTCAAACCTCCCAAGAGAAGCCACGTTATACAGTAGATGGCAATTAACACCATTGATTGTTTTTCACTCCTGTATGCATATGCTATTTTTCTTGTAGAGAAATGGAGTCTGCCCTTCAAGTTAAACTGGCCTGTGACCACTCCCAGTGATAACAGCCAGATATAGTGATACTGGAACATAGACCTCACTTTAACATAATAGGCATTTCTCATTGTTCCTGAAATACTCTCTCTGGGGAAAGCTGGCTATGATAGAAGACACCTGATTGTTCTGAGCCCTCCATGCTATAGGTTAGCCCATCGGATGCATGGGGAAAGAACAATATTAGCTTGCTCCAGATGTTCGAGTCATTTCAGCTCAGGAATCAGAGACACAAACACTGGAGCCATCTCATCCCTATTTCATTTCATCCCCAGCAGATGCTACCTGAGAGAGAACTGAAGTGCTAGACATATGGCCCAAGGGGAGCTGTAATAGTCATTTCTGGCTGCTCAGGACAGCCCAGCATCATGAAACAGAAGCAAGCATCCCTTGTACCATGTCCAAACTCCTGGCCCACCAAACTGTGAACAAAGTATAGTGCCTGCTCTTTTTCTTGCTATTAAATTTTGATGTGGTAAAGAGAGTGGCCACTTGCTTCTCCTTTTCTGACTTGCCTGATTTGACATTTGTTTCTGTAAAATCCATTTCCTGCACCATGTTCTCCTTAGACAATGGAATCTCTTCACATCTCCTGCAAGTGTGCATCTCATTAGGTATTTCATCTCCTCCACAAATCACTCTCAGTACCTAGGAAACCAATATGGCCCCAAATGCCTTCCTATTTAACTGGTAAATAAGTTACACTAATTATAGAAAGCCTGTGGCTCTCAGAACAAGTGGGGAAAGCTGGTTCTCCATGATGACATGGACCAGACCTGTGTAACAGGTGCTCATTGTCAACAGTACCCCCCCCACCCCAGATAAGCTATATCTCCATGTCTACATGTGCAGCCAAGGAGACAGGTGAGAACCAATCTGTTATAAATGCTGCTTTGCTATTTCTTTCGCTGCCTCTACTTTGCAGAGCCAGGTAGCAGCCAAACTAAGATTTGCCCGTTTGTGTGTGTGCTGAAGACCTCTCATTTAGACCCCATACTGTTCAAGGGATTGGAGGGGTGATTATATACATTCCCAGACTACCAGTGACTACGTTTCAAGAGCTCCTTTGAGTAACAACTCCCAGAATGTCAGACCATGAAAATGAATGTGTAAAATGGCCTTGAGTGGTTAGAATGCTGGGGTTGGTGACAGAAGCACCTGAGGGGCTAAGGTATGGGTGACACCTGACTGGCAAAGGTGCAGCCTCTGATTCCTTTCTCCGCCTGTATCCGCTTATAGATGCTGGAAATAGTATAAGTGCATGTGGTACCATCTATGCCAACTATTCCTTATAGTTTTCTGAACACGTAGTGTTTCTCTGCCTAGTCCTTACCTTTCTATCCATCCACTGGTTAGAAAGTGTTTTGGGTATCTGCTCTGTTACAGACACTGTGCTGTGTGTTGGGGATCAGGGAGCAATAAACTATAAATGCTTTCCCCCATCTTGGAACTATCATAAAATAGATGTTAGACAAGCATGTCTGAAAACTGTAGTCAGCCTTCAGGGTAAAAATGGGGAAGCAAAACTCAGTGGTGGCACTGATAAAAGGGAACACATGGGATAAAGGAATAAAAAGATTAAAAAAAAAAAAACCACACACACGAGAACAACTCATGAGGAGAGAGCTAAAATAATCAATCAGGGAGTGGAATTTTCTCATAGGTCAGGGAGTAAATATTTTAGGCTTTGTGGGTCAAGTGGTCTCTATGGTAACTAATTAACTCTACTATCACAGCATAAAAGCCCTCATAGAAACATGCAAAGAGGAAGGAATATGTTCTCACAAAACTTTACTTATATTAATCAATACCTTGGGCTAGATTGGGCCTGTGAGCTCTAGTTCACCCACTACAGTCTAGATAGATGGCATAGATAAAATCCTGTTAGAGAAGACAGCTGAAGTTCCCAGAAAAGGGAGGAAGATGTGACAGCATGCGAGATGTGAATGGTTTACGATTTCAGGATCTTACTGTTGGTACTTCTCCTAATAGTTAGCTTAATAAGATATCCCTGGTTATTATGGTAAAATGGAGTAGAGAAAGATTAGGATGGAAATAGAGATTATTTATTGTTATGTATTATTTATGTACTATGATCTTTTATTGAGGCTAGAGATGAGGGTGATGATGACTTAGGCAGAGATGAAGAGAGCCAGTGGATATGAAGAAATTACATGGGTTTTATATATATATATATATATATGTGTATATATATATATATATATATATATGTTGAAAGTTCAGAATAAGTTGTCTTTTTGAAAATTGGTTTTATTCTAGTTTTTGTTTATCAAGGATATCATATAAGTCATGCCGGTATCAATGTTGCTATATAGGTGAGGCTAGTCTTGAACTTTTGATTCCCCCACACTGTTGGGATTGCAGGCATATCTGGGAGGGCAGGGTAGAGGAGGGAATATGGACATATAACTTACTCTAAAGACCTTTCAAAGAAGTTAGATGGAACCTCACTGCTGTAGAATACACACACACACACATACAAACACACACACATGCCACCACTGCCACACACAAACACACACTCAAATATCAAAAGGCTGTGAATATAGTTGCCCTGTAACTATTACAGGATGGCATTGCCCCTACTAGATACCATAGGCTAACAAATACAAACCTTAATGCCATGAATGCTTGGTTGGCCAGTGAGGTCTCACAAAACCTCAAACATTACAGGCCATTGTCAATGTTTTTTGTTACCCTCCATAACTTGACAATAAGAACCTCTCACTGAAGACACCATACACTAGACTAATGGAACACAGAAATATCAAGTTGGTTCTGATGCAGAAGCTTCATTCCTACTGGATAGATTATAGAGTGTTGGAAGGTGCTACGCATACTACCAGTGTGAAGTAATTGCCAGTATTACCCAGCTGTGAATCCTCTGATCTCCAATAATGACTGGCCTGGCAAGAAATGCCTTTGTGTAATACTGTCATGAATGTCATAGGAGTAACTACTTTTTGATTGACATATGGACACAATGTTAAATGCATATGTGTCACCATTACCAGGGTTAGAACCTGTGGATAGACATGTCCTATATCCTAGGGGAGACCCTTTCACTATTATTCTACTCAAGAGATATAGAATTAAACTAAATTCTGGTAATTAACCATTACACCTATAGATTAGTGCATCCCCCAACCCTTGTCAGAGATTTCTTGGAGCAGTAGATGGTGACTAATACAGAGACTTACACTGGGCAAGGTGCAAAGGGTAGAAGACGGTAGAATGCTCCTGTCTAAATTGGACATCCATAACATATGCCCTCTTTCCAAGCCTCAGAGATCATTGCAAAGGAGAGGTTGAAAGATCGTACGAGTCAGAGGCACTTTGAGCCTCAGTTTCTTTAACCTGCACCACACAAGTGCTTCCAATATTATACAAAATAAGACATGAAGTGCTTTGGCCAGTAATTACTCACAAAACATTAGCCAGTAGAATTATCTGTGTTTTTAAATTTTTCCAGCCTACAGCTTTGAGCCGAGGATAAAAAAAAAAAAAAAAAAAAAAAAAAAAGATCTGCAAGACTTGGTTTATTCTGCTACCTAGCAACTACATATTTACATTTCCAGCATCTTTTCTTTATCTCTCATTACAGTAAGAAGCACTTTCTAAGTGCCCTGTTATAATTCAGGACCACCTGTGAAGTATGGAGGACTATTCTATTTTCTTCTGAAGATGCAGCAGCCTAGCATAAATTGTCAGCTTTGTCACTTCACTGAGATCCTTTTGAAAAGGTATTGGGAGGAATGGCTGCTCCAGCATACAATGACAGTGATGGTCTGTCGATGGATGACAAACTGTGGTTCACACTCCTGCAGTGGAAAGATGATGCTGGACAACTCACAGAGCCTGTGAGGCCAGGATTCAGCACAAGGCAAGGGCACCTGGCTCTAGGGTTATTCAGCTTTCAGAAAGGATAAACTTCCTGGAATGGGAACTCAACTTGGCCAGGGATGTGAGCCCTGCCTCCTTTCCTTAATAAATTCCAACTACCAGTCCAGTCTTATCTCAGGCCACATGCTTTTAGCAGAATGCACTGGGCTCTGAGCTTGCTATGCTCCAGGCACATCTAAGCTCTTGTACCTTTCACCTGGGATAAGTTCTCTCTTACATAGGGTTTAAATGAGCAGTTGCTAACTCAGGTAGAGTTAATTACCTGCTGAACTTCTGATTGGCGTTCCTGGGATCCTATACAAGCCTTTCCTCTAACACTTACCATATTTATTGAAACGAATCCACTTACAAGTCTCCTCATGGAGGAGACTAATATCCTTGAAGGCAGAGACCGTGTCTTATTTATCTTTACAATCCCTATAATATTTCCCCCTATAGTCGGCATTCAATGAATATTTAAAGGAACACCTCAGCTACTCCCATAACGAGGAGATGAAAAGGATAATTCAATTTGAGAAGGTTCTATTTGTGCAGAAATCAGATTGGGGACAGGGAATATATGTGGGAATTACAAGGAGACAAGCCACTAATGACTATACAGTATACACAGCATTTCAATCCTTTGAATGAAACTATTGAACAGGAGCTAGGAGGGTCACAGCCCCCAAACTACTCCTGATTTTATTAGTGACTTAATGAATGATCTGAGGAAAAGCCTCCCCCGCCTCCTGAGGACCAAATTCTCCACTTTCTAGTAAGGGAAGCTGGATCAGACATGATCTCAGACACCTCTTAATTTTTACTATTCATTGTGTTACTTCTATTTTTGTTCAAAATTCTTCTGAGCAACCTGCCATAATCTAACTCCATACTGTTTGTGATGGACAATTTGTTCACTTCCTTAAGGGCTACTTACATTCCCATTTCTTTCTTCCAAAGAGCAAACAGTTCCACCCAAGTCTGGGTTTCCAGGAGTTTAATAAGCGTGTCCTTTATCTGTCAGTCAAGTGGATGATTGCAAAATATTCAATAATCCCTGTAAAATATTCAATAAAACTGGAGGTGGCAAGCTTGTAACATTCAATTCTTCTCCCAGATTCAATTTAATCCTGGAGCAACCAGAAAAGATAATTGTTCCTGCACAGAATTTTTTGCACTTCTCTTTTGCATTCCTCTGCATGAGGCTCTGTGGAGCTCTTGGTTTTCGCCCTGTGACTCATTGTTGCTTCACCTTGGAAATTTCCACTCCTTCCATCCTAACTTTTAGGTCTTTCACTGTTCAGGTAAACTGGAGAGGAAAATCCCACATGGTTGAGAGAGAACCATTGAAAGGTGGATCGTTGGTTGTATTGACATATGGTAGCAGCCTTCAGGTCAAGTACCCCTTGACAGCAATGTCCCCTGGAAACATCTACTCCAGGAAAGAGAGCAGTCAGAGCCTTCCTACCCAGAGAGCCTACAATTTTGTTAATATCAGAGACAACTTAGCAAACGCGGCACAAGGGCTTTGGTGTCTGACAGATCTTGGCTTTGCCTTGAGCTAGTGAGTTTTAAACTTGAGCTTCATTTGAATCACCTGGAAGGCATATTGGATGTGTTTTTTCCTAGGTTCTACCCCAGCTGAAGGTGGTCCTTTATAGATAGGGCTTTGGGGTATTACGCTTTAAATGGATGGTTCAATGTCTGTGGACCCTAGTTTCTTTTTGTTTCTTTATAAACTTGCAAATAAGTGAAAATATGTCATATAGAACTAATCAGACACCAAGTCTATACAGCTCAGGGACTTCTATACAGTTAGAACAGATGAGTTTCTTGGGCAATAATTATGACTATCACAAGGCAGTATAAAGGAGTGATTTTGGCTGGAAGACAGAGGTTTCAGACAGATCTATGTTTTAGGTCTAACTCTACCATTTAAAGCTATGAAGTTTTAGGAGCTCTAGTAATTTCTGTTTTAAGGCCCCCATCTTTAAACCATCAGTTTACAACATTTATTTAATTCCCTCAATATGCTAATGATGTTAATAAATATAATATTAAGTATTCAGCATTTCAATGAATATATCATTAATTATCTTTAAAGGGTTTGATTATTTATTCTTATTTCATTCATATGAGTGTTTTACCTACATGCATGTATATGTATTGTAGGTATGTCTGATGCCCACAGAGGCCAGAAGAAGGCAATGGATCCCATGGGACAGGGCTCAGTGATGGTTGTGAGCCACCATGTGGGTATTGGGAAATGAACCCAGGTCCTCTGCAAGAGCAGCAATTGTTTTTAATCTCTAAGCCATCTTTCCAGCCACAATGTCATTAGTTCTTGAAGAAGAACAATGGTTATCATAAATTTAAACAGCACTTTTTTGTTGTTGTTTTTGATACTCCATACCCAGAACAGTAAATGATGTTACTGATTGACACAGTCAGAGTAGCACATAGCTTGGTGGGCTTGCTATAGATGAAGATATCAATTCTTCCTCCTTTTGGGTCTAAAAAGTCATTTTCATATAGGCCAGATATGCCATCCCTCACTGGAATCATTGCATTTACACTAGGCAGGCATGTGGTAGATTCTTAGACATTAATTCAGACATGGAGAGTGTATTCTGGATGCCAGCCTGGAGTAGAGGATCATAGTTATCTTGGGAACTGGATTCTATGAATATTGGTTGATAAATAGAAGGACCAACTGTTTTGAGAGTTTGACAACAGGGGTATGCAATTTAGCCTGATGACTAAAGTGGAACTGTTTAGCTTGTAAGAAGACCTAGAAACTTCAGTCAAATAGATGGGGTGAGGGATTGATTCCATTACCCTATCCAACACCAGAGGGCAGACAAAGCCAGCACTGGGCTACTGATTAGTACCCAGGTGAATAAGCAGAAGTAAAAGAATTGAAATTATAGTGGCAGATTTCAGGTTCATGGAAGATGAAATTCACTCTGAGAAAAGTATAAAGCTCTGGAATTAGAGACATCTTCATATGAATCCTAATTCCATCATTTGTCTCTTGACTCATTCATATAAATAAATTGTCAATGAGTATCTGATGGGCCAGAGTGTTTTCTTCTAAGAAACCAGAGAGGACCCGGGAACCATGCTGAGGATTTTAGGTTATCTTTCTAACAGTGATGATGTTATCTCTAACATCAGGGTAACAAGGGTAACAATTCTACCTAGCCATTCTGTTTGGGGGTCTAGATACGACATATGAAATTATTCAGCAAAATGACAGACCTAGAAAAGGGCACCAGTGGAGCTAACAATCATCACCATCACTAGTCAAGTCACTAGTTACCCCCAGAAAAGGCTGAGACTCATTTCTGTAGCCAGCTCACCTCAGGGAGCTTACCACAATCCCCTCCAACCTCTGTAACATTTTAAAGTCCCAATCTATCTTCCCTATGTCAACTTCTCTAGTTATCCAACATATTTCTAAAATAAATTCAGGCTGCGTTTTGCCTGATGCTTCCATCTCTGCTCAACCATCCTATGACAGAATCAAACTTGAGCATTCTCTGACTTGTGTCCAAAGAAATCGTTTTTATGAGTTCTGTCTGTTGAAGGACAGGGATGTACCTTGGGGTTCAGGGGCCACTCTCCTCATCAGAAGAAAACAGCTCCTAGGGCATTTCTGTTTGAGCTGAAATCAACCACAAGAAGATGGCACATGAATACACAAGATGAAGAAGACAGAAGCACAATATGCAGGGACAACAGCCAAAGAAACATCCAGAAAAGGAACAAAAGAGTGTAGGGAAAACATATCAATATGCAAGGCAGCAAGATTAAAATCAGATTACTGAAGACAAGGTTAGTGTTTCTTTAAATGGAAAACAATGCTCATCTCTGTCCTTGAAGTGTACTCCTTGGTGTATTTTGGTCACAAAGCCTGGGGATGAGCCCTGGAGTCCTTTGTGCAGGTTGCTTCAACACAAAGTCATACAGCAAAGATGCTGATTGTCTGGACCTCTGTTTCCCTGCCCTGTGGTGAGCCAGAGGTTAGAAGCCACCCCTGATTGTTCATTTTTGTATCTTCTTGCAGATTGCTCCAGCACAACAATAATGAAGATGAGACCACTGGTGAAGAGTCTGGCTTTCCTAGAAACTCCCAGAGGGACCATTCATGCAGAACCTGTCTGTGAGAGCATCTACTGGGCAGGTGCATCTGATCCAGGCATTTGGATGAATAGAGGGGATGGGGGAGGCACAGTCTTCCCACTCTTTAGGACTATTTTGCCTTTGTATCTTTTTTTTTCCTTCCAGCTTCATGGTAGAGGGATTGATAAAGGCTAAAGACAAATGTGCTGTTGGACACAGATTTCTCTGACCATTCTTTAAACAATTTTAGGAAGATATTTTAATATAGGACTGTATTAGTCAAGTAGGTTCAGTAACAAACATGATCTGGACAAGGTCACTGTGAGGCTGGACTTAGATGATCATGACAGAGCTCAGCAATTCATGACAGTCTAACTGGCTCCGTGTCAGTATCCAGACATAGGCATCCATGTCCAGCAGAGATGTGGTGGTAGCCGCTGTTCACATGGTAGAAAATTTACCCACGCTATCACTGAGGAATGGTGCTGTCTGTCTCCGTGTGTGCCAAAGAGCTCACTCAGTGATGCTAGCAATTGCCAAACTATAAGTCATGGCTCTGGTTTGAGGGTAGAAAACTCCATTTGGCTCCTAATCCCATCTCTACTACTTCTGTGCCATGTGACTTTGGGCATGTCTCCTTTTGCTCTCCTAAACTTGGTTTCTTCATTTCCAAAACAGAGGTAGTATGGAATTTAGAAAAATTTGAAGAAGCTTAAGAGCAGGACTTACACAAAGCAAAAGACACAGTGCATAGCAGGCTCTCCCCCAAGTTGTCCTCCTTCTTGAATGTTTGCTACCAGAAAGTTCAGGAACAGATCCATATTTAAAAATTAGTAACTGCTGCAGGCACCTCCATGCTCACGTGCACAGGCACAGGCACTCACTCACATACACACAAATAAAAATAATAGAATAAATATATTTTGAAAATAAAAAGATTATCTGTGATGTGAGTTCCCAATTTATTACTACTTTTCTCAAACTACTCCAGACTTAGCAGAGTGCTTACTGGTCCGATGTCTGATGGTCTCTGTATGATCTAGTCTGCATATTTAGATTTAATTATGATATATTATGGTGTTCCACTGGCTTGACTTTGGTTTTATTTATAATTTTATGATCTTAGGGTTTGTTTTTTTACTATTGTTTTATCATGAGTGCTCTTGTTGAGTATGTTCCTAAATTCTTGGCTGAACTGGGTAAATAGGCTTTAACTGACACCAAAACAAACAAACAAACAGACAAAAAAACCGTGTCCTGATTCTGACTTCTGAAAGGGTATGTATTCTGGATTTCAGTTTCCCTACATGTAGCATAGGCACAGCATTAAACCTATAAGCTATCTATGACATGAAAATAAGGGTCTACTGTTGAAATAATTCGCACAAATAGAAATGTTTATCTGGAGGCTGGAGAGATGGCTCAGTGGTTAAAAGTGCTTCTTGCTTGCTGCTCTGCAAAGGACCTGAGTTTGTTTTTCAGTGCCCAAATCAGGTGGTTCACAATCTCCTGTAATTCTATCTCTGAGGGAGTGCTAACTAATGGTAGCCGGTAAAAAAAGGAAGTTAAATGCACTATGAGAAAGGTGAACAACCAGGCCCCCATGTCCTAGTGATTCAACTGCGATTTGTTTTGAAGCATTTTTGTTTAGTCTGAAAATGAGCAAGGAGAAGACATAAATACAAAAGATAAAGAAGCAGGCATAAGCATGATATGTAGGAGTGTACTTGAAGAAAGACCCAGGAAACAATCCCAGTGAGCAAGAGATCACAGGGAAAAAAATTACAAGTATTCAAGGCAGCCAAGATCAAAATCAGATTACCTAATAAAAAGCCAGCTTTTCTTTAAATGGAAAACAATGTGCATTGTTTGTCCTTGAAATGTGACATGCACAGCTTTTAAAAGAATGCCTAAGCACTCCACAGCAACAGCCCATATCTGACAGAGCCCTGTCACCCCACTGTCACCCCACGGCCCCAGAGGTCGCCGTTCCTATACAACATTGAGAGGCTTGCCTGAATAGATGTTGCCAAACATAGCAGTCACGGGTAATAGATAAGACCAGAAAACAAACCTAAGCAGGAAGAGGCAGAATTTGAATAAAGGTAGGGCCCATCTGCTCAATAATGGAATAATTGCCCAAGGCATGTCCTTCTATAATCTTTCCCAATATAAGGAATGTTCTCCTGCCGCCCCCCTCTATGCTGCTTCAGAATTTGCACATAATCTCAGTTGCTCTTAAAGATGCCGATTCAGAAACCAGACAGCCACTTCCCTAATGTCACAAAAATAGATTCAATTTTACATACATCAGGGTGATTTTAGAAGCAATTTTTACATCTCTAGTGTAAGCATTACTTACATTTTTTCCCCTTTCAAAACTCATCCCAGTGGTCCCACAGGGCATTTTAGACGTTACCTGATGCATTTTAGGGCATTCAAAAAAAATCCCCAGAGTATGTTTATAGCTATAGTCTGAAGACACTAGATGTGCAGAAAGAATTCTAAAATATTTAGTGATTCAAACAAACGCATGATTTCATAATAATTGAATATAACCAGTCAATTGAATTTTTTCTGTCTTTTAAAAAGAAATATCAATAAAATAAATATCCATATACAGATACATAGGAGTGCATATGGTTTTATGTATGCATGTGTATACAGATATAAGATATGGACTGCAGACACATCTGATTGTTTGGGAAGACTAAGTTTGACCTTTAAAACATCCCAGGAGACCTCGCTGAATGTTCTTACCCTTTCTTTTTCATTAAAGAAGTATTTTTTATCTCAAGGGTCTAACTTTTCATCTACAATGAAAACAGTGGTTGTGTTTCTCTTTGAAATCCAAGGAATCAGTGTGACCTAGGTTGTTTTCCCATATGACTAGCAAGCTCGAGAGTAAAGACCTGCAATTTCAGGGTCACAGTGATTGTCATGCTTGCTGGACCATAATCTTTCGGTGTCTGATGCCTTCCTTGGGAACTTTTAGAACAGGGGGAAAAGTGTGCACACAAGGCTGGGGTATGCAGGAGAGTTCAGGTATGAATGCCTAAAACTAGTGTCCTTTTTAAGGCTAAACTTGCAATCTCAAAGTTGAAGAGCCAGGGATAGCTCAGTACAGTTCAGGATCAATCTTTCTTCAAGTACACGCCAAGGTCATTTCCTAGCCAGCTCCTCTGTGCTTCTCTGGTTCTGTGTCTGCCTCCCCTTCATGAATCCTGCCAAATATATGAATATGGGTAATTCACCCAGATTAAAGATAGGAATAGGCCATATGTAGGGTTAAACAGACTATAGATTATCTCTTATCTCTATGAAGAGGCAAAAATTAATTAAAATTTGCTCATAAGATCATCAGTATATTTTTAGATTTTTGTCTTAAAAGCATTATTAAACCTGAAGTTGTATTCAAACTTACACAGACAATAGGAGCAAAGCGATATCATGTGACTATTGATAGAGTTTAGAGCAGTAAACAATACCACCGTGTTGTGTATCTTTTTCTAAAATGATTAACTTAAATGAAATCTGATGGAAAATCGGACAACTCTGTCTCATGGACCACTCTATGGAACAAGAGTTGCATTAGACTTTTGGAAACAACCCAGATGTCCCTCAACAGAGTAATGGATACAGAAAATGTGGTACATTTTCTCTACACAATGGAGTACTACTCAGCTATTAAAAACAATGAATTTGTGAATTCTTGGGGAAATGGATGGATCTGGAGAACATCATCCTGAGTGAGGTAACCCAATCACAAAAGAAGACATGGTATGCATTCTCTGGTAAGTGGATATTAGCCCAGAAGATCGGAATATACAAAGTACAATCCACAAACCATAAGACACTCAAGACAAAGGAAGACCAAAGTGTGGATACTTTATTCCTTCTTAAAAGAGGGAACAAAATACCCATGGAAGGAGTTGTAGAGACTAACTATGGAACAGAGACTGAAGGAAGGACAATCCAGAGACTGTTCCACCTGGGAATCCTATATTTGATCTTCAAATCCAGAGACTATTGTGGGTGCCAGCAAGTGCTGGATGACAGGAGCCTGATATAGCTGTCTCCTGAGAGGCTCTGA
>NW_022196897.1:147655563-147691417 GCF_008632895.1 Mastomys coucha
AAGGTTCTATGCCCCAGTGTAGGGGAATGCCAGGGCCAGTAAGCAGGAGAGGGTGGAATGGTGAGCAGCAGGAGGGGGGAGGGAACAGGGGTTTGTTTTTGTTTTTATTTCATTTTATTCTATCTTATCTTATTTTTCTGAGGGGAACCTGGGAAAGGAGATATTGTATGACATGTAAAGAAAACATCTAATAAAGAAAAAAAGAAAAAAAAGTCAGATTCCTGAAAGAAACAAATAAGTTCAGGAGACTTTAGGAAAACAAATGGAAATTAGCACCTTGGTTGGATCCTGATTTATAGCAAAAGATCCAGCATATTCTGGGGACACACAGGAACTTTAAATGTGGACTTGCATCTGCAATATCACTGGAACAACACCATTGTTCTTACAGAAGACTAATTCTATTGTGGTATGATGATGAGCTGTTTTATGTCATAGGAACCACATACCTAAATCTCTAGAGATGGAATGTTCTAGAAACCTCAACGTAACATCTAAATAGCTCAGAAAATTCTGTTCAGTGAGAGAAAGTGCAACCAGATGTCAATATTGAAAAAAATTTACCAATTGGTGACTGCAGTTAAAGGATATAAGTATTCTTTTCTTCTCAGTCTCTTTTGGGGGGTATAGTAGATTTAAATTAATCTTTGCTCCAAAAGACAACACTCCTCCATTTGTACATAGTCACTGCATCCTCAAAGTTCTGAGTGCTTAACCAGACTGTCTCTAAGAAGCATTTGGATAGCATTAGAAAATCCATGGCCCTCAGTCCCCGTCCTGTCTCTCATCTATCACTTTGCTTGGAAAAATCTGTCAAGTTTAATGCCGTGCTCCAGCTTCTGGGATCATGAATCCTTGAGAAATGATCTATGTAATTCTGGGAAGCTGAGGCAAGCATATCTATCTCACCTACCAAATAAGTTCAGCCCTATTAAGTGTCTCATAGACTGATGGCAGAAATGAACCCAGTGTGTCTTCATCATAGATGGTGCAACATTTATATTGGTTTCCTTTATTCTCTTGTGCTCTCATCATTCCACATCTCCCACACAGAGCCTATCTAAAGCAGTCTTTATGAAATGCAGTTTCTTTTGTCTATAATGTGTAAGACATATGGTGAAAATTTACTATCTTCTTAACAGATCCAGGAAATAACTAGCTTATAGCATGGCTGAGAAAGTAGAGCAAAAGAAAGCTTTCTCAAGCCTGGCCACCAGATAGGCTTATAACCACCCAGCCATCCGAGTTCTCATTTGGATGGGCCAACCGTGGACTTTAAACTACTTATATTAACCAAGGACACCTTATTAACTCTACTTGAAGATGAAAATAGTCTTGACCTAATAAAACTGGGCTTGGAAGTACAGTTTTCAGTATGGACATGGAACCCAATAGTCTTGCAGTTTTAGAGATTGTTTCTTTAAACCCCAGTTTCTGAAATATTAGGGCCAGAGACAGAGTCATTCCATGACTCATCTACGTTACACAGGAAATGTGAAATAGCCTTGAAAATTGTCAGCCAGAAAGTTCAGTATGGAATGCTTTTTTTTTTTTTTGGCTTAAAGTCATCTCCTCCTTCTTCTTCTTAGTAACTATTCTCATTTTTAGCTACCTGACATGGCTCTATTTAGGATGACTTTTCCCCATTATATCTGCTTAGGCATAGATTCTAGTTGGCTATTTTTTGGTATATATGGTTTATAGAAATGTGCATGTATTTGCAAGTGTGTACATGCATATATATGTGAATATCAGCAGTTAGTATAACTATCTCAATCATTCCTTACCTTAATTTTGAGACATGGTGTCTCCTAAGACTTGGAGTTCAATGATTAGGCTAGACTGGCTGGCCAGCGAACCCTACAGAATCACCCTGTCCTCACCTCTCCCGTGCTGATCTTACTGGTACATGCCACCCTGGCTAACTTTTTCTTTGTGTCCTGGGGATCCAAACTTAGGTCTTCATGCTCTTGTGACATGTTTATTGGCTGAACTACACCCCCAGTCCTATATTCTTAAATATGCCTTTTACATCAGTTTGGGCTACCTTAAAGTTTTTCCAGGGAGAAGACCCTTCATCTCTGATATCTCAGGAAACCATGATTTCCTGGACTTGGTCATTGAGAGAGATCCTAGGAGAGGCATCTGGGCCAACATTAACCATGTATACTCCATTCATCTTAGTTGGCTTGACTTACTGAATCCATTAACATCCTGAGAGCTGGAGGAGAAGCCTTCATCATTGCGGTTGGTGCTGAGCTTGGCGGTAGGCTTGTCAGTCGAGGCCACAGGCCCCATCTCCCTCTGGGCTCCACTCTGGGTCTCCTTCTGCTTCTTAGCCAGCTTCCTTTGGGACATGTGCAAGGGAAAAATCACAGTCAGATGGTTCTAGTTGCATTAGAGGACTGGGAAAGTAGGGTGGTCTCTTTCCCCATCCCTCATCCTCAGCATCATTATTTAGTTCATTCAATAAAAGTAGAGGCAAAGCTGGCTCTCCAAGGTCAGGGTCAAGTAAACACAAGTCATTCTGAAACTAGAAATCATTTAATGTAGTAGGAAATATGCAACTTAAGTTGTTTTATCCATAGAATAAGCATGTTATATAATTGAGCTTATAATGGGAAATCAGAGAGACTCTATGATAGATCCCCCAATTTCTTAGAGGGAGGAAAAGGTAAGGATGCTCCTGTTCTTGTGCAACTAACCCCCCTCCACAACAGTCCCGATTCTATCTTTTTTTTTAATTATACCAAGAAATTGAGACTTTTATTCCTCACCAGGGAACTAAAATTCAAAGGCTTTTTTATGGACCTAACAATCTCTTTGACTTACATTTTAACTGATAAGGCTTGAGTATTTCATAAGGAATACAGTTCAGCCTTTCTCAGAGGTTAACTAATGAAAGAACTCACCATAGGGCAATAGACTAAAGTAGGGGTCGATGGTTGGTGAAGGTAAAGATTAGTCTTTTAGCTCAAAGAAAGAGACTCCAGAGCTGGACTGATTCATAGACATTCCTAGAAGAGCAATAGGCCTAGACAACCTTGGAAGCCTTTATAATAATAATAGTATATAGGAGTATTTCTCAAAGTTTGTTGTAAATCTGAATTACCTGAAGATGTAGCCACCAAGATCCCCTAGTAGTCCTGACACCAACTACTGGGGCTGAACCTCTTTTGGCATTAGACAGACATGGGTTCATAGCCTACCTCTGCTGCCTGCCTGGCGCAGGTTCATTATTCTCTGTCCATTGAACTCTTCTACACAATGAGGATTAGCCTCATATAGACATAAGGATTAAATGAGGCAGTACATACAATACACAGAGCACAGTATTGGGCACATAAATGGCAGTGATCACATGGACATTGCTATGAAATCCTTGCTGATTCAGCTGACCACATTCCAATGTCTCAACCCCTCCAAGCAGTTTCACTGTGGAATTCCACCTGTCTTTGAATTATACCAAGTGACAGTGACTTTGATTCCTCGCTGGGGAACTAAAAAGGTCAAAGGCCTCTTCTTTTATGGATTAAAAAATCTATTTCACTTAAACTTAAAATGATGGGGCTTAGGTATATCACAGAAGATAAAAATATGATGACCCTTCCTTGCATGTGGTCCCTATAGGTTTTCCCAACATACATATATCTAAATATAGTCGATATGTCCCTGGCAGATGGAAAGCTATAGGCTAAATAAGTCTTTCAAGGATAAACTTCTCCGAGTCTACTGCTCTAGTCTTCCCAGAACCTGGCTTTAACCTTAACCTTTACTATTCTTGTCTCCACCTGGAAATAACAAACATCCTAAATAGGTGAAGCTAACTAACATAAAAACCATGTCTCAGTCATTTCAAGAGTTAATGACCTCTCCTTTCCACAGGAGCACCGAAGGAAAGAATAAATCTGGGTGGAGAAGTAGTTTAGAAGGATTTATCTGGGACCAACTCCCAACTGACAGCCTCCTCCTAAGAACATGGGTCTAATATGGAGGTATAGATGGCACCTTTAAATGAAGATAATTTGATAATTTGTCTTTACTTATGAAACGGACTGTTAAAAAAGGTTATTGGGGACAGAAAGATGATGTAACACAGAGACAAGACACCCTTCCCACCTAGGGGCCCCGAGAAACAAGCAGGTGAAGGTCTAATCAGAATCCCTAAGAGCTGAAAACAAAAATCCAGAAAGGCAGATATTTTCTAGTCAGCCCTAGAAGAGCACACAGAGGGAATCATGGGCCACAATACCCTGACTCCTCTTTCCCCATCCTCTGACTTTCTTTAGTAGTTCTCATTAGCTGAATCTAATTAAAAGCTACAGGTGTTAAGGGACCCTTCTGAGGGAGTCCCTGAAGAACACATTCCTGCAGTAGAAAACATGGCAGAGAAAAGGACAGAGTGAACCTGGATCTAGGAATCTGGATTGAGAAGAAAAAAGCTTTTACAATTCCTCATTTGACCATAATCTAAAATCCATGCAGCCTAAACTGGAATTCTTCACTTGTTTATCCCTAAAAATTGGCCCAGGGAAGGAATTGCACTCAAGAAAAGAAACACATTTTTTGGTCATTAATGGTTTGGCCACAGGCAGACTGTTGTGTCAGTGGAAATGCTTCAGATAGACAGTAGGAGGACAAGAAATCAAGCCTTGCTCAGCCTGGCCCTTCCTACCATCATCAGTCAATCAACAGGCAAGGAGAAGAGCAACATAAGACAAATGAACAATTTTGTAGCTGATGGCATTCAAAATTTTATTCTTCATCCATTATCAAAAAGCAGTGTGTTTAAAAATGTATATATGACCTTCTTAATCATAAATTTGAAAGGATATACAGCAGATATTTTGCCTCCATCTAAGCTCGCTCACATTGCCCCAGCAGGAAATAAAAGAAAATCTGATAAGAGAATTAACTTGAGAACTACAAATGAGTATGAATCAGAGGCTTTAATATTTCCTTCGGGGCAGAACTTCTAGCCAATCTCATTCCATTCAGGGTAGAATAATATAGAGAGAGTTGTCTTCAACACAAATCATCGGCCTCCAAAGGAATAATAATATCCAAAAGAGGTCTCACTGCTTCTTAGAAAAATGACATTTTATAGAAATATTTGGGTTGAGCCAAATACCTATATAAAAAAAGAAAAATAATGAAAAAAGACTGAATCTCTCCAAAACATGAATGTATTTAAAAAATTTAAAAACTAAGCTATAAACATCAGCTATATGACATCTTTATTAGATATCTTTACATAAAAAAGTATCAGAGACAACGAACTTCTTAACAGAAAAGGTTTGTTACTAGTCATTGACTGGATGACCCCACTTCTTCTCTGCCTCTAGCAAGGGCTGAAGATTTTATATGCTTATAGCAGGCAGAGCAAACTTCTTAGGACAAGAGCCAGGAAGCAAAATGATTTGCATATGCTGAGGTCTTAAATGCCCTCCTTTGACTTAGAGACCTCCACTAAGCTTTACAATTCCAAAGCACCTCATAGCATTGCAATCTTTTGGTGTTGGAATGGATCTCCTCCAAACCATAGCAGTGTCCTGGTTATGTAGCCCATGGCTGGCTGAAACCTCCTGCTTGTTTTGGTGATAGGAGTCCTGTGTGAGTGTTTTGGTAATGGACATCCTATACGAATGTCTTGGCAATAAACACAACCCTAAAGGTGGAAATGGAAGAGGCACAGAGAAAACAAAACAAACTCAAAGCTAGAGATCTGTCTCTATCCTTTGAAATTCAGAATTTAAAAATTAGAACTAATATTGGTAACAGGAAAAAATTGATACTTCTTGCCATTACCAAAGAATTTAATTTATCTTTCCCCTTTTACTTTATTTTTTCTCTATTGGAGAAAACTCAAATCTGAAAATACCCAACATCTTTAAAATATGCAATGGGCTTCAGCTTAGCCTCCTGGCCACACCTCCTAGCAAACAGGAACTATTCCCCTTCCCCACATTGCTCAACACCCTTGGCCTGGCTGGTTTCCTATTCCTTTCCACTGAGCATCTCTCTTCATCCTTCAAGTTGAAAGTCGTTGCAATGTCAGACCTTCTCTGAGGCTTCTTGCTGCTCCACTAACAGGACTGTAATTTTCTCCTCTCTGGCTGACTCACTCTTTGAACAGATATTGGAGCACATACATGTATCAAGCTCTGCTAAGTGTAAAACAAACCTCGTCCTCTTCACCTTGACCCTCTACGAACCCAGAGATAAATGACGAAGACAAGCATTAAATAGGTAAGTACAGACAGGGAGACTTACAGAGATCGAGAACGCAGAGAAGAAATACTCGGTGCTATGGGAGAGTTAACCCTTGGTTTGAATTCTGGCTGGAGACCGGGTAACATAGCGACACCATATCTGCTAAGCCCACCTCCTCTCCTGTGTTAGTCACTCAACTCTCACCCACTAGGAAGCACCTCTTGGGAGAAGGGCTTTTGACTCCATATACCTACTCCAATTTTTTGCTGAGGATCTGGCACATAGCCCACCCTCGATAAATTTGTTGCACAAATTTCCATTTAAGATGTCTATGATTTGAAGTGTAGAAAAGATGGCTATCCTGCTCTAAGTACAAATTATAACCACTTCAAAAGTAGATGAGTAACAGGCAAAGAGAAGGGGAACCCTGCGTGGCATCAGTTTGTGCCTCTGAATATTTTTGGTAGATAATTCAGTATTTTATTTTTACGGTATTGGCAGAATGAGTGGACTAGTAACAGAAATCTTACTGTCTGTTTGTTGGTGGTTGTTGTTGTTAACTTTAGATCCCACAGACTATCCCAAGTCACAGAACATTAAAAAGGAAACAAAACACCCAAGCATCATAAAAGGGTCAGGACTTCTGGGGTGGTCCTCTCCTTAAGGAAGGTACAGAACCTCAGGGCCTTTAACACTCAAGTACTGAGGCTTTTGTGAACTTGCAAATGTTTCTCTATTGGTTTTGTGATTCTTGTCAGTTAGGTCTCAGGATTTCTCCAGCAGGGGGTACCAAAAGCTGAAGAAAAGAGCACACAGAAGCCTATGAACTCCTCTGCTATGGACCACGTTTCTAGAGCTAGAGAATGTTTCAAAACAGTAATCTGAACCAATTAAAAGAGCACTCTCTCCTGTTGAAGACTTCTTCATCCCTTTCCTCAAATAATTTTCTTCTCCTTTGCTCCTGAGGTTTTTGGACAAGTAGTTAATATGAACTTGCATTATACTTGTGGCTGCTCAACAGGGTATCCTGATAAAACAAAACGAACAGGCGTCCATTCCAGCTCCTGCTGGGGATACGAGGATCCCCACTGGGGAAGAGCTCAAGCACAGACTGGAAACTTTCTCGGAATAGAGGTAACAATGGAGTCCTACACCATTCTCACCCCTCCCCCTGTCTCTTTTTGTCTTGGAACAGGAGCTTGCAGCATCTAGATTATTACTGGAAATCTTGGCAGTTCCATTTTAAAGATTTTTTTCCTGGAAATGACCAGCCATGTACACTCTCCTGGGCAGACACTGGCCAGGCACTTTTTCCTTCCTAGATAGCTTTGTCTCTGACCCACCCTTCAGTAGCATCTTTGGGCAAAATATCTTGGTAACTCTCAGAGACTTGAGCCTTGAAGCAAGAAGGTATTGTAGCCCATAGAATGCAAAGTAGAGAGAGGGAGAGGGAGAAGGAGAGAGAACGTAAAGAGAGAACGTACCAACTAAAAGCAAGCCTTCTTCACACACTTTATAGACAGAGAGTACAGCAATACATGACTGACTATCTACGATTTCCCCTAGTAAAAGAAAGAGGACTACACTAGTCTCCCACTTCATAGCAGAGACTCCCTATTAATAAGCCTGGACAGAGGGTTCTTAGTCCAGGCACACAGCACACAGGAAGGAGCCATAGAACCTAGTCCCTGCTTCTCGCCTTTAAACTCAGACACCTGTTCCAACACTCTCCTACCTCTCTTCTAGGGATGGAATGAGAGATGCAAATTAGATGACACTACCCTATGCTGAGGGAACCACATACTTTGATGGCAGGACACTGAGAAATCAAGCTGTAAGTGAGCTCAAAGTTTCCTTCCTGCTGGCTAGCTCTCCTATAATGCCAGAAGGAAAAGCTGGCTGCCTGCTGGAGGATAAAAGCTATCAATAGTTTTACCCAGCTGTGAGCCCTCTGAGCTGCGATACTAACCTACCAGGAAATTTGTGGCCACTGGTACAATAGAGATGACCGATAGAGGACTGGCTGGCAGCTGTCGGGTTGGTGGAAGGAGGGAACGAGTTCCTGACACTGTAAACCTGATCACCAGTCCACGAGAAGGAGGTCAGAGGCGACAGGGCAAATAAACTGCTGTTGGTCTGCTGCATGGACAAGGTGACAAAGTGTCCTCTAAATACTTAACTTTTATACAGCTAGACCTGTGCTTCTTCTAGTCTTGGTCAGAAATGCTTCTCTCCAAAGTGGCAATAGTTAATGAAGAGACTCATAACACATCAAAGTGGATAAAAGGGAAGAGAATAGCTGAGTACTGAGTATTCATCCGTAACTGAAGTATCCATTTTGCCTTCTCCAAGGCTTAGAGAGCATCATCGAAGAGGAGCAAAAAGAGCCCAAAGATGGGAAGGAGAGCCGTGGAACACCGTTGTCTGATCATGGCATAGTTGTTGCACCCAGGAATGCACAGCAACATTGGTTGCCTGGACTCAGCCTGCTCAATGCTGAGCCCCTCAACACAGAGGGGATACAGTGCAGGAGGCCCCACTCCTCTCTGAGAAGTGAGAGGCAGTAAATCGTTGTGGGGAGAGAGGAAGTCATAATTCTCAGTGGTGTACGCATTGGTCAAATGTTCTTCCCCGAGTAAATAACCCTCCCACCCATCCTCATGCAAGCCAGCCATTAAAAGTAACAGACGAGAGTAGGAGAGGAACTTATTGCAAAGAACTAGTGGTTTGTCAGGAGGGAGAAGAAGTAGTGGTGGTGGTGATACAGGCAAAGCGCATTATATATGATTTTATGTGTGTGTGTGTGTGTGTGTGTGTGTGTGTGTGTGTGTGTGTGCATGCATATATATGTGTATATATATAGATGAAATTGTGAAAGTGAAAATACATTTTTATAAAAGCGGATTTAGTACACCTTACACACAATTCCAATCTCTTACAAACACAGCAAAATAAAAACCTCAAAACCCAAACTCCACTAACTCAGACTTCTAGTAACTGGGGTAGAGGCTGACCTTTATTCTTTCAGAGTCAATAGTATGAATTAAGGCCATGCGTGTGTGCAGGGTTTATAGTGTGTTAAAGCACTTTCTCTTACACCCAGTTGAGGATGGTGAAATAGTTAACACATAGACCGTGGTAGCAAACAGTGTGACATTAATGCCCAGTCCCTTGACTCAGGTGTGAGTAAGCTACCATGCCACATAACGACCAGGCAAAGACTGGAGTGATATAGCTTCTAGCCAAGAACACCACAGATCGCCAGCCATCCTTAAATGCTATTTAATTTTATTTAATTTTGATGTGTTTATATGTTTATGTGGGTACACATAAATTGTGTTTGATCTGAATGGAAGCAGAGGTCAACATGGGTGTTGTTTCTCAAGAACCAGCCACCTTGCGTGTTTGGAGACAGGGCATCTCATTGGCCTGGAGCTTCCTAAGGATTCTAAGCTGGGTGGCCCATCTGCTCAGGGAGTCACTGGTCTCTACTTTGGCAATGCTAAGAGGATAAGTTAAACAAGCATCCCCTTTTCCATGCTTGGTGACCAAACTCAGGGTCTTATGCCTGCATAGCAAAAACTTTACTAGTTGAGCCATATCCGCAGGCCAAAGGAGAAATTCTAGTTGTTTTAAGGCATCTGGCGTGCAAAACTGTGTCATAGTAGCTTTAAGAAACCAATATAGTTATAATAAAATACATAATACACATACTGTGCTCATTTACTAAGCATTTGCGCTGGACTTCCTTTATTCCAGGTACTGTTCAATGACTCTGCAGATATGCACAGTGTATGGGGTGGGGGGTTAGCTCTAATAACTATACGGTGAGCAGTACTGCCAACAGCTCACAGATGAAGGAGCAGGGCAGACAGACTTAAAAAGATTCGCATAAAAATACACAAACTTTCCAGAGGCACGGCTGAGATTCAAACCCAGGTAGTCAAGTGTCTGGATGCTCTCTAAGAATATTGTTGTTCTTCTGTCAGTCAAAGCATACAGCTTTCTCCTCTGGTTCCCTTCCTCCCAGGCAATCAGACCCCCACACATGTGCATATCTGCAGAGAGTTCACATCTCACATTGAGCATCTTGTCTTCCTACTGCCTCTGTTAGGCACCTATCCTGAGACTTTGGGTCCTTCCCCTCCCTCTCTTTGCGTTGGAGCTTTCCCTCTTTTCCAAGGTTGGCAAAGTTACACGAGTAGCAACAGCAGATCTTATTTTGGTTTGAATGCCCAAGGGACCATGGCCACCACCTGTCACCTCCCGCTTTCTGCTATCTAGCTCTCTGTGTCACCTGCCTCTGTGGGCCTATCTCTGCATTTTTCTTCTAATCGTGTCTGCCTCTCCTGAAACAGGCTCTTCTTTTACCTGAGGTGCAGTTAGACTCCCACTGGAAAGGGTCCTGCGTAAGCCCAGAGAGATCCAGCCAAGCAGACAGCATGCAACATACACAAAGGCCGCTTCCATATGTGCATCTGGACAGATACACTGTCCCAGAAGCCTGAAGTAGTGCCCAATGGGAAAAGAATGGGCTCTTAAGCCAGACTGCTGGCCAGCTCCCACCATATAGTCTATCATTTGCTAGCTCTGTAGTCTTGGGTAGGTAGTTTCTTACTTCTCCATAATTCAGTCTCCACATGTGTGAACTAGTGTGGAATATTGCGAATTCTCTTACTGCTCCAGGGTAGATACAGTGATAAAGAATTTTCACGTACTTACACCTGGGTATGCTGTTGACAGAATACGCCTTGTACACGATGCTTGTTGAGTGATAAACAGTGGAGAGGGGAGCAGCTCTTTGAGGGCAGAACCCACAGTTTGGATGCTGGGTGTCATCCTGAATGCTTTCAAGCCACAGTGCTCTGAAAGTCCTGGGTTAGAGAGGCAGCCTTTCCGATTTTAGTGCTATGGTAATAGTACTGACCTTAGCCCTGGACTGCCTAGCTTGGAATTCTCGATGTAATCATGGCAAAGTCTCCATCTTCATGGGGGTAGTGGGAGTTTCCTCATCTGTAGAATAATCAGGTATAATCTCGTCTATTGCATGACTTGTACTGATTAAAGATAGTCACTTGTGTCTGAGGAGATAGCTCAGTTGAGAAAGCGCTTGCCTTGCAAGCAGGAAGAGTGGTGTTCACCCTCCAGGTCCCGGTTAATAAAAGAAAGCCAACATAGAGGCCCGTGCTTATAATCTCAGTGCTGCGAGGCAGAAATAGGCGAATGCTTGGTATTTGTCGGCCAACCAGTCCAGTCTACTAGGTGAGTTCCAGACCAGAGAGAGACCAGAAAGGGAGAACTAATGCAAGTATAATCTCAAAAAATGAAGAAAATGAAAACAAACAAATATCTGAGGAATGACAGGCCTTCTAAATACATGTACATACAACATCATACTCACATGAACCTACATGTTCACAAATATAAATCATCATCATCATCATCATCATCATCATCATCACTATCATCACCATCATCCACTCCAAAGAATGAAGTATCTCTTCTTTTGGCATTATCTGAGTGTTTTTGTTTATTTTTAACCTTTAAAAATTATTTATTTATGTATTTATTTAAGTGTAGGAGAGTTCTGTCTACAAGCACACCTACATGCTACACCTACAAATCAGATCCCTTTATAGATAGTTGTGAGCCACTATGTAGTTGCTGGGAATTGAACTCAGGACCTCTGGAAGAACAGCCAGTGTTCTCAACTGCTGAGCCATCTCACTAGCGCCTGCATTTTACTTTTATCTGCTCCCTGACAGGAGCACACCAAGAAAACCAAGGTAACTATTGTTTTCTGTCTGCACCTTTGTCCCCCATCTCTTGGTGCAAATCTTGCTTACAGGACAACAAACCGAACTAGACACCAGGGTAGATGGTCCCACAGGTGCTCAGATGTTCCATTTCTATTTACACAAGTTGTAAGATGTTAGATTATATGGAGAGATGCAGGACTAGTTTCTAATTGTGTTTTATGCTCCAGCACCTAGCTCAGCACTTCGTACAATATTTTAAATGCTTTTATTATGTAATATAAATGGATGGATGAATGAAATTCCATATTTGAAATTCCCCATAACTTCAGATTCAACACTATTCTGTACAATAGTGGCTGTACTTGACCGACTCGCCCTTACTGTTGTAGAAACTGGCTTTGTTCAGAGGTTTTGTGCACAGAGGTGCACAGCAAGGATTCTCCAACTTGTACAGCTTGTGCATACATCACAATCATCTCGTATGTTTGGGTTGGGCTCCATTCTTGTAAGTCTGGGGAAATACTGAAAATCTGTATATTTCCAAGTTCCTAGAGATACTGGGCTCTGTCCTTTGAGAAGTACTCATCTATAGGACATCATTCCTTGCTCAACAGAGGAACAAATGCCGCTTCTCTGCTCTTCCTCTGCTAGTACCTAGGACCACACTTAGCCCCTCCCACTGTCATTGGGCTTAAGGATGAATACCATTTAAGCTAGATCTTCTACCTTCTTGAGACTTTATTCTAAGGAAATATAAATAATAGTGAAAATAAAGGGCATAACGCATATACAATAAAGTGACTCTGGACAACTCTAGCTCCTATGTACACTAGTTCTATCAACTGTGGCACTGCAGATATTCTAGATAATACATAATGTTTATTAGTATCCTTGATCTCAACCTTCTAGATGCCAGGGCCTCCATTACTCTCAGATATAACCTTAAAAAATGTCTGGCTGGGTGTGCTGGCACACACTTATAATCCCCGACCTTCGGAGACTAATGCAGGAGACTTTCCAATTGGAAGCCAGTCTGTACTACACAGTGAAACCCTGTTTTTAAAAAGAAAAGATCTGTAAGCATTGCCAGATATTTTGGGGTCAAAGTGGGGAATTTTTCCTGCCAGAAGTACCTATGTTTAAGTGGAATACTTCCATTTTTCATAGATTCTATTGCGTGTGGTTGGTACCTTAAAAACAGCTTGAAGCTTCATAATAGCACCATGAAGTGGTGGTTATTTCTTTTTGTTTTATTGATGAGAAATCCTGGGCCCTGGAGGGTTAATTCTAAATGCATAAACTAGGTAAAGGGAACAGGTGGGTTTGAAGCCCAATTCTTCAGTCTTCAGAGCCCGCTGTGTCTTTTACCTCCTCTGGAGCTTCTATTTAATAGCATGCAATCCATTACAGCCTCATAAATGTCTAACAATAGGGAAGCGGCTCAGTAAATTACAATACATCCCCTGGATGGAATATTATGCAACTATTAAAATGATGGAGTGCCATTAAAGATGAAAACTATGTAACAACATGGAAAAACGCTAACTGGATTGTATTAAGTTAAACTACGAAAAAATAAAACCATGTCTACATTGTGATTACAACGACGAGGTAGTATATCTGTGTGGATGGCTGATAGAAGAGTGAAGACATTAAGGATAATTTTCCTTTCCTTTCCTTTTTTGATATTCATTATTATCATATTAGCTTTGTGATTTTTATTTCTAAGTAGTAGCAGAATACTCATGAAGCACAAGCTATTAGGATCGCCACAGATCCACTTGAATTACTGGAACTTATGCTTCTCCTGGCCCATTGAGTGTGGCAAAGGGTTGCTGCTGACCTTATTTCCCCAAAACGGCAATATCACAAATAAGTTTTTGAACACAGGACCCTTTCATTGCCCTGTCAAGCTTCCTTGAAGCACAGCAAGCCTCATTGCAAGAGACAACTGCCCTGAAGGCATCAGTGTGGGTCACTCAGGGAGCAGGGGGCATTAGGAACATGCAGTCTCAGACTGGCAGACATGTCTGTTTGTTAAAGGCACTGAGCGGTGTGCTGGTCTCATGTATTATGCATCAGGAGTGGCCTGGCACCCTGGCTCGGCCGTGCAGGAGAGGCCTTGCAAAAGGAACATCTGATGAGCTGATTGGTATGTCAAAATGTCATTAAGGATAAATTAATGGACGTGTTACTCTGGCTGTAAGAGACAGTGCCAGCAAGACATCAGGCAGCCGGCAGGCTGTTTTCCAGCCCAAGACAGACGGCGGCTTGCAATGGAGATTCATGGTCTTTATGCGTTGTGAGATGCTTTGCAGGGAGAAGAATAAACAGAAATGCTCCAGCACTTAGGCGCCGTAAAATCACAAGCATGAGATAAATTAATTAGTGTACACCAAGAAGGCGGCTTGTCTGTCTGCACTCCTGGGGAAAGCAAGAATAGATGGCATTGGGCTACAGATGATGGGTCCCAACACCAGCCTCCAGAGAAAGCAATTGAGTTTAATGGGCAATCATAAACTGCAGCTGATAGAAAGATAAGTCTGGTCTGGACTTTTTTCCTTAAAGAAAAAAACAAAAACAAAAACAAATAACAAACCAAAAATGATTTCTCCCTATTGCTTCTGAGCCCTTTGTGACTCTGGGTCAAATGTGTAGGGAACTGAAAGAGACCTGGGAACTGGCTCTCCTTCTTCATCATCAAGGAGGGAGGACCATAATACCGCAACACTGCTGGAGCTACTATTGGGTTATCTTCTACTATCCTAGATAGGGAGTGCTTTATTCTCTTGTACCAGGAGGCTCACTACCTCACAGTTGCCTGCTCCATTGTTAAATCATCAGTATCTGAAAGCTCTTTGGTTTTCCTTAGCATATTTCTTCTTGTAAATAAATAATAAACTGCTCGTAGGTGCCAGACCCTGGGATCTCTCTGCTCATAGCCTACATTGGAGGAAAATTATTTTGTATGGGAATTAAGTTATTTTTCCACTTAAGACTTACTCTTATTTGTCTTTTGAAAGTTAAATCAATTGGAATAATTGTTTTTCAAAATATGCAAATAAGTTTTATCCCTATATACTAACAATGAACAATGAGAACAGGAATTTTGAAACATCAATGCTATGTGTAATGGCAAGGAAAGAATGAGACCTTCAGGCATAAATCCACAGGTCACACAAAGGACTACACATCAAAAACTATGTAAAAAAGGTGATTCAAAACAAAACAAAGGCAAGAAACTAGGCTTGTTAGTGAAATCTTCAGTCCAAATATTACAGGAGCTGAAGTATGAGATATGCCAGGCTGTCTACATGGTGGGTTCATGACCAGGCTGTCTACATGGTGGGTTCACAAGCAGGCTGGCTTGTATAGTGAGTTCAAGTCCAGGGCAACTGAATGATGAGTTAAAGTCCAGGCTGCATACCCAGTGAGTTCAAGATAAGATTAAATGACATTAGCATTCTCTTATGACTGCCCAGCCTACTGCCCTTTGTAGAGTAGTTAATATGACTGCTTTCTTCTAAAAGAGAATCAAAGGAGACCCACCCAAATGAAAAGGCAAATGACATTTCTAGACCAAAGACTTGATGTCATAAAGACTGCAGTGCTTACATAGTCAATGAGAAGACCATAGTGGTTAAGAACACCGACTGCTCCTCCAGAAGTCCTGAGTTCAATTCCCAGCAACCACATGGTGGCTCACAACCATCTGTAATGGTATCCAATGCCCTCTCCCACTATGTCTGAAGGCAGTGACAGTATACTCATATATATAAAATAAATAAATAATTAAAAAATACTTCTTCCAGAAACATCTCAGATGATGCTCTTAATGAGAGAGAGAGAGAGAGAGAGAGAGAGAGAGAGAGAGAGAGAGAGAGAGAAGACTTATGCAACCCCAATCAAGAGCCAGAATGATTCTTTTCAAGACATGAAATCACTATCATGTATTTATTTAAAAAAAAAAAAAGGAAAAAAAATAGTCTTCAAGCCTCAATTGCCCAGAAAAGATCACCTGGGACATATTATGTGAAATAAGTTTGTCATTTGATGACTCTATAATCAGTTACTCCTGTGTCTGGTACAGATGAATTTAAATCAAATCTCTTCACAGCACAATCCTTTTATAGGACATTAGTATGAACAAAAAATGTGTTAAAAGACTACATTTAAAAGTGGGACTCAAGAGGCCTATTTAGAAAACAATCACAAAACAACCTCTACCCTCTCCTCTCTTAATCTCTGCCCTTATTTTTCCAATGTGGATTATAAATTTCATACCAATTATAAGAAGACCAGTGGCTTTGCTGTTTAATTTCTTGTCTCATTTATACAGAGAGTGTATTTAAAGACATAAAATATTTCTTATGTGGTTTCTGTCTGTATCTTTTTTTTTTTTTTTTTTTTTTTTTTTTTTTTTTTTTTTTTTGGTTTTTTCGAGACAGGGTTTCTCTGTATAGCCCTGGCTGTCCTGGAACTCACTCTGGAGACCAGGCTGGCCTCAAACTCAGAAATCCGCCTGCCTCTGCCTCCCAAGTGCTGGGATTAAAGGCGTGCGCCACCAACGCCCGGCTCTGTCTGTATCTTTTATTATAATCTGAGGCCATAGTTACACACTTTCAGGTCACACCCAACTTTGAACTGTGTTCATTGCGTGTTATTTTTGGACTTGGGCTCCTAAATGACCCTGTGGGGAAGAGGCTGTGGTTCTTGTTGGTGTTCTTTCCAGAAGTCTCTTTCAGAATCTTTAGCACATGCATCTCACATGCATCATAAGATCATGGCACTAGTAATGGCACTTCTGTGTTCTCTTTCTCAGGAAGCCCTTGTCCCTGGTCAGCTTTGTGACCCTTCCTTTTCTTAAATTTAAAATGGAATTTTCTCATTGGGTTAATATAAAGATTCCATGAAATACCTGTGCAAAAGGCATTTGTAAATTGCAAAGTAATAGTAGACATAGTGGGGCTGGAGAGATGGCTCAGCAGTGACAAGCATTTGCTGCTCGTACAGAGAATCCAAATTTGGTTAGTGGTACCTACATCAGCTGGCTCACCACCATCTGCAACCCAAGCTCCAGGGGATCTGGGGCCCTTTTCTGGCCTTTCAGGGTACAGATACACACATACACATGGGAACACAGAGAGAAATACAGACACACAAATACATAAATAAAATTTTTAAAAAATCTTGAAAATAAAAGTAGACATAAAGCCAAATTATAATAATTTTATATATACATATAGTGCACTATTATATATATATATATGTATATATATATATATATATATATTAGTGTAGAACACACAGATGGTGTGTTTTATTCCACATTTAAAAAATCCATTTGTAAGAGGATGGTCATGTTTATACTGATTATACTGATTTAAACAACACCCAAGGTTCCTAAGCTCTAAGATATCATATGTTTCTCTCCTGATGTCTATAACTTTTACTTTTTGGTGTCAGTTAATTTAAAAATATTTTAAAGGAGATGCAGACTCTTTACTTGTCTAACATTATCTGCTGCTGTCCTGGTAGGTCTGCATGGGAAGTCTACAATTTGGGATTACTATTTTTAATTCACAGACGAGGAAGCAGGGGCTTGCGTTAGATGGTGGTACGACTCCATGTCAGCCTTGACATCAAAGCAAGACCCTATGTCAAAATATGAGAGAAAAGTAAAGGAAGAATGAAGGAAGGAAGGAAAGGAGAGAGGGAACAATTGAGTGAGGGAAGGAATGGAGAGAGTGCTAAAGTCCAGCAGCTGAATCCAAACTTGTACCTTTTACAATAGGGCTGTTTATACTATGGTTATTATTCTCCTCACTGGTCCAAACAAAACCAGTATGCAACACTCTTAGATGATGAGAGGTGAGATTATAGAAGTATAATATACTAAGCATGTTTCCCCTCCCCCACCCTAGTGACTTGGGAGCATAGCCATGGTAATATGATCAAAACAGTCACCATGAAGTCTCCTATTTAAAAACAGAAACAAAACAAACAAAGCAAAATAACACCTTAACTCCCACTCCTTCATGGTACCTTTTGTGTTTAGAAAAGATAAGGAAGAAAAAAGAAAAAAAAAAAAAACCAATGGCCAAAATTCTATTCCCATAGTTTAGATCTGAGATTAGATTTTTTTTTTATGAGAGGATCTCTTATCCTGTTGATGCCCAGATGATAAATGGTGTGGGGAAGAAAGAATAAACTACAAAGATTCTCTTGGCTTTGCTCTATTTCTTTAAAAGCACATTGTTGCTAAGGTGTTTTCTGAAACAAAAGTACCCTTCCTTAGTTTTGAGGCTCAATTTGGTTTATAGGCTTAATAAAATTGTATTTTCACATTTTACAAGGATTCAAGTCTCCCATTAACAACAGCGTTTTCATGGTGCTATGCTTTCCGTGTTCCTACTTAAGCACGTGGGTAGTGTAACTTCTGCAACCCTCCCCAGCCTCTTAGAATGTTCTGGACAGGGGTTCAAAGCCACTGGGACAAAAACTTGCTTTAGAAAGCAGCTCGGCCATTTCTCTCTCTCTCTCTCTCTCTCTCTCTCTCTCTCTCTCTCTCTGTCTTATACATGAGATTTCAGCAGCAGCAAAGCAGTATGATATGCTGATGGATTGATACATGTGAAGAACATGTTTCCTAGGAGACTAGTCATGGCCAAGAAGCCTTTCCTCTTCATATTGTTACCCAGACCCTGATAAGAAAATCATGTCAGCAAATAATTACATACAATTTAAATATGTGCCCAGGACAGTATTGTATTGCCATTTCTTAAGTGACTTCTATTCATTTATGAACAGCACAAGGGTTTCTACTCAACACATGTAAAAGGAAATGGTTAGGTCGACAAGATGGCTCAGTGGGCAGAAAGCACCTGCCACCAAGCTGACAACTTGAGTTCTCCTGAAGACCCACATGGTGGAAATAACGAGACAACTTCTACAACTTGTCTTCTGATTTCTACGCACATGACACAACAGGTGTATGCCTCACCCTGTATGTACTCACAAGAACAAAGAAACAACCAAATAGATGTGGTTTTTAAAACAGGAAATGGTACCAGCAAATATCCTGTCCTCTGTAGTCTTTGCTTGTCAAATGCAGGCTCCATCATCACAAATAAAGTCATTCTAATTGATGACTCTATAGAGCCAGGGACTCATGGGAAGTTTTTGGTTAAATAAAGATCATGCCTCTCCTTGTCCAAATACCCATCTTCAATGATGCTGGATTCTCAAGCTCTTCCAACTGGGGTTGGTCCTCAACCCTGGTTTCAGGTATAAATAAGCTAGGGGACTTTACCATATGTATGTACTCACCAAGTAGTTGAATTCAACTATCTCAAATACTTCTTTCCAGATTGTAGATTTTGGCCTCCTTCCTATGTGACTGCCTACTTTTCTCTAGAGCTCCTACCCTTGTACTGATTTACCTGGGCTCTGTCCTCAGGAAGGTGGTGATGCATCTGGTGAGACATTTCATAATAGAACATGAAGGCCTTATGTTCCCAACCTGTGGGGCCTTGCATCTTAATGAAACGTTTTGACAGCTATATCATACAGAAAAAGTCTACACCTCAGTACCTGTATTTGCAATTTACCAATCTTGGAAATGAAACTGCCAACTGCAGCCTTTTCTCTGCTTACTGATACACAGAGTCTTCTAGTATTAAATAACATTGCCTAAATTGATGTTTCTGGCCAGAGTCACCAATTTGTCTCTGATTTCTCTTGTTGGTGTCACTATGGATGGATGCCAGGGCAACAGGTGTCCTATACAAATTTCTCAGAGGAGAAATTTTTATAAAGCCTAAGAACCACCATCTACAATAATTCTACATCTTTGTTACTCTGTATTTCTCTCTTGGATACACCCAATAATAGTTGATTCTACAGTTCCACTATTTTCTAGTGATAATCACCCTGTATATGTACTTTACTACTTTATCTCTTAACATAGTTCATTGATTCAAAGAATGTCAGTGCTATTGGCAGGTAAGAAAACTAAAACCCAGGGGTCTGGGATTTGCAGCTGCTAAGCAGTAAAACTAGGATTCAAACTTTTTTCTCTAATCGTTTCATTCCTCTTTCTTCTTCATTTATTTCTTTCCCTTTTATTTTCCTTGCAAAGTCTTTTTACCCCAAGGACACCACAAAGCTAGCTATGTAAAATAAAGGTGTGGGTTTGTGCCTGTATTTGAAGACGGTGTGGTCAAGAAGAAAAGTAATTGTAAAAGTCAGAATACTAGGAAATCTACTTTGAAATAGTCTCTCCTTAGAAAAGTGAATAAACTGGATTAATGGCAACATCAAAAGACACGTTAATGTGTAAGAGGGAAAATTTCATGGGGTTCCACTCCTAGCAGAGAACTACAACAATGATGACTGGGAGGAGGAGAAAGGGCCTCTGCTAGGGATGTGGCCCTCAATGGCTATTCACTACAAATGGTCAACTCTGAATCCAAATGCATACATACACATATACATACATACATACATACATACATACATACATACATATGTATACATGTACTTATAATAGTCAAAGAACATTTTTTGATTAGTTTATATCAATTTGAGAGTGGGCAAGTATGGAAGGGGTTGAGGGCAGGTATTTGGAAGGTGCTGTAGGGAGAAAAGGGAAGGAGGTAGGCGATGCAATTCTATTTTAATTAAAAATATTTCTAGGACACCATTGGGTCATTGAATACCAAAGACCTTTCTTCACAGTTATCAATGGCTGCCTCCCCTTTACACCTTTAGTACTCCTCTTTGTGCACTTAGCACATTATTTTACAGCTACTTGTTGACCTGCTCGTGCCCCTTTTAAGCTGTAAACACCTCAGAAGAAGAACATTTCTACTAATTACTCAGAACTTAGCTCTGCAACTGACACAAAGAAATTAGTTGGTAGATATTGTCTTCTCTATGTGACAGAGAAGCCACATTCATGAAATCCCAACAATGTTGCCTAACAAGAGCCGCACAGTAACAACACCAGTCACCATGCCAACCTGGGCAAGACTCACCACTCGACGAGCTCCAGGCAGTTTACAGTTGCTGAGAGAAGGAGAGTTTGTTTTCCCCAGAGGTGAGCCCCTGATTAGTTGTCCAATTGCAAGTGGCCAGCCCTAAACACACACACACACGCATATATATATATATATATATATATCAGCATATATATATAGCAGCATATATATATAGCAGCATATATATATATATAGCAGCAACTCTAAGTGAATTCAGCAGTGTTCATTAACACACACACATACACACACACACACACACACGCATATATATATATATATATATCAGCATATATATATAGCAGCATATATATATAGCAGCATATATATATATATATAGCAGCAACTCTAAGTGAATTCAGCAGTGTTCATTAACACACACACACACACACACACACACACACACACACACACACTAATAGTAACATCAATGAGGTCCATGAATTTGAGAGGGAATAGAGGGGAGATGGGAAAAGTTGGAGAGGGGAGAAGAAGGGATAAACATTATATAAACTCAGTGCTCATGTATGAAATCATGGTTTTGAATGAAAGCCTCGCCCTCCAAAGCTCTTCTGAAACAATGCTGCGACTCCTATTTTATAGATGAGCGATGGAACCAGAGATGGAGTTAAAGATGTCCCTAAAATGCCAGAGCCAGAATGCCCAGGGCTCTTTTACGCCCAGCTCTATCATCTGTCTCATAATACCTTGCTAAATACCCTCAAGCCCAAGCAGACAAGGAGATAATGTGTGGGAAAGCACTTCGGTAGAGATACAGCATTACACACAAACAAGATGTAATCGTTAACCATCAGCGCGCGCATCTCAGGGCTTATCTCAAGCACTTCCTTCCATTAAAAGCACTCTGCTAAAATATCAAGAAAGGCATTTACGGTGTGTGCATCCCACGGTTCTACCTTTCCGAAGGTTCTGTCTGCAAGTATATTTCTTACTTTGAAGAGGCATGCTGCAGGTAGTGCTTTTAGAAGTCAGCCTGCTTCTGTTCTGGAGACGTATTGTTAAGAGTTACTCTGACTGAGTATTTGGGACCCTGGTGGTTTAACGGGGTTGTGTCAACAAAAGGGTATTTCTACAGTCTTATCTGGGATATGTTTGGATCTCTCTCAGGTGTGGCTATATATAGCAATAGCTCCATGGTCTTCATCCCAGGCCAGACATCAGATGCCCATGAAGAAATCTCTCTAAGGAAGGATCCTTTAGAGTCTACCTACTAAACAAGGAAGGAAGGAATTACCTTAATTGGCTGATTCACAAAGTGCTCATAGGCTAGGAAGAAAGCATGCTCTAGGGAAAGGCACAGAACATACTTAAGCCCGTTTGTCTCTAGTGGCCAGATTACATATGAGCCAGTGGGAGTGTCACAGACGGTATTTTGCAATGAAACTCAGGGAGACTGACAGGCTTGACCTGTCAAGAAGAGAGTAGAAGAAATCAAATAGTGATATAGTTATAGCTATGGCTTAAGGCAACCCCATGGGAGCTAGGGTTTGACAACCCTGTGTTGACTATTATATACCTCATGGGGCTACTGGATACACCTAGAGGGGCAACATCAAACAGAAAGTCCTGAAAAGGACAGTCCAAAAGCCTCTATTCTGGGTGATAAGTCTGTCCTTCTAGAAAGAGAACCCGAGGATTTGACCACATGGGAGCCTTCTCTCTACCCACACTTCAGACACCCCTCTCCATCAGCAGACAGCCCCCACACACACTTTCCTTTATCATCTTTGTAGCATTCAAACTCAGTTGTAGAGTGGAAACATTAGAAGCTGAGCCAGATGTTTCTACTCTTCAAGGCATCATTAATACCTGGTTGGCATGGAAGCTTATATTTAGGTGTAGACTTGAAAGTATGGAATAAACATCTTAACATCTTCTCTGATCTCTGGAGGAGAAATAGTTACTTTGTATTTTCCCTGATTAAAGTGACAGAGCTCTGGCTTCTAGATTGGCTCTGTTTGATATTCATGACTAATATGGTTCAACTCTAATCCAATAACATAAACAATAAAGCATCCTTCAATAGCACTCCCTCCCCAAACTTATCTGTACACATGATCTAGCCTACTGCATTTATATCTATCTCACTGTGACAGCTTTCATTAATTTCATGCATTTATAATTGTGACATGCAACCTTGAATACAATGTTTCTAGTCTGAATTCAATATAAAACTACAAGTCTTCAGTGATCTGAACGCCTACCATCAACATATGCCAAAATAAATAAAAATGGATATTAACCAACTCATGCCGAATCGAATAATATAACTCAATAGAGATAAAACAAGATGGGGGGAGGGATACCCACCACAGGTATCCACTCATAAAGATGTCTGAATTGCTCTGCATACTGAGCTACTGATAGGGTAATGGAAAATGGATAATGAACAGTACAGTAGGAGATGAGCATGCAGCTGCTCCAAGCAGTGTTACCTAAGCCGATCATGGCTCAGTTAACAGGTGAGTGCATGAGAGATGAGTGTCATAAAGATGCGAGCCCAGTCTGTGGAAAGTGGATCCCACTTTGAGACTCTAAAGGATCCTTCCTTAGAGAGATTTCTTCATGGGCATTTGTTGTCTGGCCTGGGATGAAGACCATGGAGCTATTGCTATATATAGCCACACCTGAGAGAGATCCAAACATATCCCAAACATATCCCACCTAGGGATCCATCCCGTCCGCAGACACCAAACCCCAACACTATTGCTGATGTCAAAAATCGCTTGCTGCCAGGAGCCTGGTATAGTTTTTCCCTGAAAGGCTCTACCAGCACCTGACAAATGCAGATGCAGATACTCACAGCCATCCACTGCACTGAGTCCAGGGACCCCAATGGAAAAGCTAGAGGAAGGACTGAAGGAGCTGATCCATGGAAAGTGGAGAAGGCCACCATAAGACAAGTGTGACCTTTGTTAAGTAGATTGGCACTTTCTAGGCACACAAGGCTGGGGTATTCCAGGGAGAATGCTGCAGGGACAAAGGCACAATCCAATGGAAGGTACGCATCCACCAGACTGCTGAAGATGTCACGAGAGCTCTCTCAAAGCCTTCATACAAAATACCAATCGAAGATGCTTTTTACTATGCAAACTCTGAGCCAGAAAGGCTTTGGTATCATAGGACTATAAGGGAAGATACTTTTGAGGTTGAAATGGGAGGATTGTATGTTTAAATGCAGTGCTAGCAACTTAATGTGACCCTGCCTTAGAGGCCAACTCCAGTAGATAGGCCTGCAGTTGAGGGATGGGGCCACCCACTTATTTCAAAAATTTTTAGCCCAGAAATATTCCTGTACGATGGAAAGAAAGGGACAAAAAAGGGACAGAGACTGAAGGAAAGGCCACCCAGAGACCGCCCCACCTAGGCCATCCAGAGACCGCCCCACCTAGGGATCCATCCCGTCTGCACAAACCAAACTCCAACACTATTGCTGATGCCAAAAATCGCTTGCTGCCAGGAGCCTGGTATAGTTTTTCCCTGAAAGGCTCTACCAGCACCTGACAAATGCAGATGCAGATACTCACAGCATCCACTGGACTGAGTCCAGGGACCCCAATGGAAAAGCTAGAGGAAGGACTGAAGGAGCTGGAGGGGATTGCAACCCCATACAAAGAACAATATCAACTGACTGTACCACTCAGAGTTCCCAGAGACTAAACCACAAACCAAAGAGTGTACATAGAGGGAGCCATGGCTCCAGATACCTATGTAGCAGAGGATGGTCTTATCTGGCATCAATGGGAGGGGAGGCCCTTGGTCCTGTGAAGGCTTGATGCCCCAGTGTACAGGGATGCTAGAGTGGTGAGGCAGGAGTGGGGGAGTGGATGGAGGAGCACCCTCATAGAGGCAAAAGGGAGGGGGGAGAAAGGGTATGGGATGGGGGCTTTGTGGAGGGATAACTTGGAAGAGGATATCCTTTGAAATGTAAATGAATACATGATTAATAAAAAAAAGAAAGAGTGAAAAGGAAGCTGGGGTTACACAGTGTTAATGCCCTTACCTAGCATGTTTGAGGCCCTGGGTTCAACTGTGAATATCCCTCAGCTCCAGTTAAGACTGAAGGCTACAGTTTCAGAGACTGGGGCTAGCTGGGGTGGGGCCCATGAATCAGCACTGATGGTCCTGACTTGGTCTTGCCTACAGGATAATGCACTGGAGGAGACCAGTTCCCTGGAGGGTGGTTTGGCCTTAAACTGTGGTTATGCCCTGGCTGTCCACTTGTCAGCATGTTTTCTGTCAGCTCTGGGTAATTGCTATTGATTGTCTTGCATCTGCCCCTATTTTTTTTCTTTGTCTTAATTCAAAGGGACTGATGAATTACAGAAAATGATTTTTGAGCATCTCCTGATATAATCATTTATAAATGCCTCCTTAAATATGCTGTGGGAAGAATACCTGATTTGTAACAGGTATTTATGGAGTGTAGATAGGTATAGGCATCATGGAGAAGAATCTGGTCTCTTATATTTTGGTAAAGGCCCTACCAAGAACTAGGTATTTTACAAATATATTTTCTATTAACTATCTACATGTTTTAAAACCCTGTTTGACATATCAGGAAACCAACACTAGGTAAATGAAATCACGTGTCGAGGTCACACAGATGCAAACACAGGAGCAAATATTGCCTTACAGTTAAAAAGTAATGAAAATATAAAATATTTAAAAAATGATACCATGTTTATTTTTAACTATGGCTGTTATATTGTTTGATTTCATCTTGTTCATTCAATTTATATATGGTTACTAGGGGGCTTAGTGTATGTGCCAGAGGAACAGAAACCACAGAAATAACCCCTCACGAAACAGAAACAACCTGAAGACGCACATTCTCCAGACCTTCACACAAAGTTAGTGCAATGGGAATGCAGAGAAGTGGGAGGAGCTATTCTTAAAAAGTCAGATAATCAAGAAAGACTCCTTTGAGGGGACAGCACTTGACCCAGATCTTACAAAAGGCTATAGAAATTAGATTCACTGAAATCTGGGAGACAGGAAATACATAAGAAAAATCCAGGATCCCCATATAATAGTGCCTGAGATAGGTAGTCATCTCCCATCTCTGTGACGTTTGCACAAAGCACACATCCAAAGAAACTGCTCTCTCCTGGCCACCATAGTGGGTAAATTCTTAGTGACTTTTTAAAAGACTTACTTGACTAAAATGTCCCTGTTCAGAATAATCACTGTGCCTATCACATACTCTGAGGTAAATTAACCTGTGGACACATGCTAGCTCTTAATAGCCTATCCAAAGGCAAACAGTGAACAGCTAAAGTTGCTGAGAGCTGCTTTAATACAGAACGGCAAATATGAACCCCACAGAGCATTTATGTCAGCTCAGAATGGAAGGAATGAGGGTTTCGGGTATAAAATACCTACTGATACTGATTATCTCGTGACACTACATATATATACTTTTTCATTATTCTGGGAAGCCACTGTCATGTCACCATCTTGTAAATGAAGGGATAGAGGCTCACACTGGTCCCAGGATTGTTGAAAACTTATAGGAAAGGCAGATCAGGAATGCTGATCTAAGTGTGACATCCAAACATGTAATTTCCATAGGTGTGTGTGTGTGTGTGTGTGTGTGTGTGTGTGTGTGTGTGTGTGTGCTGCATGCACAGATACATGCTCTCCTAAATTCTTTGTGTCCCTGAGTTTCCAGATTCACAGTTCTGCTTGTACTGTCTCTTTTGATATCCTGGTCACAGATAGTTTTGGCCAATCTCATAACAAGCCCCTGGTTAGCTCCAACAGCAACCTAGTACATTCTGACTCTCTTCAGAGGCCTTCTAGGTAGACAGACTTGCATTTGAACCCTGGGCAAAGGCTCCCTATGCATTGTTCTAGCCATTCTCTCTCCCCAAGAATGGGGGCTAAGTGAGAAGAACAGGTAGAGCTCAGAGTTCATGTGGGCCTGAGTTCAAAGTCTGGCCCCATTGCTTTGCTTTTGGTCTATGCATTATAAAAAACATCTTCAAGCCTGGGTTCTGACATCTAAATGAAGCTGATTATAACTACGATCTCATGAAGGCTCGTTTAAAGGAGCCTGGCACACAGTAGGAATCAACTGGAAGTTCCTTTCATTTCCACCCTTTGTTAGCTGATAGAGTAGCAAATTTAACTTCTCATGGTTAACACCAAGTATAGTATGCTGCACATAGTAGGAGCTCAGAAAAGCAGAATGAGTCCTACGACATCTAGGACAGAGGTTGGCAAACAATGGCCCATTGCCTGATGCTTTTGTGGCATTGCTTAGTGTCTTCTATTGGAAGACAGACAGACATTGTCTATTATTGTTTATAGACTTCAAATAGGAAGCTAAAAACTTTATTATCTGGTCCCTTATAGAAAATGCTTAAGGACCTTGGTCATGTGTGTGTGTGTGTGTGTGTGTGTGTGTGTGTGTGTGTGTGCATCTCCTTTCAATGAAAGTGAGTGCTTGAAAGCTGCTTTGCTTTGAGGATATAGATGTTTATCTATTTCTTAGATTCTACATATTATCATGTGTCTGTTTTATTTATCTTTGTCTTAGCTTCTATTCATCCCATTTTTATGCTATATACTGTTTTGTCTCTCTCCTGCTAGACATTTCTACATGAGTGAATGTGTTTCTTTCTTTCATTTTCTTTTTTTTTCTTTTTGGTACTTATTCCTAAATTTCTAAAACCTTGACAGGAGTCCAGCACATAGTAGGCACTTCAATAATATTTGTTGAGTGAATTAGCATTGGTTTCATAGTAAATATTGGTTAGGTAAACCACACCAGAGGCTTTGTTTTCTTTATAGACTGTCTGGGGGATTTTGGAGAGAATGTGTTCTAGATTCCGAGGAGCTGAGTATTACCATTTTTCTTTTCTTTGTTATGAATGGGACAACTGGGCTTCTGGTTTACTTATTGCTTCTTAAAGTGTAATACGAACACAATTCAGCAGAGGGCGCTGCCATAGTTCAGGTTCTAATTCAGGGCATTACTTGGGTTCTAGATGCTGCAGTTGCCACAGTTCCTCCTGTTGCTGAGGTTGCTGGTCTGTGTCCTGAAGAACAGGGGTTTGAGGCTTCTACTCGGGATCTACTCCAGCACTTAGAGTAGGGAACATGGAAACCATCACTGTCAGTCTGTCTGCCAGCCTTTTCTGATTTTTATTATTTTTTGATGTTTACTTTATTTGTGTGTGTGTGTGTGTATGTGTGTGTGTGTGTGTGTGTGTGTGTGTGTGTGTGTGTGTGAGAGAGAGAGAGAGAGAGAGAGAGAGAGAGAGAGAGAGAGAGAGAACAGACATTTGTACACTATAGCATGCCTATAGATGTCAGAGGACAACTTCAGGAACGGGCTTTTTTTCCTTCTACTGCGGGTTCTGGGGAACCATCTTGGGTTCTCAGACTTATGAATGAACACTTTCTCCTGGTGAGCCGTCTTGTTGACCCATTTCCTTTCTGTTCTTTTTCTCCCACCTTGCCTTTTTCAGTCCAATGATCCAAACCCATCTTTCTTTCTTCGAGGCTGATCTTTGTCTCTAAACAGCTTACCTCCAGATCCCCCTTTCCATAGTTTCCTGATCTCCAGCATCTTCACCCCCTTTCATGCCCACCATTTATGGCATAACACATACAAGTGACTTCTGGTTATTGGAATGCCCTGGCTGTCCCTTCACCTTCCACCTTTGTCTTCTGTTGCATTTGCTATAGCTTTATGCCTCTCCTGTAGTGACATCTCTTCTCTTCTATCATCTATTTGCTTTGTCATCCTGCATCCACCTTCTAACCCCTGCCTGTGGATTGTTAAAGATGTTCAGTCTAGGAGTCTTTGTCCTTTACTCTGTTTGCTTCTATTCTTTCTTGAGTTTTAATTGTCTTACCCCATATTCTCCCCTGTCACCCTCAGAGTAAAGTTGCAAATACCTTCCTCCTGCCTAGATTCTATTCTATATTCCCAAGGTTGCCCGGACATTTTTACTTGGGCATTCTACCAGCTTCCTCAAATTAACATATCTATGGTCATATTTCTCTTCTTTTCTCCTAGCCATTTCGCTCTTCATGGATGCTTCTGTTTTCAATTTAGTCCATTCTCCATCCCATTCACTGCTGAGAGATGTTAGAAAGGCTTGCCTACCAAACTGCACTTTGATGGGGACTTAGTAAACTAATTATGCACAGATACCTGTTACATACTAGTTGTTTGTCCTATTCAGGAAGATTAAGTGTCCTTTATCTGTTCAGGCTCTTTGGTGTGCAAATGGTTCAACACAGGCAAGTATTTTCTGGAGTTTAGGTATGGAAAGATGATGCTCTAGGAAAAACTAAATTACCTACAGCATCTCTCTGGAAGGCAAAATATTGCAGAGACTTCTTTACAGTGACATACGACAGGCGCTTTGGGATTGAGGAATATAAATGTATGAATATTATCAGAGAACCATCATATCCCATGCACACACATATGCTTCCCAGCACTCGCATAAGTTTCATGTCATAGGCCTTGTTGAGTTTCATGTTCTAAAAATATTACACAGAACTTCATGTTCATACCAATTGAAAGGCTTCTCTTCATCATCACACTTGAGTTACAAGTATTTGAATACCTGTCTACAATACTTCTAACTGCTCATCTTTGATTCTGTCAAAGGTTCTGGCACAGTGCAGAACAGAGAATCCATGTCTAGATATGGCATGTAGACCAGCTAACCCAAAGATTGCGAATATACACAGAATATGTGCTAGTTACTAGGTGTCCACACCCACTGAGGATTCCATAGAACCCTTGTAAGATCAGTGGACCTCCCAGGGCCATCATCACTGTCACAAACCCATCCTTTTTCTGAAAGACAGTAGGGAGAAAACTAATATTTCATGAGCAGAAATACTTTACCAAATCATCTCATTCTTTCTTCAAGGCAAGTTTGTGAATTAAGTAAAATTTCCCTTTGGTATCAGAAAAATGAGACTTGGAGTCTAGGAACATTGCCAAGGTAAGACTTGAGTACAAAACTGCACGAATCCTAAAGCCCCTTCTCATTCCATCACAACAGCGGCATTGTATCACTTGTCCACAGCTTTGAAAATGCTATTCAGACCAGTCAAAATGTTCACTTCTCCAGCGTTGGGTAAATCTACCTCGAAATCCACTAGTAAGTACATCCATCCACATTAATAAGCTTATACTTAATTTGGTGTCCCTATACTATACATATTTTTTAACTGGTATTATTGTGGATTTGGTTTAATGTTACTTATATAAATTTGGTCCCCCAAACTGCACGAGAATCTGCACATCCGCACAGAAGACACTGAGGGACCCTGCCCCAGTTAGTTTTGATTGGTAAATAAAGTTGCAGGTAGCCAATAGTTGGGCAGAGACAGAGGCAGGACTTTAGGATTTCTGGGCAAGGGACTGAGAAAGGAGCAGGAAGAGATATAGCCACCATGCCAGGGAAGGAGAGGAGACATCACACCGAGGTGCAGAACAGAGAGACGGCCGACATGTAAGAGCTAGGGAAGAGCGGCCCCTGCCCCCCTCCAACAAAGGACAACCAAGATGGAAGATAGATTTTAGTAATAACTCAGGAATATCAGAGGAGCGTGTGTTAGCCATGTGGAGGTTAGGGAGTGGCCCGGCCATTGAGCTGCTGAAGGCATATTAAAATATAAAGGCTGTGTGTGTGTGTGTGTGTGTGTGTGTGTGTGTGTATCTTTCATTTGGGAACCAAGAACACTGGGGTGGTTAGTGAGGAATGTGTGCTGCCACCACTGCCAAGATTGGAGTAGGTTATAAATGGGAACTGTTACATGGTATTTTATTATTTGTTCATGTTGATCTTTTAGACAGGCAAGAGTACCATAGGATGGTGTTGAAGGTCCTTGCTATTTCTGCATTCTCTCTAACTGGAGTACAGTGTGCATGCTCAATGTGTGTTTGCTAAATGAACAGGTAAGATATAGCTTCCAGGACCTTTGGTAGTAGTGGTGGAGGACATTGGTCTCTATAAAGAATGATGGTAGTGATATCATTTTCTCCACTCGCAGCTTGACACCAACTGAGCAGGATGGATCAGGAAGCAACTTTGTGGCTTCATCTCTATCTGGGGACGTTTCAGCAGAGGCTATTGTGAGGCCAGGGTTTCTCACAAGGCTGTGTTTGCCAAGGTAAGGGAAGACCTACAATGGAGGGCAATACTGTTGACTAAGAGCCTGGCATTCTGAGCTCTGGTCCTATCCTTATGCTAGCTGAATATGTGATGGGTTTTCATATTTGTCTATTTCATATTTCTCATTTTCCAAATCCAGAGATGCATGTTGGGAATATGGGAGTATTTCAGTGGTTTTCAAAATTTTCCTCAGCAAGGATCTACTATTTAAAATTTCTTCTCCTTTACCCTCATGTTTTGAAAAGCTCTGATTTGATGTTAAAGTCACTTTTATTTAGTAAGTGTAAAAAGTTGGTAAGTCAGCAGCCATCATTAGCTGAGAACAAAATGTATGGATAAAGTGACATAATTAATATTAAAAGCCAAACAGGGAATTTCAACTGAAAGCCAAGACCTTGGATGTTTCTGTCATCCTTGAGGCTAGGTGGGAATAAAGTCAGGACTCCCTGTAGTCTTCCTGGTACATCAGAAAGAACCTCCTTTCTATCCCTTAAGTCCCCAAGACTACTTCTTCCCTGAAGAGGTACAAAGGGACCCAGAAGTTTCTGAGGTCTGTGACTCTGTCTTACCTTCCCCTCCTGCTGGAACTGAGGTGCTGCTAGTTAGAAACTGACACTCACAAAGGAGAACTAACTCCTCAAACCTTCAAAGATATGAGGGAAAAATCAGGATGACAGGAACAGAATAGACAGAAACAAGGACAGCGCATTTTCAAACAGAAAGGGAACCATACAAAATAAAAACCTTCTGGACTACAGAAGACTAGACAGAGGTGTATATGAGAAACCAACAGACAATCAATCGGTTGGTGCAGGAGGAAGCGCATGCTACAGGCTCCCTTACGGGGCACAAAGTGGTTAACACCGGCTCGATACTTACAAGTAATAGGAGTACGAATAAGCATTTCTTCTATAGATTGATGGGCAGTCAGATGAAGGAAATGTCCAAAAGGGGGGGAAAAAGAAAAGACAAACAAAGAAGAATTAGATTTATATGAAATCATGATTCTTAGAAATGCACATCATATTAGTAACCCTGGCCTCAAGGAGATGCATCTTAAACATCAGCTACTATTAGTGACAGAAGAAGCGAGCAAGCCTTCACCTCTGACAGAGAGACTCATCATCTCATGCAGAGGAAGCCATCCTTAGTGCTGGCTGTTTGTACTGTTTAAAAGTTCTTCTTTATGGACAGATCAAACAAACTTCCTTATAACTGTGGATTTTTGAAGGTCATAGATAAGTTTTCTGTGGAAGCCTAGATATAGGCTACCAAACTTCTACATCCCAGTGTTCCTGGGATCCAAGCAACAACACAGACACAGTAGCACCTTTCATCAGGAAAGATCACCTCCAAATCTACTCTATAAGAGCAAAAGCAGGGAACCATCTTGACAACATCTGGATAGTTCTGCCATCCACACTTCCCAGGCTCATGTGTAGTATCTACCCCAAGTAATGCGTCATGGATGACCTGGGTGACAAATAGAATGTAGTAAGACTGTATTCTGGAATTTCCAAGCTAGGTGTTTTGTTTGCTTGTTTTTTGTTATTATTTTTAAAGAAGCCTTGTAGTTTCTTTTATCTGGAGCCCTCTATTGGATGCCGGAATTTCCGTGTAAGAAATTCAACTTTCCCAAAGCTGCCATGCTAGAGAAAGGGCATGGAGAAGCTCTGGGATTACACAAAGAGAAGAAATGACCAGGTACTTCCCAGTCCTTCCAGCCCAAGCTAGAATTCCAACAAGTTATCCCAGCTGAGACCATGAGTGTCACAGAACAGAAACATGCCATTTCCTTTATGCCCCACCCAGAGTGAAGACCCAGGCAGAATAAAGAATAATTCTTTACATCTTTAGACTTTCAGAGTTGTTACATAGTAAGACCAAGGCAAAGTTTAACATCATCATGAAGAAGCAATGTACTGAGAAAGAAGCACTCTAACACGAGTGTCAACAGATCCTAACTTGAATAAACTCTGGGACTTTATGTTCTATTTACTGCCAATGATTTTCCAACTGTATTCCAAGATTCCAGAAATTCTTCAGGGGTCAGAGGGAAGATATCATAAAAGTGGATCTGTTGGCCCCTTATTAGTCACCAAAGCCAGGGAATTGTCATTTGTATCTATTTTATATAATGTAACATTTCATATGGCTAACAACTCAGGCTTCTGAATGGAAGCTTGAAAACTTGCTGTCTTCAGACTTTTCCTAATGTCACCACTAGCTCTTGGCTTCTAAGCAATCACAAAATTTACGTATGTCCACTGTATTCCCTTTGTTGTAATTTATCTTATGCTGTAAGAAAATAAATAGGGATATTTTATTTCATATCAGATTTATCTACATTGTGATACATTTGAGGACTATGATAAACTGCTAGGAAATTCAGGTTCCCAAATATCTGCCTGAGTAAGCAAGAATAGTTCCCTTCCCTCTTGAATTATTTCACTAATTGCAATTATTATCCCATTTGCTTGTCATGGGAAGATTCGGTCTTTATAGCCACATGGATGTGAACACATATTCAGAACTCTGGATTTCTGCCTTTCAAGTCCGAAGTAGCAAAAGCCCTCAAGGCAGGGCTATCAAAGCCCCAACCAATAACCCTAAAAGTCTAGACGAAAAGTGAATGGAAAGAAAACATAAAAAATCACGCTTTCTCAGTAGGCCGAGGTAGGAAAAATGAATCACAGCAGAGCAAGATCCAATGACACTCCCTGCTCCGCCCCCCAAGTTTTTCAGAATCCTAGACCAAATGAATAATGGCCCTCGAGAATGAAATGGAAAGACCAAAAATCTGTGATGGATGGAAATTGGGTAAAGTCATGGCAAGTCATCAAATCTCCATTCACTAGTCATACATGTTGGCACTGGTCATTCTTCTGCTTCACCAATGGCTAGTGCAGTACCAGGAAATGCTATTCTTTAGAAGCAGGAAGCTCAGGATTCAAATATCTCTTGCTATGACTTAAATGTCTCCTTGGAAGTTGGTAGTGTAACTTGAGCCCCCCAACTCACGTACTGATGCAATTACAGAACTGCTGGAGGTGATGAAGATGGAGATGGAGACAGAGATGGTTTATCAGGGTCAGGGACATATCTGAACTAGTGGCTTTGTAAGAAGACGAAGGCACGCACAGCCTGTTTACAGGATGGTACCTCCCTACCATGTGATGCTACAGCAAGATGGCCCTTTGCAAAAGAAGAATAGATGCTGATAGCATGTCATTGGATTTCCCCAGAACCATGAGGAATAGGCTTGTTTTCTTTATAACTTATCCCATCTCAGGCCTTTTGCTACAGCAAAAAAATAGATTGTTTTACATATGTCAAGCAATGTGAGAAGCAAGAGGGTAGTGTTGTAATTTCAGCTTACTGTGACATTTTAGACAAGCAGACTCCTCCTCTCAACCTGTCTCCTGATCCTTGTACTAAGTTGTTGCCACAGATGATAGACACATCAAATAGCTTTTGGGTCACGGGAATAAAAGAAGCTGCACCATGTCGATACTACCATTTACAGCAGAGTGGCCTGGATCACATAATTGTGTTCCAATTTCTTCAACTCAAACATTGAAATAATCATGGGTATATGGTTATTCACATCAGATTACTCTAGTTGGATTATATTCAAATAATATAATATATATATATATATAGTCTTTTAAAGAAATTATGCTAATCTAAATTAATATTAGTTAATACTAATCTATATTTGGAATAGGCTAAGGATAGAAGAAAGGTGGTTTATATCATACCTCAGCTACAGATATAAAATTTGTTGCCTCTTTCATCACCAAGAGAATAGAGAGAGTGACAATATATATATATGAATATATATACATATATACATACATATACGCATATATAAGTATATACACATGTATATATGTGTATATACTTATTTTATATATATATATATATATATATATATATATATATATATATATATGATTAGGTACCAGCACTATCCTATGGCCTTACCACAGATTAACTTGTATATTCCTTAAACTGTCTGAAGAGAAGTTTCCAAAAGAGGAAACAGAGGCAAATGTGAAGATGACACAACCAGTATGAAAATTTGATGACATCATCTCTCCAAAGGTCATGTTCTTAACCACCATGTAGCCTACATTGTTTGAGGACATAAGAAAATGGGGCATAAAGAGCAGACCAGCCCTGATGATGCCCCAAGCCTCAGCTAGTTGAATCTTCCTTACAAAAGCAGACGATGTTACTGTTAATTTTAATTGAAGAGCCCAAGGATTTGAGAAGGCACCCCTCAAAGACTGCATCTGTGGAGATACTGGAAACCGACTGTCCTGGGCTGTGTTTCTTCCCAGATCTGCAGCCACTTCCTCTTAGGGAGCAGACTGTGTTCAACATTCTGGTCCTCTCTATTTTCTGCTCTCAGCATTCAAGGTTAACTTCTTCAGGGCCGCCTCCTCCTAACAGCATGTTTCCTTCTTCCCATTCAAACACAGACAGCCTGTTCCAGAAACCTTTTCTGAGTTATCTTGGTGGTCACCAAAACTAGTGCTGTCTTTGAGCCATTGTGAAAGAAACTCCTAGAATGACAGTGATTTGCAGGCAGATTTCTGAGTTCGAAGCCAGCCTGGTCTACAGAGTGAGTTCTAGGACAGTCAGGGCTACACAGAGAAACCCT
>NW_022196897.1:147691443-147736445 GCF_008632895.1 Mastomys coucha
AAAAAAAAAAAAAAAAAAAAGAATGGCAGTGATCTGTGGTCTTCTAATAACAAGCGGTCATTTCTCAATCAAGCTGCAAAGTTACAGGCATTTACTCTGAGACTATAACACAGTTTACATGTGTGCATTCTCTAAACCTTGAAGAAGATTTACTGAAGGTCTGCATTTACAAGGATACACTGATTCTGCAGATAACAGATTGCCTGAAACCAAAAATCTTGAACACAAAGACAGCTGTGCTTAGGAAGGAAAAAGAAAAACACAATATCCCAAAGTTAATAAATCAAACACTGCAGAATCGCCTTTTTAGCCGGCTGACAAAACTGGCTTCGGGTAAAGTTTCTCTTTGTTTTATATCATTTTAACAGTGCTGACTTGTCTATATAACCACACATATGTCCATCTACCCATCATCTGCCCTATAAACTTATCCATATACTCATCCATCCATCCATCCATGCATGCATCCATCCATCCATCCACTTAACAATTCATCCCTCTATCTATCCACTCAGGGCACAGAACCACCTATTCATTTATTAATCCACTCATTTCACCCCTCATCCATCCAATAGCACATTCATTATCTATTCAAACATCACTTTATTATTAATTAAAAAAAATTCCTGAGAGTCTACTAATATACCTGTCTCTGCCAAGAACTTTAAATAGATAAATGAGATTCTAATCCAGCCCACCTGGTCTAATATGAAAGCCAGGCATGAAAATTATAGAGGAGACAATAATAATAGCTAGTACTTAAATAGAAGGCAATCACTTCTATACCAGATATTAGTGTAAGACCATCAGAGGAGGGGTGGCAGAGGAATTGTAAGATCCAGAGGAGGTAGATGACTAGACAGAAACAGAGGACACAGCAGGGCAGTTGCATGTATGAACACACAGCAGATAATATAGCATGCACAAGACCCATGGCAGCTCAAGCCAGATATACTCCCAGCATGGGGGAAGGAGTGGGCACAATGTCCCAGCCCTCGCTAAGGAGATGTTGCCAGTTGATGGATGCTGGGAGGAAAATCAGTTTTGTTTTCTTTAAGGGTATATTCCCTGATGGGCTAACATGCTCCAGTAGAAGACCACAAATGCAAGTGTATCTGAGGAGCATCACCTTGATATGTTTGTTTTTAAAGGGGATATAAAGTTGTGTGGGTAGGGAAGGCGAGTTGGATGTATGAACAGTGGAGAGAAGGGTGGCAGATTCCAGACTGCCTTATCACTTGTCATCAAAATACATTTTGTGAAATCCTCAAGGAATAAAAAAAATGAAAGTTGCCGGGCGGTGGTGGTGCACGCCTTTAATCCCAGCACTTGGGAGGCAGAGGCAGGTGGACTTCTGAGTTCGAGGCCAGCCTGGTCTACAGAGTGAGCTCAGTCCAGGACAGCCAGGGCTACACAGAGAAACCCTGTCTCGGAGAAAAAAAAAAAGAAAGTTAAATGTTAAAAAAAAAAAAAAAGGCTACTACTTAAACAGAATGGTATTACTCATGTACCAGATACTATTATAAGTAAATCATGTGATCATGTGGACTACTTATTTGATCCTCACAATAGCCCTGTGAGGCATTATTATCCTCATGTTACAGACAAGAAAAGTGAGGTTCAAAGAAGCAAGTTTTGCAGATTTACATAACTGGCAAGTGACATGGCAGGTGTTAGAATCCTGGCCATCTTAGTTCAAGAGCCCATGTCACAAACCACTGTGTTACATTTTTTTTCCAGAACCTGATATGACAACACTCAGAGCTGTGGAACTACACGGCTGGAGACGTTGAGACAAGACAGATAAGGCAATCTGGAATTTGCCATGTTTGAATTGTAAAGTCATAGAGAAGCCAGGCTTGTGAGTGGGTATTTTCAGGTAGATGAAATTGTTTTCTGGCCTAAGTGGGTGGCTAGTAAAGTACAAATGCCACAATATTGAAAAGGATCATATCCTAAAGGTCATAAGGCAAACCCAAAAATCCATCTGGACAGATATTTGTTCTAGATGAATGAGCATAAGAGTTGTGTGAAGAGAAAGTTGGAGGGAAAAGGGATAGTGGTCTCTAAAGGCAGAACAAGAGTCAAGATGAGATGTGGGGTACTTTTTTTACAATGATGATGGGATGGGAAATAAGAGGGAAATGTGAAAAATGCATAAGATATGCATCAACAGGTGACTAAGTGTATGCAAACTGAAACAGGCTTCCCAGCATCCAGATTGGGTATAAGCACAAACAGAAAGGGGAGTGGGAGTCCTTCGCTGATTGTATGATAAGCAGCTGTTCAGCACGGGGTAGGTCCAAGATGACCTACTTCATTTGTTTGTTTGTTTCTCACCTCAATGACCCTTTCAAAATTATGCCACACAACTCTGCACTCCAATTTCATCCAGGATAGATAATATTTAAGAGTTTGAAAAGAGTATGAACTTCAATATCAGATGTCCTCCATTTGAGACACAGTACTGTCACATAGTCATGTGATTTTGGGTAATTTTCTAACACTCTTTGTGTTTCAGTTGTATGACATACAGCACACACAGACACACACACACACACACACACACACACACACACACACATTATTACTTAACATGCCCAGTCTTTCTTAGCAGGTCCAGTTTATCTCATTCTTTTGCTTATATTTAGGTTTTCTCCTAGGCTACTTCCTTCTTCAGACTGGCAAAATGATCAGCACCAGATTATATGATAAGACAGAAAAAGACCTGACCAGGCAACATGGGGAATGAGCTGCATGCAATGGACTGTCTGTCCCTGGGAAGACAATGGGATTGTCAATGGGATTGGAATGTGGGAAGACATCGCTAGGCCATCATACTTGGTAGTCATATTTAGAAGAACTTGGGGATCAGCATTTGATGGTAATAAGACTCTCGTAGGCAGAGAAATATGTCATCTGGAGAGTCATATATCCAAAGCCAGAGTATAGCAAACTTTAGAGAGGGAAAGTGGTGTTTGAAGCTGAGCTCCTGTTTCCTGCTCTAGGACTCACTTGCTTTCTATTGGTCTTTCAGGACTGTAGAAAATGAGCATCTTGAGCTCCGGAATCACAGTCTGGATTGATTTCTAAACATATCCCAGCACCTTGGCCAATTCACAGGACCCCTTTGAGCTTCACTTTCCACTTTTAAGAACAAAGCAAAGAGCAGAACAGAAGAACCATCAGTCCTATGAGACATGATCATTAGAAGGGTGACAATGACAATCTCAACATTCTGCAGTTTAAGTGGAAAATGAAGAAATTAGGTCAGTGTGTGAATCTTATTCGAAGCATGGCAGTTAGCACATTGATGATAGTTTTGGAATAAATTTGCTACAGTGTGAGGTGAGCACTCCTATTGATATAAGGCATTCTAATTCCTTACATAGGAATATGGAACAAGGTCTGAATAGTTCCCGTAAGACTTGGACACAACACAAAACAAACTCCATGGTTTTTCCTTTTTTTTTCTTTTCTTTCTTTCTTTCTTTCTCTTTTTTTTTTTTGTGAGTTTTGGTTGAGTTTTGGCATGTTTTTTCTTACTGTTTTGGTTTGCTGATTTTGATTTTTGTTTCTGTGGGCTTGTTGTTGTTGTTGTAAGTAAGCATGCCTTCAAGAATCTACTTGAGTTTCTGCCCTGACTACCCTCAATGATAGACTGTAACCTGTAGACTGATATAAACCTTTTCTTTTCCTAAGTTGCTTTGGTTAAACTGTGTTTTGTTTTGTTTGGTTTCAATCACAACAACAGAAAGGAAACTACAACAGACTCCATGCTCAGGTTCCAGGAAGTAAATCCCCAAAGCAGCTTGACTCTGACTTTCATTAAACTTGTGAGTATATGCATGGATATTTTTCAGTGAGCATAGCCAAAAACACACTGGAAATCAATTGTGTCAGAAGGGCTTAGGGTCCACTTTTCATAATGCCCAGATTATATATGCTTATTATTAGCATATTATTATAATGCTCCATAATCAAAGAAGATCAGTCAAGAGTGATTCAAAAATAATTTGAAACTTTAACTTGAGTCTTTTGGAAACCATAAAAGAACTTAGTTAAACCTCCGATTGACAAGTTTTTGACTTTTATCACTAAAGAACCCTCTCTCCAGTATAAAGCAAGACCAAGCAATCATAAAACATTTGTCAAGTTTTATTGACTTTTTCCCATCCCATTTCGCTTCCTTTCTTAAGTTATCCACATGTAAATTAATTTCTTCAGTCATTCCTCCTTTATATCCTTTGTATTTTATATATACTCTTTGGCTAGTTCTGTTACAGAGAGACTTATTAGCAAAAAACAGACGGAAGAGCAGCAAGTGAGCCTCACCATCAATGATGGTGAACCCCTGAAAGGGAGAATCTGGGGACATCTGTGTTTATGGAGCAGAAAACAAAACAAAACAAAACAAAACAAACCTCCAGATAGTTACCACATCTATGACTATGGCTGACATGGGGATGTCTTTGGCAAGGTCAAGCCAACGAGGGGCATATAGCAGGAGGTCAGCCTTTGAAAACCTCTGGGCTGAGAAACTGGGTGGTAGTGGGACTCTGAAAGGATCCCGAGGTGGATTGATTTGCTTATTATTCCAGGGTTCCCTTTCCTTAAAATGTCTTCCTTTCAGCGTACTATGGGCAGTACTTTGACTAGCAGCAGGCTAGTAGTGGACTAAATTGACTAATGTCCACATATTGATACACTGGGCTGGAGGCAGTAGAATCCCACAGAAGGATTGAGTTCACTGGGGGTCTTCCTTGTCCTTGAGGCATCTCTAGTCATGGCAAAACACTGTGAGTTAGTAGAAAGAAGCAGACCCATGCTTAATTTCTTTCTTTGCCTTCCCTGCCTTACCTTTCCTCCCTTCCTTTCTCTCCCCTTGCCCCTACATCTCCTCTACTCTTCTTTACTCCCATCTGTGAAATATTCTTATCCACCAGCAGAAACATGTCCATATATGGAACACGTATAAGTACAGATCAGCAGCCCCAAGCTGTGCCTTGCCATAGGGCTGAGATTTGCTTGGGGGAGGGGCGTGAAATGGTGATCATGTGATACCTGTTGGTTGTGTCTGACAGTTTTCTAGACATGTGGGGTGATAAAGATACCCAGAAGAGGTTAAATCTACACGGAAGACTCTCTTTACATGTGTTCTCACCCGAGAAACAGAAAGCCATTCCTTCCCTCCTTCCCTCCCTCCCAGAAATATCACACATTTCAGAAATAGCTGCTGAGAAGGAAGTGAAGTTTTTTTTTTTTTCACAAGCTCATAGTCGATGGTGACGTAGGTTAAACCAGGCTTTAGAAAGAGCAAAATTGGAAGTACATATCTGACTTACAAATCAGTGGCAAAGAATCAGAAAATTTAAGGTCTATCAAAGATATTCAATTCCACTAAATTGGCCACTTTTCCCATGTAGACAATCCCAGAATCACCTCTGCCTCTAATATACCAGCAAGGCTAAGAAACCTGTCAGTGATCTTATATGTACAATATGCTTACTAGTTACTCCCAGAGAACTCAAAGTGAATGCTCTACTTCAAATCATAGCAGCTGATGGATTAGTGGCTAGGACATACAGCATGGCCACATTTTATCAATGATGATGAGATGACAATGAAGTGAACCCTTTGAAGTCTCTTTATTCCCAGTGATAACATAGCCCCTTCTCTCCACTCTAGTTTTTTTCAATGGGAAAATGGATAGCTGGTCGAAAATCCTAACTTGTAAGCTATTCCACTGGTTCCATCATTAGAAAAGAACCGATGGTTTTAGACAAATTATACTAGTAAAAGGCCAAGTCCTAACAAGAAGAAACCCTGGTCAGAAAGAAGACTGGCTGAATCAAAGCTTGATCACGAGAGAGAGAGAGAGAGAGAGAGAGAGAGAGAGAGAGAGAGAGAGAGAGAGAGAGAGAGAGAGAGAGAGAGAGAGAGAGAGAGAGAGAGAGAGAGAGAGAAGTAAAGACATACTCATGGCTGCATGGCTGAGATGCAAGCACAGGCATTGTTGAGTCATCAGCTACGAATGAGGACATTGGTTTGCAATTGTTATTTTCATTGGTACTCCTGTGACTCCTTGAGTAGAGTCTGGAGTTGTTTTGGGGGGCATTTTTTTCCTCTTGAGGACAAGTTTCAAAAGTGTTTTGCAACTTGAAGATGGTAGAAATTCCCTGGTCCTGCTCATTGGTGTGGTCCTCAACTCCATAGCTAACCAAACTCAGAGCTCCAGTCTTGGGGTGTAATTTAGAGACATTTAAGTTACTGGTTTTCTTGGAGAAAGATGGGGCTTGAACAGCTGTTACTATAATGAGGATGATGGCTTCTTGGCTTTGGCTGCAAAGTGGGAAAATAGAGGCTATGATAGGAGCCTGAGAGAGAAACAAAGAAGGCAGATATATGGGAAGTAAGTGTGCCAATACAGCTACAGGTAAAGGCTAAAGAGAGATGATGCTCAGGAGACCCAGTTTTGAAAAATATATAATGATCCCTAATGATAATGTTAGCTCACACTCACGGTTTGCATCTTTTAATCCCTCTCCTCAATTCCTGTGTATTGTCTTCAATCCTGAGACTAGATGTTAAGCAGAAGATGAGTGTGGGAGTTTGAATCTTAGGAATAAAGGAAGTATTGGTACCTTTGCTCCTATTAGCAATGTGATTTAAAATAAATATATATACAACATAAGAAAAACTGTATTAGTTGCCCATAGGAGTCCAGGGAAAAATCCTGATGAGAGATAATACTAAGCAGTAACACTGAGTTGAGACAGTTTGGTAAGACATGCAGTATGAATAAAGCCTTAAGTAGGAAAGTCTCTGGAGTCTCACTCCTTTGCAGGTGTTGAAGGCAGCATGGGAGGCTGCTCACAATGGGTGGATAGAGGGGAATGCAGGTGAGAAAGGTAGAGCATTACCTTCCTGTGTTCATCTGTGTTCCTGGAGTTCCCCAACCATCTTGGGCATCACCAATCACACAGAGTAGTTAATTCCCAGAAGACTTATTTCCTCTTAACCAGATTCTGCGGCACAACAAGGGAGCCATAAGAATCACTGACCATCTTAGAAGCTGGTCTTCTCAAAGCCCCTTGCCAAAGAGGCAACACATATCTCTCAAACACTAGCACAAGGAACTCAAGTGTTCTACGAGAAAAGCTCTACTGGACAGTAATTGACAGAGCAACAGCCAGGCCACATGGTCATGCTGGGGTCTTCTGGGGGTCAGAAGGATCTTCTCTGCGGTGTTGAGACTCACCTCCTTTTGATGGTCAGCATCACCCCCAGGAGAATGATGATGAACATGAGAAGGCCAGCAATCACGCCAGCCATCTTCACCGTGTTGTCGACCTGCTTCTCGGGCTCCACAGTGTTAGAATTCTGGGTGGAAGCACCTTGAGGGGAAAAGGGAAGGAGGAAGATGTTGAAAAGGCTCACACGTGACCAGGCAACAGTGACAGTGACAACAGTGTCTATTTATTAAAGCTAACCATGTGCCAGGCACTGTGCTGAGAGCTTCAGATACATTGCTCGATTTAATCCCCATTGCAAATTAATCCCTTAAAAGTTTGGGACTACTATGATGTCCTCTTAGAGAAGAAATTGACGTGCGTGCTATGCGATTAGAGTTTCCCAGGTTCCATACCTGCTCTGTGGGAGTATAAAATTATTTTTCATTGTGTTGCTATGCTGTGAGAGTTCAAACCTTAGTCCACCATTTACTTCTTGGGTTCATGTTTCAGATAATGTAATGAAAATAATAGTTTTATGCTAAGATTACACAACTAAAAACCACTTTGTTCTAAGGGATCATTTTGTTTTACTCTTTTAGCAAGTAGTAGAGGAAAAAATGGTGGATTAAAGTGAATTGACTTGGGTTCAGAAAACATGAATTTCAATTTTGGCAATTATGAAATACTATGTGCTAACTTGTTGATTCAATCTCTGGTAGCGGAAGGTGGGAAATGTCCACTTAAAGTATCTGTAAGCCTGTATGGATGATCCAGGGCTCTAACTTGCCCAGTCCTCACAAGCAGTTCCAAAGGCACTGTTCTGAGAGAAAAAAAAAAGGGGATTTGCCAGAAGTCACATGGGTGATGACGTTAAGAATGAGGTGCCCCAGGGTTTGGTGAGTACAAATTTAGGCCTCAGTGGTCAGAAACCTTGATTTCAGCTTCTGAAATCCCTAGTTTCTCAACACCTCTCTCCAAAAACAAAACAAAACAAAACAACAACAACAACAACAACAAACTGTTTCTCCATAGCAAAAATAAGTAAGCAAAGAAAGGCTGAGCCCAGCCTTTTCTTGTGTTTACTAAGGATGAAGGGCAATTTCCTGTTTCAGACATTCTGTAGAGTGGTCCATGGGTTACCAGCATCCTAGGGCAATTTTCTCCTGCTGTCTTTATTTCCCCCATTAGAATCACATTTTTTTGTGAGGCAGCTTGAAGTCAGAAGCACCTTTTCCCAAACTCATCTCTACTTTTCTGCAACATCAGCAGCAGTTCATCCTTCATCAGCCAATATACCTTCTGCGGCCTCCTGTGCCTCTGGCAGAGTTTCCTTCGCTCCTCTAAATTCTGATAACACTTTATAACTTTGCACACACCTCACAATATCTCTTAGCACAATGTACTTATATTATTAGTTGCCTGTTTTTACATCTGTCTTTTCCACTGGTCTGCAAGCTCCTCGGGCGAAGAATTATACCTCATTTATCTTTGTTCCCCATGTTAGCACAGATCCTGACTCATAATAGGGGCTCACTAAATGTTTGTGGTGGTTTGGTGTTTGGCTAAAGGGATAATGTCTCTGCCCACACACATTTGTCCTCATGGAACCAAATTGAGTTTTCTCTTTCTTTCAGTAATGTTTTCATAGAACTCAGCTGAGCATTGAGTTGAAATGTTGCTTTTCACATTTCAAATCCGATTCCTCAGACTCACGGCTGTTTAAAAACAGGCCTCCAGCTCACTGATACTCTTCTGTTTTTTGCTTCTGAGTGTAGAGCGTATATTCTCTCCAGGCACTTTCCTCAAACTTTAGTTAACTTTGGCAAGTTACTGGGTTTACTTAGCTGAGTGTCTTTGGTGGGGATGGGAGGCCTTCGAGGGTAAGTGTGGTGTTCTTTTCAGTGCTGCAATGCCAGTATCTAGCAAAGGACTCCTCTCACAGCCACTGTGATGACTGTGTATAACAGAAGTACAAAGATCACAACTATTTACTTATTAATTCAGTAATGCATCTTTAGCTCCTGTGTGTCCAAGTGCTGGGGCCAAAATAAAGTCTCTGTAGGCTCAAAAATCCTTCTCCTAGAAGTAGCTAAAGATGATATGTTTTATTCATTTCTTCTACCAGATAAAGGCAAGACAAACTCATCTAACCCCAGGGCTATCTGACATTTCAGAGTGGGGGTAATTCTGAGCAGCTCCTAAGTAACCCCCATTTATGAGACTTAAGATATATCTAATAAAAAGCTAGACTATAATGTATTGAACCCAAAGGAGAGAGAACACCCCAAATTCAAAGCTCAGAGTCTTTATATTCATATTTAGAGGAAAGGTTGGCCCTAGATCACTGAATCCTTGGTGTAGTTGAAACCTCACTTAGTGCCTGTTTCAAGGTCCTGTTCTAGAGGATAGGAGCTCAAAGCAGAGATCCCCTGAGAGACTTTTTTCTGTATAAGATCCTTGGTCTAACAAGACTCACACCCCATTCCTTAGGTATGTATTTGCAAACTTCCATTAGTGGCAGGCATCTGGAAACATCATGGTGAGCAAAACAGACACAGTCCCTGTCCCCGGGGAGTTTGCCACCACTGGCATTTCTAACTATGAGGACATAATAAGACAAGTGATGACAAACTTTCAGCTTTGTTAAGGGTTTGGACAGAGAGGCACATGACCCCTCATAAAGAATAGCACAAGGAAGTAAGTCACTCCTGGGAGAAATGACCAGTAGGGCTGTAGCCAGACAACTGAAGCATACAAAGGTAATAAAGCCAACATCCTGGGTCAGGCTGTGTGAGTGGCAAGGGGCCTGGTGTATGGCAGAAATGTAGTATTTAAGAGGTTAAAAAGAGAAAGAAAAAAGGCTAGGTAAGAGCCTGGAGAGAGGAGCAGGAAAGTTTACCCATGACACTGTAGGCTATGAGTTTTGTTCTTTAGCCCAAGAAACACAGAGAGACATTTAAACTCTGTTCATGAGGTAACAATGTGGTCACATTGATGTTCTAGCATATCATCTCAGCTTCAATGGGGGTGTCAAAGTGGCTTGGAGAAATGAGCTTGAAGACTACTGTATGCATCGAGGTGGAAGATGATAGTCACAAAGACTCAAGAAACAGCAGTGGAGATTCTGAGATGTAATAAAAGGGATAGTTGCTGAAATAAATTTTATAAAAATTGGCAATAGATAGAGCAGGGGGATAAAGGAGAAAAAAATGACAAGAGTGGTCACAGAGCTTTGGTTTGCATGATGTGGTAGATGAGCGTGGGATTTATGGGTTCTAGAAGCTGTACAAAAAGAAAAACATTAGAGTGAATCTATGCTTGAGCTTGGAGTACTTTGAAATTGAACATTGATAGTTAGAGGTGTGAGTCTGGAGCTCCAGGGGGAAAGTCTGAGCTGTAGGTAAAAGGATCAGTTCATAAATATCCACAGATGGTATTTGTAGCCTTGAGAGTTCATGAGATCACCCAGGAAGGGAAAAACAAGTAAAAAGAGAAGCAGGCCTGGAAGAGAGACTTGAAGTTTGGTAGTGTCTAGGGAGTAGGTAGAGACAGAAAAGCTTGTATATAAGACATGAGCACCCAGAAAGGGAAAGACAACATGGCTGGCCCTAGTGTCCTAGATCCAATGTAAGATGGGATTTCCAGAAGCAGGAAATGATCAGCTGTGCCAACCACTGTTGGGGTAGAATCAAATACCATGCTCCAAGGTAAGTGAAGGTCTTAAAGTACTAGGAAACCTTCCCTCAAAGACCAAGATGTTGTTATAGAAGCCCCTTCAGTGGTTACCATGACAAACTAGTGGTACATGATTGAGGACCACAGAAGAACATCTAGATTCCAGGTAGTCATGTGAAAAGTGAGAGCCTGGTATTAGAAAAGTTCACTGACTTTAGCCAAAGGGCCTCAGAGCTGAAAGCACAGACTGCTTGGTGAAGTTATCAGGAGCAACTTAGGCTTTCCTGCTCCATTCAGGCTTCAGATAGATACAACATGAACGTGTAGAAAACTCAACTTCCTCTAAGAGATTTTGCAGTAGTAACTAAGGATTTGCTTTCCTATTTCTAAAGGGAGGGCATTGGTAATTCAAAGGTGATAGACATGTGCAGAGAATGACATTGGACAAAAGATAAGATCCATGGTGATTCAAGAGGAAGAACAGAAGGATGGGGACATGGGAAATGCCAATGACACTTCTGTTCAGTCAGAGTTACATGCTCAGGGCTGACACTGTAGATGATTGGAGATCAGAACACCAAGCAAGATGAGCATCATTTTACAGGTGCCACTACTGAGGCTGGCAAATCAAAGGCTGTCTATGTGACTCGGTGCCCCAGAAATCCAAAGGGGGTACTCAAAGAGGCAGAACTGGAAGTCCTTGAGAGAATTGCTTAGCACCTATTTCAGTTGCTAAGAGACTCCGTCTCTGACTCTGATGACTTCTGCCTTTTAGTCTGGGACTAGGAGGAATGTAAGGGATTTGGGTGCATTCTCTTCACCCTTGGCTTCCACAGGACCCAACAGGAACACAATCCGAGTAAATTAGAATTGGCAACAAGGCACCAGGTGGCAATTTATCCAATTAGATAAGCTTTAAGGCTTCCCTTGAGTCCCCTGTGTGATGTGATCATCAAAAACAAACTTGTGAACTCAGCTTACTAATTCAGCTGTCTCCAACATGAGGCTACAGGACTGACCTTGTACCCTAGCCAGCTGATCCCTCTGTGCCCTGAGTACTCCCAAAGGCTACATTGGTTTTCTCAAAGCAGCAGTCACTCGCCTTTCCCCTCTATTCTTTCCTTAAAGCTATGATGACCTAGAGTCTTAGTCCCTCCCAGCTTCAGTCCCAAATCCACACCTGCCTTTGTGTTTTCTGGCTGTCTATTCTTGACTCTGGAAACCTCAGGTACAGTGCTTAGTTTCTTGGGAGTTACTCTCCACCCTTCATTTTACCTCTCTATGTGAGTCCAGGAGCCACGTTTGTCTCCCTCACACAATGTTATCAAGCAGCTATCTCATTCTGATTTTCCCCAGGGATTTCTATGACCTTTGTTGGTAAGGGAAGAGCTGGTCTATGCTACTCTGTACTCTTCTTCTGAACTCTCTGATGAATTTTGTCTAGCTGTACATTCAACCATACGAGAGAGATTCTAGGGAGAAGATAAACCAAGAGACTTGATACTTCGTAAGAGATTCAACAATCAGGATTCCAGCATCACCTGGGAGCTTATTAAAAGTTCAGACTCACAGACTCTACCCTAGGCTTGTGGAAACAGCGCTCCATTTTAACATAGTCCCTGTGTGCATTAAGTGCATGGCAAAATCCAGATAACTCTGACCTTGAAAGCAGTCAGAATAAGAACTCTTCTGTTAAGAGATTCTATTCTGATGAGATCCAGTTCTTGCTGTCTGGTCACTAACAGGCCATTGTAGAAGATGGACCCCCACCTCCGCTGCTTGGTCTCTTTAATTCAAAAGATCAAAAGCAAGGAAGTGACTGAATAGATTACGGAGCCACAAGAACTCTCCACTGGAGCCTAACACTCTGTTTCTCTCATCCAGATTTTAACCAGTGATTCCTTACCAAACAAGGGCGGTGCTCCGTCATGAAGCAGGGACTTGATGAAAATAGTCATCATTCCCAAGTGCCACTGAAGTGCCTTTACTGGAGCCTACCTTCCTACCTGTTCTGATTTCCTCAAAGCCTAGATGTTTAACAAAGCCCTCTCCTATTAAACTCACCATGCTCCTTAGACCCTGACCACCCTTTCACCATTGGTTCACATGGCTTCCCCATCTTAACTTAGGTGTCCCTTAAGTTCAGTAGTGTCCATACTCTTGGCGACATTTGTCCTTCTTTTAGTTCAGGACTTCTATTCACTCTATCTCCCTCCCTGTCCGGTCTCTTCTCAAGTTGCTCATAGGGCAGAAAGCATGTTACCAACAGTGGAAGTTGCTTTCCAGGGACACACTGTACACATTATCAAGTACAGGGGACGACATGACCTTCGTGCCTCATTAGATGTCGAGATGCTCTGGTTTTATGATACTGGCTCAAAGCAATGAGCCTCAAACAGAAATCCTTGACTTTCTATTTATATGCCACTGCCAACTAGTAGGGTGACCTTAGCCAAATCAATGAAACACAATGTCATATAATATCTTCATTTGTAAAAATTGAGAGAAAATGCCAAAGTCACAAAGATTTTCCTCAGGATCTGGTGTAGTCATGGAGGTGAAATTGCCAGACAAACTCTGAGGGACCAGATACATTCGGTGTCCTGATGCTACTATTTGAGAACTAGTTTCAGAATGTCTGTAAGCCTTGGGAACCAGAGGCTGGAGTCACAAATCCTGGGAGTCAACTACCTGGCTTTATCCAAGTCTTTAGAGTCAAGCCAAGCAGAGTCCCCACCCCTGGAGTGAGGCACTTGACTCTGCTTTTATAGGGAGGGCCCTTATCACGCTTACATCTGGATGACTTAATGGCAGCAATAACATAATTTGGCAACAAGGGATTAATGATTCACTCTCAAAGCACTCACGCTGGCGTCAGGCCCAATTTCATAGCTGTACTTCAGAGAATTTTCCCTGTAAGGATATGCAGCAAAAATAGAAGTCACAGATGAAGAACATCTAATTGCAATTGATAAAACCCAAGTAAATCCCAGTGGATGCATAACCCATGCTGGTGATCATCGCTGACGGTAAAGAAAGGAGGCTGGCTCTTGGGGAATGCAGTTCCTAAAAGCTGTGCTCTTTAAAACACACAGTGGCCTCTCAGCTATCCAAGGGCATATTATCCCCAGTGTGGCTTATCTCAGGCAAATCTTACTGTGCTGGCAGTTTACCCCTGTCTACTTAATGACTTCTTTTGTTGAAGAGTTTCTCTGTCTTTACTTTGGCTTTGTGTGTATCTGGCACCCAGCAGCGAAAACCTTTGAAACCCTGACTCGGAGCTGCTACCTCTATGCCAAGGAAGGTTTTAAGCATAGCAGGCATCTCTGATTATGGATGTTTTGCCAAGTGGAGACAACAGGGAACAGATAAGGAAGCTGGGTAACTTCCCGGCTCGGCTAAAGTCAGGTATGCACTATATATTCGCTTGAGTTAGCTGGAAGCGAATTCTCTAAACGATAGGGTATTTTTAAGATGGAATTGAAGTCCAAGATAGGAAACAACTTTGTAGGGGAGCATCTGGCTACTTCATTAGATTCAAGCCTCTAGACTTTACAAATTGCATCCCAAAGCCTTCAAAGTATTTGTAATTGTGATCATGAACTACTTTGGCAGCCTTTGAGGGTGGAAATTGTAGTGAACAGGAGGGGAGCGAGAAGCCTGGGGAGAAACAAATGCTATTGCTGCCTTTTTTTTTTTTAATGAAAAAGATGTGTATTTCAGATATTTTTTTGCTAGTGAGTGTGATGTTGATACAGGAAAAAAAATATAGACTAGATGATTAAATCAGGTTCCCCAACCCTTACTAGTCATAAAGGGGAAGAATGATACTTAGAAAGCAGTGCGGGCTTTATCTACATTAGTCAGCAGCCAACCAGGAAAAGGGAAACAACGCTAAAGCCTTTTAAAGGGAGCAAATGTACTCAGGATCAGAAGACCTTGGTGAGTCAAGAGGAGGATTATCAGGATTCTACTAACCACTGGACACAGGAGAGGTCCGAGGAAGTAGATAAGCCAGAGGCCAGAGGGCAAATTTACATTGCAAGAGCTAGAACAGCAAGAGAGCTTTGGGGGAGTTAGAGCCATGGGGCAGACACAAACATGGACAAAGGAGGACCTGAAACTAACTGAGGGGCCTTTTCCCTGCCTTTTGCTCTTCCAACTCTAACTGGCATCTTCTATTGGATAAACCCAGAAGTCACTGGCATTGTTGTCCAGGTGAGGAGGCACGCAGGGACTATCTGTGTGTCCGAGCAGACTATGACAACATAAAAGGACAATCGTAGATCAGATGGGCAAAGGGCCAACATGGGCTTTCTATAAACATGCGATCCCAGACTCTACTCTTTGCAGCCTTTGATGTACCAGGGGTGCATATATCTGGAGACTATCTCATGTTGTATTTTGACTTCAGCAAAGTCAGGTCTGCAGTGGAGAAATCTCGGTTGGCTTGTATGACAGCTACATGTTAAGCTTGGGCTTCCCAGAAGATGGCAACGTAAGAGTTGAGAGGAGCAGAACTCAAGAGCATGTGTAAAACACTAATATAATTATCTATAAACCGTAGGACAGAGCTTAAACTACAACCATGTTTAAGCCTGTAACCTGTAACTCCCCCTTTTAATCCTTACTAACACACTATGGAGCAGGTTCTCCTATCATGGCCTTCTCAAAGATGGTGAAGCTCAAAGAGAATAGATAAGAGCTGCTGGCAGCAATGCCCATAAAACCTGCAAGTCTGATGCCAGGTTCCTTCTCATTAAACTGCTGCGCTATTCTGCCGCTTCTTGCCTAAACGGGGAGTGGGGGGAGAGGCTGTTCAGTGCAAGACTGGTTGTTTCCCCCAGATACCTAGAAGATAGATGGAGACTCGTATTAAGGAGATCAAGAATCCTATCTCAATCTGCTGGATAAAACCATCTCTATCTAAATACCTGGCCTAGGTATTTATATCTGCCCCCGCTGAGTCTGCCACCTGCTCTCCCAAGCAATTCCATTTCATACCTGCCTTTGCTGGAAGCTCCTCTCTGTGTGCCCTCCAGCCAGCATACCTTATTCTAATATCTAAGGGATTGATGAACATGTCATGTGAATCTTGTTATATGAGCTAAATTATACAGGCTTTGCTCAAGTGATATTTAAACTTGACCTTTTCAACTTAACTTCTTTTACTCTTTTCACTTCCCTTGTACATCAGCCACCATTTCAAAGTCTCTAATACTCTGCATTTAGTTTTATTATTAATCTCTGGGCTTTCTTGCCAAGACCTTTCTTGATATTTAGCAACCAAAGCGCTTCATATTAATTCCACAGAGAGAAATGTTTTGTTCAAGTTTAGGTGAGCACTTTCTGTGGTCTTCCCGACACCCACTCTGTGAGGCTGCTGTCTAATTTTTTTGTTAATTGCTGACTTCTTCCCCCACATCACAGAACATAACCCCACTATGTGGATGGGGTTGATAATGGAGTACTTAAGGATTTTTCCATGCTTCTTTCAAGTGACATCATCTAGGATGTTTTGCAAGTAATAAATAAATTGCCTCGATTCATCATATAACAGTAATTGTATTTAGCCAAGACTTAACTTGGAGTCAATGTCAAGGAGCTGGAAGACACCACAGAGACCTGGGTTTTTCATGGATTACTCTATTGTTGCTGTAGAAAGTAATTTAATAAGTCATGAGTTAGGTGTAAAGAAGATACACATTTCTAATATCCCACACTCCCTCAACATTACCTAGCCAGTCCTAAGAGGTTAGAAGTGACTTCATCATAGCCTATACAACTAAATCTGCTAAATATTGCTGACAGAGGTGCCCTCATTTTCCATCTTAAATGGAGGTTAGCACCGTGTGAGATGAGAATCACTTTAATTGATTGTTTGAAAGCCCTTTGGCCACTCGAATAAATCATTTTCCCGGTGCTGATTCTGCTTCATCCCATGGATTTCCTGACTCTGGGTTTCTAGGTGGACCTGGTTTTGCATAATGAATATTCTGTATAGGTCAAATTCCAGCTTGGTTGTAAGTGGCTCTATGAGATGGTGCAATGAGGTCCTTACAGAAATGCCCTTATAGGTACAAGAAGCTGCCTTTACCACAAAATACTTTTCATCTATTAAAATTTAGCACCTGACTTACACAAAGTAGTTATATGCAATGGCTTCTATACACAGGCATGATTGACAGACCCCTAGTAGACAGAGCAAGGGCTGGAGCTATCTTTTTATCTCCTGAAGACTTCAACTGCTCTTTTGTGCACTGGAAAGGTCTAGCCTATGTGCACTGCCAGGGCCCAGGAATACATTTAGAGAAAGAATTTGATCTGCTTTCAGAACAAGACTGAAAGTTTTTCATGGATAAGCTAAAGTTGGGGACAAAATTTGTCTCCAAAATCAGGAAGAAGACTCACTTTGTAAACTGAGCTCATAAGGGTCAAGCCATAGTTAAGATTAACAACCAGGATGTAGTAAGGTGGTGCCAAATCCAAAGCAGGGTCAGACATTAGCTTTTGGCTTAGATTTAGGCTCTGGCAGTCTATATTCATAGAGAAAGGTCAAACCATGTCTAGAGTTGGGTGTTGACTTTGATCTGAAACAAAATTTAGACCAGGACAATGGAACTAGAGAAGTCACGTGACCCCCAAGTATGTGACCTCTAAGTGGATTATACTCACTAGCACCAACTCAACACTAAGCCCCAGAGGGGTGATCCTGGACATCTCTGGGTATGGCCTAATCTAGGAGATGCTGGGAGAGGCTGCAGTTAGAGCAATGATAGTAGTTACTGAGAGGTGCTGAGCGTGAGGGTTAACGAAGAAGCAATCCTGCCATCATGCAGCTTGCTTCTTATTGGAAAAGGAACTTGTAAACTGAAAAGGTCTCACATACAGGACGCTCACACAGAGACATGCCCAGAAAGACTGTGTGTACAGTCCTGAATTTGTAAAACTAGACTACACACTTGATTTCCACATGATGTCAGTGGTCTGACACACATAGCAGGCGTCCCTGCCACCATCCAACAACCCCCTCTCACCTATTTCCACACTGGTGTCCTCTGATCCCACAAGGCCTCCTCTACTGATGAAGATGGAGAATCTGAGCTAGCACTACACCAACAGAACTGCCTCGCATACAGAGATCTGTGCAGCAAGCCTGGAACTCAGGGAGGTTTAAGTCACTTAGCTGTCACCAACAGGAACACCCACACCCTGCACTGGGGATTAAGAATCTAGTGTGAAGAACAGGCAGAGGAGAGGACATATACTCCTTAGGATGCCCTGCAGCAGGGCAGTGGTCCATTTGGACTTCCCCAGGCAGGTAGTATGAGAGAGCACATGACCACAGTGAGCTGGCTGTAACTCTTTCTGAGCAGAAGAAAACAAGCTCAGGCAACTGTGTTGCAAGGGAAGCCCTCCCAGGAGCAGTATGTGACAGAATACAAAAGCCAGCCAGGGATGGTGCCCAGGGTTTCTAACCTCAGGACATGGAGAGAGGGTGATGTAAGCCTTGACTGTAAGGCAAAGGCTGAGGCAGGGGAGGGCCAACAGCAAACCCTGTGACTAATAACACATGGAAGACAGAAACTACACCAGAAAGGTAAGGGTCAGGGCCATGGAGTGGAGACTAGTTTAGAAGAAATATATAGTAGAACAAATGAAGGTACACCAGAGGAGAGACGGTAGGTCACAGAGACTATCTGAGATATTGATACTGTGGTCTCTTAGAGGTCTCTCCACTGGGAAGACATAGCACTTGAGGGTCAGCCACAGACTACTGAGCCCAAGCTCAAATTCAGTGTGTTGGCAAGCGTTTGAACTCCCAAGGCCTTGTTAACAATGACTGCAGTCAGAGTGGTTTAAACTGACAGATATAGATTCTTACACTTGCAGAGACTAAACGCCCAAAATGAACACACCACCAAGGCCACCTTTCCCTGGATGCAGGAAGAGCTCATCTCTCCTCAGCTCCTCTAGTCTTCAGTTCTGGCATTCTGTGCCTTGAAGATGTAGGATTCCAGCCTCTGCCAGTGTTTGTCACTCTTCTGCCTGTGTGTGTGTGTCTTCATACGAGGCTCGTCTCTTCTGTCATACTGGCTTGAGGCCCACTTTCTGACTTTGCTTTAACTAATCACATCTGTGGGGACTTTATGAATAAATTTATGTCCTCAGTTACTGGGGGTTGCCACTTCAACATATCTTTTGAGAGACAAAATTTGACATACAACTTAGTTGAGTCATGATACCACAAGCAGCCCAGAAATAGGACACAGGCAGGATGGGAATCTTAGAAATTCACTAAGCAAAGGGTAAACAATGCCTGAGGTCATGGCCCACTGACAGCGCACTAGAAGAGAAAAGAGAGTTTCTTGCTCAGAGCGCTAGAAAAGAGAGTTTCTTGCTCAGACGTAGTCTGAACCAAACCTAGCCCATTGGGAAGGGCACGTCCTGGCTTTCTGCCTGAATAACATCGCAGGGAATACTGGGGACTGAGGCTCCCCAAGGCCCTTATTCAAAAACAAGTCCAATTTTTTTTTTTCTAAATAACTCCAGACAAATTGATCCCTCAAGGGATGATTGTGTTACCTGACTCAGAGGGGGCAGGATGTGAGAAAGAAGCCAAAGATCTGCCCAGCTGGGGCAGCTTAGTCCAAATCACGCCTCTGCAACACGCAGTTTTGAATGGGTATCAGAGGGCCAGGAAAAGAGAGAAGGTACCTGGAAGGGAGAGAGAAATCTATAGCAGGGATTAGAGGAAGTGTGGGCAGGATCAGAGAGGACCTGGAAAACATGCAGCTTGGAAATCAGATTAGCTCAACTAACCCAAGTGAGGGCAAGGAGCTCCAAGCCAGGAGCAGGGCAGCAGATGTTGAGATCCCAGCCAAATCTACCACGAATGTGCTTTTTTCCCTAGCCTTTGCATCATGGCTCTTATTTACTTTTTAATGAAAACACTGAATCAGTTCATGTTGGACTAAAGTAGATCTCTCGCCTTCCTCAAAGGATGGGCAGGACTCTAATTCTTCTCCTAGTAGAGATGATGGGCTGAGGAGGGTAGAAGCAGGCCTAGAGTTTCGAGAATGGCTGATGCCGGTCATGCTGACACCACATCTCTCTCTTGATTCTGTTCATATCTGACTTCTGTGCCAGCCCCATGAAAAGCCCAGGGCAGACATTAGGTATCGCAGGCCCAGGCCCAGCACATTTGGGAAGCTTGATCGAAGGGACCATGGAGAGTTTCTAGTAGGCTGGAAAACCAGTGCACACTCACAATAGCCCTCACAAAACTGGAAAACGACATGTTAGGTACGATATCTAAGACATCACTCTATAGAGGAAGAAGGAAAGGCAGGAGGACAGATACAGGGCACTGTGTCTGGTTCATGCTCTAACTGTATGCTCTTACCCTTTCGTCTGATGATGCATGCATTAGGCTAAGGGAGAAACACCTGTATAGTTGCTGGGAAGGGGGAAAGGTTGACAAAAGTCCAAGCAGGTCTAAGACAAGCTGATGCTATGGGCCAGTGCCAAGTTCATGTGGATCCCTTATTCCCCGCTAAAGGTAGGCGGCCATTTCCTGTAGATTCAGCCTGAGACAATAGGCTTTTCAGAACCCCTACCTGTTAGGAAGCTAGACCACAGAAGGGGGCCATCCCAGCAAAGGAAGGCAGGAGGTGAGAAAGGCAAGTACTTATGTGATCAGTGCGGAAGAGAGAAAGAATGCAAAGGACGAAACCTAGAGGGACGGAGATGGCAGAAACAGGCTGACTATTCTGCGGTGCAATGCAAGCCTTGGGCACGTGTTAGTCAAGACCAAACTCTTCTATGTGAAGGATCACTTCTATGTGAAGGATCACTTGGGCATCGGGGAGGAGGACACACTGGGAGAAGAGGAATGTGAAGACAGCCATACCAACTAGGAAGTTGTAGCACCTAACTTGAGTAAGGCTTCAGTAGTGCCAGGCATGATGAGCACTGCAGAGAGGAAAGAGAGAGTGATCCTGAAGGCAGAACCAGTTCCAGTGTGATGGCAGATTAGATAGCAAAGATGGGGAAGGAGAAAGGAGAAGGATAACACTGGGTTTCTGAATCCTAGTTTGGTGGCAGTTTGAATACAAGAATAAATATCCCAGGAATGAAAATCGTGCCATGAAAACCTCAGCCACAGAGATACCCCAACTAACGGCCATTTTGAAGGCAGAATAAGCATTTGAGTGCTGCTGGATAGAACTCTATATGGAATGTGAGTTGACTCACCTTGACAAAGTCTACTGATTTAGTTGACAGGTTGGTAACAGATAATGGCAGCCAGAATGATGGGCCAACTGCTTTGTGTCTTGCCATACTTTGAATGGACCACGGATACAGACAGTATCTGGTTCAAGTTCTAGAGTACCGCGCTCTCTATATAGAATTGGCCTGTAGTCATATGAGTGGCCTAAGGGCAGAAATAAAAATGTCCTGTGTATCTGCCATCCCTGCCATCCTCTTGCTCTGAGTTGTCACAGAAGTTGAGCTTGCTGTACCACTGGGCCCAGCATTTAAGCTAGATCTCAGCTTCTTTGTGTGTCTGAGTTTATAGATTCTGATTGGCTCTTCAGAAGCTTCTAGCCCAAGGCCTTGATGATTGTTAGCTACCTCCCTCTTTTTCACTTGTCACAGAGATGATAGCTGTTGTCTGGCCACTGGATAGCTTGCCTCTTTGCCTGGCTCTTTCTGGGTCTCTGTTTCTCCATCTATAAAATGGGTTTAGGTTTTAATAATGCCAATATGTGCCTAAGATAATGATGGCCATCTCCCTTGCTCTCTACAGCTAGTCAATGTTGTTATTTCTGCTGATAAAGAAATGGAGCAACCACTCTGAAATCATGTGTTTTTTCATGAGACACACAGTCCTAAGTCACTCTGCTATGCAATCTTCCAGTGATTGGCTCATTCTAGGTGCTCACTAATATTGGCTATGGGCAGGCTGTGTGATAAATAAACATGGAAATTGCCTGGAGAGGCCTAGGTTTGAAGCCTGGTGCCATCCTTCCCAAATTCTATGATTCTTTTTCCAGCCACCTACACTTTAGATGTCTGATCTGTAAAATCAGAAAATCACTTGACTTGGTAGAGATTTGGGGAATTTTACATGTGCTAAAAACATAAAACACTGAGCATTTCCCCATAATATGTAGGAAGCATGGGGCACCCATTATTCATTTAACTGTTTTTCTTATCTCACTGTCAGACTTCCTTGATACCTACCACTCGCCCCTAAAACTTCTACTTCTCTGTGGCCAGTCTTCACGGCTGAGCTTGCCCCAGAGCCTGCCCCTCCCTTCCCCACCAAACCTCATCAGGAATGGTGAGTGTTCAGCTTACAGCTTCACCCAGTTCTGCTCTTAGCTTCCACTTAGCTTTCACCATCTGTTTGCTGCCACCGGAGCCATGAGTTCCAGAGTTCCATGGGGGAGCTGTCTTGCCTTCTAGGCTAGGCTTCCAAGGCTGCAGGGCCTAGTCAGTGACTCTGGGAGGTTGCTGATCTGTCTCATTGTCCTCTTTAAGCTCACACAGACTTGTTACAAAGCCCACAGTTCTCTGTACCTGGGTTTAGGATGTTCATGAAATACCATTCTAAGGGCTGCTGCCGAGCATCCCCAATGAGTATTATTAGAACCTGAATCTTGTCACATAGCAAGGCCCCAATTAAGGAACAATAGTAATAGCTTTAGCATGAGATGAACAGAAAAGAAATGAATGCTACAAAAGATCTAGCAGCACCCTCTCAGCCTTGAACTTTGGCTAGGATTACACCCGTTTTTCTAGCCAGGCTGGAACTCATCGCTCTAACTTCGTAAGTGAGGAATCTGGACTGCTTAAAGTTTGGGTTCTTTAGCAGAGTCCCCAGTTTTAACAAATACATTCTGGGCTTTAGAAGAAGGCCTGGGCTAAAGTTCTTCTTGTGGAAAAATTAACAGCTGGGGCATTGAGCATGGCCAAGGCAAAGTAAAGTGTTACCAGGGATCACCTTTACTTTAATCCCTCCACTCCGGCCTATAGCTGGCCACAGCCCATGTTCAATTAGGCCTAGAGGTAGAGAGGCCTGGCTGAGATAGAGAAGGGCAGAGAGGTGAGGCATTCTTTCTGAGCAGGGCTGGACTAGATTTAAGTCTTGCAGGTGAAATGTTAATTGAGTCACTACTTGTCCTTTGTAGCTGCAGGTCAGGCTTCTAGAGAAAAAAGTCCAGTCTTGGTCAGGGAGGCATTTGCCTCATTGCTGGACATGGAGAAACATCCCCTTGAGTGTGGCATAAAGAAAGGGAGTAATTGCAGAGCTTAGACTCTGTTCATTTGCTCCTATGCTCCCTAAGCAGGGGCCAAGGTGATAAAGGGACAGTTTACCTTTATAGTTGCACTGTTCAAATGGTATTCACTAAGCCATGTGCGTGTATACCATCCCATATTTGAAATAGAGTCAGGAAACTGAATTTTAAGATTATTTTAGTTCAATTATTTTAAAAATTAAAAAAAGGCAATTAAAAGAATGTTTACTTGCTGCATACAATCTCTCTCTCTCTCTCTTTCAGTGTGTGTGTGTCTGTGTGTCTGTGTGTGTGTGTGTGTGTGTGTGTGTGTACCTGGTGGTGTCAGTGTATGTATATGTGTATGTGAAAATGTACAGTTATATGGGTTTGTTTAACATTGAGTATGGAGGTTGATGCTGGTATGTTCCTCAATTGTGGTTAAGTTCATTTGTTTGAGACAGGGTTTCTTGTTGAATCTGAAGTTCCAGATTCAGCAAGTCTCGCTGGCCCTGGAGCTTCAGGCATATGCCCATCTCTTCCTTTCGCTGCTGGGATTATAGCAGTGTGCTCCTCCGACCAGTGTTTCCTCTCCATCCTGGGGACACCAATTCAAGTCTTTGTACCTGCATGGTAGGCTCTTTATTGACTAAGCTATCTCCTCTGTCCATAATTTTTTATCACTTTAGTATTTCTCTCAATTTCAGCTGTTTAAAAGCACTGGATCTGAACTGAGACACACTGTAAGAGTAAAACATAGCAGATACCAGACAGTACAAAAATGAAAATGTGAACTATCTTCCATTTAATGGTTCTGTAAAATATTGATTACTTATTAAATGGTATTTGGGCATGTTTAATGAAATAAATTATATTATTCAAGTTAATTTCGAGTTTCTTTTATTTTCATAATGGGACTTCAAAGTTAGAAATTATATCCACCAAAAATTTTAGTTTTATTGAACAGTGTTGCTCTGAAGCTTTTAAAAAGCTATTTCTAGAGGGTTATTTTGTCCCTTAGGGGGCATTTGAGGCTGCCTGGATATATTTTGTTGTGACAATTGGGGATGATATCCTAATGGTAATCTAGTCGGTAAAGAATGGGACTTCTCTAAGCATCCCACAATGGACAGGTTGGAGCTCAGTCAGAGATCATGATCCTGATGCCAACCATGCCAAGGTCAGAAGCTTTGGTATGGAGCAGGATTTCCTCAAGAAGAAGGCTAATTGCTCGAGGAGCCCGGGGGAAGTAGCTGGGCAGTGACTCTCAAGCCCAAGTCTCGGCTCTTTTTATTAACCTGGCATTGGATACGATTCATCTCTACGTGAGGAGATGAAGTTCAGCCAGAGTAACTTCCCCAGACCACCAGACCAGAGAGTGGCAGAGTTGAGAGCTGAAATCCAGCTCCATCTATTGCCAAGGTTGGGGCATCCACGCTACCTCACATGGCCATGCATATCGCCGTGCTGGAGCTGCTATGGAAACAGCTGTCTGAACATACAGTCCAACATCCCCATCAGTCAGACCCAGGCAGTTATTATTTACATCAGCTATTATTGCCACCAGGGAATGGACATTAACAAAAGCCATTGAAAGGGACAGCCTGCTCTGAGGGGAAAAAAAAATCTCACAGCACCTCACCTATCAAGCAAAGCTGGGAAACGGGTAGAAATAAAAGGAGCGCAATAAAATAAACTTGTCAGAGGAGGAACATTCAGATGCCTCGGAAGGCGAGAGGTAAGAACAAATGTGCCTGATATGGGATTGGCTCTGTTTAAAGAAAACATAATCTCACAGCTTGACTTGAATAGAGCCCAAAGAACAATGGCGACATACATGGAATTGTTCATACACATTCCAGGGAGACTCTGTTTCTCCATAAACCCAGTTGGGGACAGTCCTGAGAGTCACTTTCCTCTTGTCATCTTTCGCCATGCTCTCCGGTGTCTGTTTGTGACTTCTGCCTCTCTTGAGAGAGGGTGAGTCTAGTGGGCCTGTTCTAGCGAAGGATGGTAACTAGCATTTTGTGAAGACCTACTATGCACTGCCAATGTTCAGGGCATTCGTTGAGATTATTAAGTTGAATCTTTAATGGGACAGCATGAAGTAACCACGATACTTGGTTTCCTAGGTAAAATAAGCCTACCCAGTATGTAACGTTTCTATAATCCAGGGGTGGCTAAGATGAGATGCTCACAGTGTTGCCAGGGACATGATGAAATGTGGTGCTTGAGAGCAATACAAAAATGGGGCCAAAACAGGCCCACAGTGGATGCTACAGAAGTTCTGTCCAAATCTCCTTTATTTGATTGATATATTTAGCCCCAGCTACTGTAGATATTGGCTGCAAATGGCTTGCTCATAGACATCTCCTACTTTGAAGAAGGAATCCATTTCTCAAGAAGGCCATGCAATACCCATGGCAACCCATGATAATTAGCACATGGGCCCAACCTGTGGAACAATTCACATTCCTGAGACATCCCAGGGCTCTGATTAACTCAGGCTACACACTGCCCTTTGTCCTTTCCTATCTACTTCTCCTTTTTGTCTAATCACATCTCTCAATGAACAATATGCACATGAATCTCCCTCACAGGGTCAGTGTGATGTTTGAGTCTGGAAGTGGGTAGAGCTAATAGAGTTTATGTTTTCCTTGCCTGCTGTACTTTATTTCCCATCACTATAGACTGACTGACCAGTCAGTGATCTCACCAGGCAAAACCTTTATGGAGAACAATGGTAGGTAAATACCTGAAATCTCTCACAAAGCCTTCCATTGGTCAGAAGAGGATCCCGAGGAAAGAGTAGCATGGTTTCAGCTTACCTTTCTTCTCCATGTACTGAATTGACATTGGCTTCTGATGAATGGGCTCTGTATCTTTTGAGTAACTGTGTCTATTTATTTGAAACGAACTCTACCTATGCTGTGTTTGAAGAAATAAAGGCTCTCATTTACACGATGCAAATACTTACATAAGCCTGGGCACTTCTATTGCAGCTTGTTTGACATTTATTATCTTGTTTAGCTTAGAGTGCAATTTCAGAAGAATCTGACTGTGTAGAGTCCATATACCAATAATGCTCCCTAAGAAGCAGGTATTATTATTCCTTCTTATCCAATAGAAAATATGGGCCTAGTCACATTTAAAGGATGTATTGGGGCCAACGGGAGAGCTGAGGTTGTAGTCAAACCTACTCATTCTTTAATAAACAGATCTGTTAGGTCAGCTCTCTCCCACCCTCAGACCACAACCCAGCTTGCATTTGTGGTGTGTGTGTGTGTGTGTGTGTGTGTGTGTGTGTGTGTTTATGTATGTGCATATATATGTGTGTGGGGGAGTATGTGTGTGCATACATTGTGGTATGTATGTGTCTGTGTGGTGTGTATGTGTGTGTATGTATGTTGTATTTGTATGTGTATGTATGTGTATCTGTATGATGTATATGTGTATGTATATGTATGTGTGTATATGTGTATGTGTTTATACAATGTGTATATATGTGTGTATACATGTGTGGTGTGTATGTGTCTGTGTGTCTCTGACTGTAGTGTGTGAGTATGTATATATATGTATGTGTGCATGTGTGTGCATGTATGTGTGCGTAAGGTATGCGTATGTGTCTGTGTCTGCATGGTGTATATGTGTATATATATGTATGTGTATATGTGTATTTGTGTACACAATTTGTATATGTATGTGCTGTGTGTGTAGTGTGTATATATATGTGGGTGTATGTTTATGTGTGTATTATGTATGCATGTATATGTCTGTGTGTGTATGGTATGTGTGTATGTACCTGTGTGCAGTGTGTGTGTATGTGTGTATATGTGTCTTTGTGTGTGGATATGTGTGTGTATGTATGTGTGCCTCTATGTGTGACTGTGTGTGGTAGTATGTATGTATGTATAGTATGTATGTGTGTGTAGTATATATGTGTGTGTATGTATGTGTGTGTATCTGTGTTTATGTGTGTGTCTATGTATGTGTCTCTGTGTGTGTTTGGAGTGTATGTGTGTGTGATTTCTGTATGTATATGTGGGTATATGTATAGTGTATGCGTATATGTGTGTCTCAGTGTGTATTTGGGGTGAGTATGTATGTATGTGTATGTGTATGTGCCTGTGTGTGTGGTGTGTGTATTTGTCTGTGTATATGTAGTGTGTGTATGTGCATGTATATGTGTGTGGTGTGTATATGTAGTATGTTTATATATGTGTATGTAGTGTGTATGTGTTGAATATCATATGCATCTCTCCTTAGCATTAGGGAAAAATGACCATTTATTTCTAAAGTCTTTTGATCAATGAGCTAAGACACCAGAATTTGTCTCTTCTGCTTATATTATTGTATTCCTCAATATTTAGAACAATGCCTGGTACATAGTAGGTATTTATTAAACCTTGGTAAGATGGGGTAATGGATGAATAGAAGAATGTATGAATAGGTAGGTGAAGGAAATGATGGTTAGATGGATGAATGAGTGAGTGGGCAGGAAGTAGGTGGGAAGATGTGGTGTAGGAACTGACAGTTCAGCTCTAGTACACCGGCCTGGAGAACCCACAGAGCAGGGGCCATTGCCAGTCCCTCCCTCTTGCCCAGGGCTCTGTTGATCACCTGTGGTGAAGAGGTAGAGTGGAGTCCCCGGGGTCACCTGGGCGCTGCCCATTGGTGCTGACCACAAGGAAGCCAATCCCCAGGCAGCATGCAGAAGAGAAGGAGAGAAAGAAACACACATGAAAACGTGTGGTACCATGAGCAAGACCGTAACTCTTGTGGCTCTAAAGAGCTCGCACTGAATGAGAGAATACCACGATTTACCAAAAACCGAGGCTGAAATAGATTTTTAATAAATGAAAAAAGAGTAAGTGTCACCATTTATCAAGCACTCATGACATGCCAGGTACTCTGCCAAGTACCTTGTATACAGTGTTCCTAAGAAATAGGACAACCAGAAAGGTCAGTGGTATTACAAATGGACCTGTCACTTCCCCAGTCAAACTGCATTCTCCCCAGTCTTTCTTTTCTTTGTAAATGGTGCCACCACCCACACAGCTCCTCTTTGTAGAAACCTGGGTGACTACCTTTCACCCCTATTAGTAAGGGTGCCTACCTTCTACCTTTCTTCTACCCAACTTCCCATTTATAACTACTTACCAGCTCTTACTGATTCTACTCCAGACAAGCTCTTCCAGATTTCCTTCTCTCTCCAGTCTCATTTGCACTTTCTCCAGCCACCCATTTACATAGCCTCATGTGGGCTCACTGTCTCTGTTCTTACTTCCCTCCCACCAAGTTCCTGCCATTTGAGTGAAACCCACCATCACCCTCACTGTCTTCAACAGTAAACCTCAACCCCCTTCATGGTCACAGACCATCACGATGAGTTCATAACGTTCCTTTCCTGATCCATTTCTCTCATCTTCTTCTCTGCTCTTCTGCCAGCATGAAAACCTGTTCCCATGATGAAGAGCCCCTGCTGTCTTGTCTATAGAACATGCCTGGGACAGTCATTTGTATGGCAAGTATTCCTTCCTGTCTCTTCCTCTTGCTAACCTTTTAAGAATCATTTTTGGAATTTCCATCAAGGGTCCGGCATCCGCAGCAGATGTGCATCCTTTGACTTCCCATAACATCCTAATAGTCCCTTCTCATTGCAATAACCCCTACATTGTAAGTTGATGCTTTTGCTTTATCTTTGTAGCCTCAATGAAGGTAGATGCATTGATTGATGCATTTCTGTGGCCTTCTATTGCACCTGTCACATAGTAGGTACTCAACAAATATTTGTTGTGTAAATGAATGAATTAATGAAGAAATGGTGACTCAGAATTTTTATAAGTTGTTCAAGGTACATTCAAAGCCTAGTTTGTCTATCTTTAATGTCCCTGTCACTCCAAGGGTCTAAAGAAAGTGACACAGAATCCCATCAAGTGTTAGTTACACCCTTAGTCACAGACATCAATGTTCCCCAGTCATTTATCAGCAAAACTGCATAAGATCCTTATGCAGAACACTGAGAATGATGAGATATCTCTGACCAAATGATAAACAAAAAATACATCATTTCAAAAATGATACAAGGGACAAGTTTGATCAATAATCGACAAGTATAAAAGTTAACTACCCATGCACAGTGAACATAAAGCTCTGTCCTGAAAGGTGTGACTTTTTGTACTTTTCAAAGCTGACGGTGGTCAGTTCATGAGCCAAGTCTGGTATCTATGCTATTTCTTGTGTGGGTATAAAGTAAGAGTGGTTCTTAGATTTTTTTCCAGTGGTTGAGAAAATATGACTAATATTTGGTGCTATGGTGTTCTAGTTAGCTTTAACTATCAACTTCAGCATGGCAGCTGAGAAGGGAGTCTCAACTGAGGGCTTGTTCAGATTAGAACAGTCTACAAGCATGTCTGTGTGTGTGTTGGGGGGGTGACGTGTCTTGACTGCTATAGATGTAGGAGGCCCAGCCCACTGTGGGCAGTGCCATCTTTAGGCAGGTGGTCCTGGGCTATATCCGAATGGTGGCTAGCATGAACCCGTGAGCCTGCTAGCAAACAGGATTTCTTCCATGATTTCTGCTTCAAGGTCCTGCTTTGGCTTTCCACCATGATGAACTGTAACCTATAAACTGAGATAAACCCCTGCCCCAACTTGCCTTCGGGCAGAGTGTTTTTATCACAGCAAAGAGATAAAACTATAACATATATGAACACTATATCATTATATACACTCATATCTTTCCTCCCCAGAGTTTTATTTTAATATAAATGTACTTGTAAGTATCTCTAAAATTGCTTTTTTGTGTGTGTTTTGGTGACAAAGCTGGTAAGTATGAGAAATATCTTGAGGTCTACGAAATTGAAAATACTACTTCACCTTTTATAGGAAAGCTTGCTGACCTCTGATCTAAGTGACTGCTTTCTATGTATCTGTTTTCTTCCCAGCCCTATGAGGAAGGTAAGACAAGGCACTGATGATCTCACATTCAGTGAAAGAAGCAAAAGGCTTGGGGGGGGGGGAGACATGACTCATACTCCTACATGGCCTTCTTCAGCAGCCTCCTAAGTATTCTTTCTGAAGCCTGGTTCTTGCCTCAGTCCATCTTCTCCATCCACTTTCTAGTTTGCATCAAGGGTATTCTTCTATAAAAGGGGTCTGCTTAAGCACTCCCAGCCAGGACTCTCACTGCCTCAGGAGAGGGTGAGGGAGGGAGAGGGAGAGGGAGGAGATAAGGAGGGAAGGAGGGAGGGAGGGAGACAGAGAGAGAGAGAGAGAGAGAGAGAGAGAGCACCACCATGAGGCTGTGTTTAGGGCTAAATGGTTTTGCATGATACTCCTGTTTCTTTTTTAAAAAAAATATTTGTTTTTACTATTTTAAATTACTTGTTTATGTGGGAAGGGTCTGGGTGCACAAGTGCAGGTGCCCTTGGAGGCCAGAGGCCTCATATCTAATTGGCTCTAACACTGAAGGTGGTTGTGGGGCACCTGATATGGGTGCTGGGACTCAGAGCAAGTAGGCTTGTTTACTGCTGCAGCATCTGTCCAACCCTAGTGCTTTTGTTCCACCTCAGGACTGCTCCTAACCATCTCTAACATGCTATGCTGAGCACCGTTCCTCTGCTGATCTGCATATCTACTTCTTTGACTTGAAATCTTCTTGCCAGCCCTAATAGCATTCTCGGTGATGATTTTCTCTCCTGTTTGAAAGCTTGATTTTGTGCCCATACACTCTGAGAAAGTTTGTCCTATGGATTTTTTTGTTTGTTTATTTTGAATTTCCCTTCTTGCTCCAATGGCATGGCGGGATCATCTTTATCTTAGCTGTCTTTCACTGGTGTGTGTTTGTTAGCTCTTCTAGTGCCCACTATTTGCTGAGTGTCTATTACAAACCAGGTACTACGCAGAGCACTTGCTATGAACTACTTGGTTACGCACTACTTGGTTATGCTCTTAATATTAGATCTGGGAAGTAAGTGGCATTAGTGTTATCAGTCTGTGCATGCTGGCATTGAGATTCAGACCAGTTAAGTCCCTTTCCCTGCCTAGAATCTAATGCTATATAAACACAAAGAAGAACTTGGTAACCTCTAGAGAATACGGGGCCACATAACAATACGAAACTTGACTTAATAAAGAAATAATACAAGCTAACTGTGTTAAAACCCTGGCTCAGTATTTTCCATTTACCAGCCATGTCACTTGGAAAATTACATGTACTTCTAAGTCAGCCTCTTTGTACCCAAACAGTGGAAGTAACAAAAGATTTTTAAGGAAAACAGCAAACGCCTTAGTTTAGCTGGCAGGGCCCAGAGGAGGCCCCTCACATTGCCCTCCAGGGATACAGCTCTGCAGGAAAGATCTGCTAGCAAGGATAAGAATACAGAGACAAAAGGGTACTCCTCCAGTGAGTGGAGAAGGAGAAGAGAGGTGTGGTTTATGGATCTCAGTGGAGTAGGGAAATGGAAATAGAAGCTGTGCATGGAACCAGAAATAATACACCTCACCAGTCCCGCTTACTTCTGAGATGTATCGAAGAGACTATGTCACCTTAAAGTTAAGGCAGTATCAGGTAGTAGTTCTTATCAAGGGCATGGAGTGGAATCTTTAGTCATGTCTAAGTGATATATTTAAGATCCAGGTTACCACGTATGGGGTTTCTATTCCCTGCAGTGATCAACTGTGTTCTAGATGGCATAGCAAAACAAACAAACAAAAGACCCAAGCATTTATGGTATTAAAGCTACTGAGCTTTGGTTATACGCTGTTACTGCAGCAAAGCTTATCTTCTCTTGACTGAGCCCCTTGAAGAAGAGGTGGGAATGTCTCCCTTTCTCCTGCATCACCTGATTTCCCCATGTGGTGGCTGCTAACGGGAGGGTTTGAGACTCTCCTTGCAAAGGATCTGCTTGGTGCATTTCTGTGCATAAATGACCATGGATGGCAATTTGTGAGCAAGGAAAGAAATAGGAGGTCAGAATAGGGAGTGCCTCTGACTTTTTCTTCTCTTGAGAAGCAATAAAGGTCGAATATAGAGAGACACTGCTGGGCTACAGATGGCCCTGGAGCAGACAAGCTTGCAGCTTCAGTATGAAGTGAAGAGAGCTGAGAGTTGCTGGAGCCACCATATTTTCTGCTCTAGATTTTAGGTCTTAACTTAAATCCCCCTGAAGAGATACAAAGCCTGTTACAACCTACGAACAAGCAAACTAACCAACTAGCAAACAAAACAACCTATCAATCATTAGTAGAAAGCAGGTTTGGGGAAAGCAAATAGAAGATAAACAATCCTACCAGTGGTCTTAGCCAGTGCATGATAGGAACAGAATTCAATAGTTGATATGAAGTCAGCTTTGAGTAGCGCCCCTGGCTACTTTATGCTTGTTATACTCCTGAGCCTACACAAGTTCATTTCTTGAGTAGAGACAATGAGAGTGGCCAACATTTATTCATCACCTGATGAGTGCCATACTTTAGTTCTGTCATCATATTGGAGCCTCACGTCTCCACACATCTCCACAAACAGTCCTACGACTGGTTGTTGTGGAGCTAATTCCTCTGATCAAATCTTGTCCTCCTAGAGGAAGACTAGTTATAGCTCAATGAGGAAATGAAAATTATAAACCTCAGGAAGCTCCTGAAACGAGATCCATAGGGCCTCTCTCCCTCTCCAAGGTCACAGGAGCTGTGATGCTTGCTGGGGGAGGGGATTCCTACTAGCACCATATACACAGCTCCAGGGACAGAGCTCTCATGAGTTATCATTCACTATCCACGATACAGGTAAGCTTCTTAGTGATGCAGCTGCTTTTGAGTTACCCATGCCTGTATTGGTTACTGAAATAAGCTCACTGGCTCACTAAGCTAAGTTTGTGTTGAATGGTTTCTTTGATCTGCCACTGGTACTCTATCTGAGGTGAACAGATGTTGGCTTGGTTTTTGAAGATCCTTAGTTCCCCCATTTGGAAGCCTACTTATAAGGCTTAAATTCTCTTTATTTCTAACCTGTATCTCTAGCCTACTCAAAATTTTCCCCAACCTTAAGTCTAAATTGCCTCCTTCTCCCTTTAAGAGAGACAAGAGTCCTTTGGAAGCACGGTTTTGAGCTAAAGCCCACCATGGTATCTCAGATCTGTACCAGATAATTCTTCCTTCTAGTTGAATGAAATTGGTTAAAACTCCACAGTTAGATGCTCAGAGGACAAGAGTCAGTGCTCGCTTTTGTTTCCCCGGGGCTCTGCTGAATCAGCTTTTGCCTTCTTGAGTGGGATGTAAAGAAAGTGTGTGTGGAAGAATGTGATTTGAGCTAGTCTGGGGAGGAAGAGGAAAGAGGAAAAGAAGATCAGAGAAATATGCCAGCTGTTGCATCAAGACAAATATTAAAGGAAGGGTTGGGGTTTTTCAAGACCTTTAGGTTATTTTATGGTGTTCGTTGTGATGTAATCTTTCATCTTCTTGTACACCCCTCAGGAAAAGCTGTGTTATTCCATTTGGCATTTTAGGATCTAGCTGGAAACAGGGTCAGAGTAAAGAGTAGTAAAGGTCAAGGAGACTTTGTTTTATTATACAAGCCCAAGCCCAGAAACATTCATCCTTAGTCTCAGCTAGAGAAGAACGGTAGTGCTGTGTCTCAACCCTCCAAATTCACACCTTCAGCTCCTTCCTATGCAGTTTGAAAGAGTTTAAAGACTGAACAACAGCCAAGATTTTCTTACTGTGCTACATAATTCAGATTTCCCTCTTACAACAGATACTTCATTATGTCTCTGTTCAGCTACCATGGCTAAGTTTGGGAGTGCTGTGTTCTGAGGTCTCTTCTGGTACTACTGGGCAAGTCTGAAGAGAGGAACAGTCCCATGTCAAAAGCTAATAAAGAGATGAAGAAAATCCTAAGATACCTATATCTATCTATCTATCTATCTATCTATCTATCTATCTATCTATCTATCTATCTATCTATCTAAAATTTCTGTATAAGATCTAAGCACATGATCATTAGATATCAAGTGCTAAAGGCCAAGGGCAGTATCATGCCTGCACACTTTCAGCTTCTCCACTTTGCTTTTAATCTGAGTCTAACACAGGGTAGATACACAGAACTGGATGAGAAATCACTAGAGTCTGGCCTATGGCCTACTACAGAGACTCAGGATCACTCTAGGATTGCAGCTCTAGTAAAGAGCTATATAGTCAAAGGAAGGATGGAAGCTCCATGTTTAAAGCAGTGATACCTGCTTTAAAAATGATGCAGTAGCCTCTGAGATGGCAAGTTACTTGTCCCATGTCAATTAACTAGACTTGGAGGCAGGATATCAGATATATCTGATTCCCATAATTTTGAGCAAACTTTTGAAACCAGGTGTCTCTGATTCTCATGATTTCAAGAAAATTTCTCCAGGATGCTTTATAAAAGAGAACATTTCAAGTAGAGTTGGACCAATGTGGCTGTCAGTTTCCTACCCAGGCAATATTATTTTTACATCTATCTTGGCTTCTTGTACCATATGTGGCTTGTTCTTCTGTGGATAAAGAAGTTATGAACATACCTCTCCTACCTCCCCAGGGCCTCAGTCTTAGCATTTGCAAAATGAGATATCTCTCTAAAGAAAGGACATTTACTGTCTCTCTCAGTTCCTGTAGCGGTAAGGGCCCATTATGGAGAGAGGAGAAAGAAATGCTGGATGACATAGCTCACTTCAGGCTTAGACTTGCAAAAAGATAGCAGGTTTACAATGGGTCCATGCTTCTTGCCTGTTGTGGTTGGACAATAGTTTTAGACCATCCTTAATGGGCAAGACAGAGCTGTGGGTGACACTTGCCCCAATATCTCATGCTTCATTATTCTGAGGCTTCACTTTCAGTACCTACTCCAAGGGTGGCACTTTAATGGGATCGTTAGAGTGTTTACTAGATTAAAACTGTGGCTGTCTTCTGCAAAGCAACTCTACAAATAGCTTTATGGGTTTCTGGATTTATTTTGTCTCAATGATTCGGCTCAGTTTGCAAATCAAATCAAAGCTGATTTTTCTAACTGCCTTTCCTGCACACCCAGCAGGAGTCTGCAGAGCCAGCTGCATTCTCCCAAAGGCTGGTGCCAATGGCAGGAGTGTTACTGCCTACTGGCAGCTAGAGTGGTTACAACCAACTGCTGGAAGACTGGAAGATGGGCAAGTGTGGACTTATCGACCCTATTTGAGCAAGGCATCGGAGAACGAGTCGGAGGAAGTCAATTCTATTTCTAAAAGGAGAAAAACTAGATAGGCTATGTGGCTTTGAGGACTGATTAGCAGGCATTATAAGAAGCTAAAATCACAGTGCTCTTTCCAATTGAAGTGTCCAAAAGTAAGAGGAACTCTTGGCAACTGGTGTGTCCAAAAGTAGAAGGAGCTTCCTGAAGGAGTAGTAAAATTCTTGTCCACATGAAGCATAACTAAAGACCAACCTGTTTTTTTGTTTTTTGCTTTTTTTGGTTTTTGTTTGTTTGTTAGTGGGGATTGTAGACCACAGAGTTGTTACTCTATTTTTTATCTTACTCTATCCTCTGAGAGCCCAGTCCTGGTATAGAGTTTACATTTTAAAATAAAAGTGGACTTGGAAGAAAAATAACTCAGCAGCTCTCTGTCTACTTATCTATCGAATGATCCATTCATTCATGGAAGTATCTATCTACCCATCTGTTTACTGACCCAACAAAGCACCATCCATCTGTCTATCCATCCATCCATCTGCATATTTGTTCAGCAAAGTTTACTGAGCATCAGTGTGTGCTAAGAACTGGAAACACAGTGATCATCAAAATAGATACTTAGGTCACTTGGCATCCAGCAGGACAGTAAATATTAATCATATACATGCTTATTGGCTGAGATGAGTACCACAACCAAAGTGGAAATTTTGTGTATGTTACTTTGTGGTAAGGATGCTCTTCTTTAGAAAGTAAGATTTATATTGCAACTTAAAAATGTCTGTATGTTAAGCTGATACTTATGATGGCTAGATAGATACATATGGTGGTTCATGATGACAAAAAGGGCCATATGGTTGAAAGTAAATTCATATATTCAAGAATTTAAAAAGAGGTACTCAAGTGCTATCTCTTGTCTTGCAAGCATGAAGCCCTGGGTTGCGATCTCTAGAATCTATGATGAAAAGCTATATCCAGTGGCATGAAGATGTAATCCCAGTCTTGGTGATGTAGAAGAGAGTGACAGGTAGATCCCTAGGTGGTTGTGAGACAGCTATATTGGCCTATATGAAAAAGTTTTAGGCCAATGGGAGCTCTTGTCTCAAAGAAAAGATGAAATGTACTTGAGAATTAAGTTGTTTTTTGACTCTCACACATGTACCATGCACATATACATTCCCCACACATGTGTAAATACATGTGTACACCCCCCACATATACATAAATATATAAACAAATAAATAAATAAATACATAGCATTGTTTTTTAAATAAAGCTAGGATGACTCAGTAGGCAAAGGGATTTTCTTTGTCCTTTGACTATTTGCTTTTAAGTCCAAAAATTTGAGTTTGATCCCTAGAAGCACATGGTAGATAAAGAGAATAAACTCCTGCAAGTAGCCTTCTGATCTTGATACATGTTCTGTGACATGTTAGCTCTACCCTATATACCACAAAGCAAGCAAACAAACAAACAAATGTTATTCTAAAAATTAATTGAACAAAGACTATGTGTTGGAGTGCAGTGGGTAAGAGGAGAGAAGTCTGAAGGAGGCTCAAGGTGAATCAGGGCTCATATAATGCAGGAAAGAAAGGATTGTGGTGAAGAAAAAGCAGCAAGTTTCAGAAGGATACAGAGAGGGCCCAGGAGAGTGATTGGGTCAGGGCCTTGGGCTGGATATAACACCAGATTCTGAGAGAGGAACTGTCTCTTCTGCTTCCGCACCTGAACACCATGATCAGCAATTCTTTCTACTTAGCCTCTTCTGGTCAACCCCAAAGGGCGTGCATTCAGCAACTTGGGCAGCAGCAGCAGATACAGGTAGGACTGCTGTTTATAATAAGGCTGATACTTCTTCTACGATAATGCTTGTTTTATTTCTTATTTGACTTTCAGCCCATCTGGGTTCTAAGTATCACATTCCAAGTTCCCACAAACTCCCTAGGAAAGCCAACGACAACTTAAAATTAAGTTAGCCCATTGACTATTTCACGCATGTAAAGTGCATTCTGATTACTCACTTATTCTTTCCTCTCTTGTCTCCCTCCCATCTCAAACCCTCTCTTGGAAGAGTTTCTTTCCAGGATTCATGAAATTTCCGTTTATCTTGTGACCCATTTAGTTTTGCCAGGGCCATCTGTATATTCACTGGATTGGAACTGTCCATTGGAGTCTAGTGGGTCACTAAGGGCTACACAATTGAAGGCAATGGCTCCCCTCCACCTTAACTTCTCAGTAGCAACAAATAGTTCCACAGTAAAGTTAACTGCCTCACCGTCCTCTTCCATCCATGTCTGATTATTGATGGGCCTGTTCTTGTGTAGACCCAGTGAAGGTCTCCTCAGCTGCTGTAATTTCCTGATTGAAATGATTGTCTTTTCCCAGATAGCATGTGATAGCCCTTCTCAAGAACCCATATTTAAATTGATCATCTTTGCTTCCTAGTTTACTGCCTTCCTTTTAAAGTCTTGTTTCAAAACTAAAACAATGCTTATTTACACATTATTCTGTTTTTCTCCCCACAACTCCAAGAAGGTCTATTGCCAGGGTCAGCAAAGGAATTTGAAATGTTCTGGAATCTATCACACTTGGGGCAACTCTAGCAGCATTTTGCTATCCCTCGACCAAAGGGTGTGATGTAACTTGTGGTAGAGATAGCAGGAAGAGGATCTTGGCTTGGCACCCAGTTCTTCATTTCAGGTATGTACAGCATCAGGATGTGACCAAGAGTTTACAACCAGAATGTCCTCTGGCATCCAGTCTAAGTTCACCAGTGTTATTTCTTTTGTAACTTCCAGAGAGCCTGGTAGAGGGAGGGTCAGAGTCTAACGAAGACTAGGAGGTCTTCTTACTCTGAGCCAAGACAACTGCAGAGAAATTTGTATTCACCATAGATCCAGCCTTACTTTGACACTTCCTGAAAAAAAAAGATTCTTGCTCATGCTATCCCATTCTTATTTACCAGTTACAGATTTCTTTCGAGAGACCTTCCTGAACAGATCATTAGAACATGTCTCTAAATCCTTGCCTCAGGCTCTGCTTCCAGAGATCACAAGGAGACACACATTAGAGCCAGTGAGTATATAACATAAAAGGTAATGGTTTTAAGGTCAATTCAGAATGACTCCAAATGAGTACTTATGGCTGAAACACATGATAATTATCTGCCTCTATGGGCTTCACACAGCTGAGCATGGACAACAGCTAAAGAACCCAAGGTCGGGAACAAGACAGCACCAAGTTACTTTATCACCAGAGTACTGGTCTGATATCTGGCATGTGATCTCTCTCCAGACATGGTATGTCTGTCAGCAGATCCCCAAGGAAGGTGCCAGGATGGCAGAAGGGTAGAGATACTTAAAGAGAGTGATGACGTATTTCTGGGACTTTATAATGTTGATGGCTATAAGTAAGATGCCTGAGATCAAATATTTCCCTGCTAAAAATATTAACAGCAAAATCCTACCTAGAAGAAATTTGATCTAGGTAGTAAAAAAAAGGAATAACTCGTGTATCTATCCTTCATTTCAAAGCCTTGTGGGAAATACATGGATTCAGGCAGCATTTGCTTTTGCTTGACTTTGGGATATTTCAAGTGCAATGATTGATACGGAGTGGACATTAATCAACTATGAATCTCCTTCCTTCAACCTTAGCGTTGTATTTCTCAAGACTCCTTCTTCTCTGTGGCTGTGTTGATGAAGGATGGCTCCCTGAACAATGATAGGTTGTTTCTCAGCATTAGGTCATTCTCCCAGGTTGTAATGGAGTCTCTATTTTAGGGGAGGAAGTGTTGAATCTCAGGGTAGTATAAAAGCAGGATGTAGATGCTGAAATGCCTTAAAGATCATTGTCTGGGCTTAGTCAGCTGGGAATTCACACACTCATCCTTGCACCCCTATCCTTTCACATACTCACATTTTACCTGTGCAAATACAGAAGACACAGTTATACTATGGAGAAATAGACTGCATGCTTGTTCCTGTTCTTACAATGTCTTTGGAGAAGCTAGTGTAGTGGCACTCTATACTTCTAAGAACTATGGTCCTGAGACTGGTAGGAAAGCACAGTTTTACATACCATCCCACCACCCTCACATGAACCTGTTGCTTCTCAAATCTCATGTTCCCAATTCTCAGGTGAAACAGACGTAGTAAACTACTTTTTGGAAGGATCTGTGTCTCATTGTGTCCTTAGAAGTCATAACAAGAACAGCGATCACCTTGGTCTTTTCCCTGTCTAAAGTGAAAAAGTACCTGGAAGCCAGGGGATAGATATTATTACTCTGGATAAGGCATTTTCTCTGTGCTTTCTCTCTCCTCTCTGGCTGCCTATTTAGGAGGGATGCTGCAGACACCAGCTTCCTGATGGCTGTCTAGAATGTCCATGCTACCCAATTGATGATGTCCTTCCTTTTACATTATCTGTTTTTTTCAGTGACAAAGCCTGCAAGGTCTGTGATTTGTGTCACTTCTATCTGCAGACCATCAATCCCCCTACCTCAAGAAGACCATTTTATTTCTTTCCACAGTCATTTGAGTTCCTCAGAGGGAACAAGTTAGGGACATAACAGCCTTAGTGACTTCTTATCACCAAGAGTCCCAATGCTCCATCTTCTTCCTGTACCATCCCTTTGGTGCCTATATATCTAGTTGAATTCTTAGAATTTAGAAACATTCTAAGAAGTCAAGTTCAGAGAGCATGCTTTGCTAGTTATGTTTTCTAGCCTATCCCTGTCTGTATCTTTCTCTGTGTCTGTCTTTATATCTACTCACTCACTTACTCACTCACTCACCCAATCACTCACTCATTCACTCACTCACTCACTCACTCACTCACTCACTCACTGTTTCTCCCCTTCTACCCAAATGTATGTGACTCCTTTGCTTGTACACATGTGTGTACAATCACACACACATGCATACATATACAAACTCAAGTCATTGCCTTTGTCTATTATAGCTGCAATAATATGTATGCTTATATTTATAAATTTTATACCCTTGGAAGTAAACTGTGAAATTGTGTATGCTGTAAATAAATGCAGAGACTAGAACCCAATTTTGTTTCATGTGTATTGGTGGGGGAAGTTCTTGTTGAAAATATCAATTCTGTAAGAAAAAGATAAACCTGATTTCTAACCATTCAACCTTGTAATAGGTTAAATGATAACAAACCACTCATTGATTTTGTTTTTTTTTTAAAAAGGTAATAAACAGAAACATGTACCAATTGAAAGAGCCAGGCAATTCAATTATAATTAGGAGAACAAAAGTGATGAGCCTGAACAATGCTGCATTCGTGTTTGGGGATAAGTGTTGGGATGCAGAGGACATAACAATACGGTGTCTGCTCACTTGTTTTAAAGCTGCCAGTACTAATCACCTCATATTTGAGAACCATGAATCAACTGAATAAAGTACAAAACCTCAGCTACAGCTCTAATAGAGAAGCTTAAAGAAAAACACCCACACAAAGAAAGACACACACAGAGACCCCTACTCATACGTATATCAGATTAATTTTAAAGTATTTTACTTCTATTTCCATTACTCGGTTGGTTGGTTTATGTACTGCCTGTCCATCCAATCCATCTATCCATCCATCCATCCATCCATCCATGCATCCATTCATCCATCCATCCACCCATCCACCCATCCGTCCATCCATCCATCCATCCATCCATCCATCCATCCATCCATCCATCCATCCATCCATCCAATATATATTTTGGCATTCTTACTATGCCTTAAGCTCTACGCTATCAGCATATTCTTAGGAGATACATGCTCTAGATGCAAATGACCCCAAGAAATACAAATCTTTCCTTTTGTTTCAAAGTTTGCCTAAACTTCCCTTATGTGAACACAAGTTGTATTAGTGAAGAACAGCTATAGTCAGACAAGGACATGTCAACATACCTTTCGTAGCCAGACGCACACAGTTGATTTTTGTCTCCTAGGGGGGAAAAGAATGAGACAGCACTTAATTAATTGTTGATTATATAAGGATTATTATATAAAAATACTTAGGGAATTGTGTATACACATATGTATTTAATTATAATTTAAAATTTGTCCTTTCCATTTTTTTCTCTGCTATTGGGATCACCTTTTAATTTCAGCTCTCTGTTTCCTCTCAGGCTCAGAACATATGCTGTTCTGTTTCATGATACCTGTTACCTACTCAACCTTTTCATCAGGCAGAAGTATGGTATAAATATACTAGTACCCAGAAAGTTAAGCAGTCCTTAGTGGTTATTTGAGAGTTTACAGCATCCTTTGTTCTCAAGTGTGAAGTAGCAGATGAAAGGAAGCCTCTCTTGAGAAACTTTGTTGTAAGTAGCAATGCATCTATGTGGACAGAGTGAAGGAACATGTGACCAGAGTCAAGTCTGTGTGGCCTGTGTTGTGAATCACACCATCAGATAATTGCTTTGGTCCTGAGATTTTTGATAGGTTTTATAGTCTTTAAAAACTCCCCAGCTCTCTCTCTTATGTGTATGTGTGTGCGCATGCATATACCAGCCTCTGTCTTTTTGTTTCTCTGTCCCTCTATAAATGTGCTTGCCGTGTGAATGTGTATCTGTGAATCTGTGTGTCTGTTAGTCTGTTTATAAAATCTTTACCAAGTGAACTTTTAGCTGTTTCCAAGTGAACCGGTTGCACAAATCTGTGACCTTGCTGGCATGCTGTGGAGCTACAGCAAACTGTGCTCATGAGGAGAATTTTCTCAGCCTTCTCTCCTGGAACTCATTTCCCAGGAGGTCCTAGAGCCAGCAGAAATCCCAGCTGACTAAATTAAAGTTTGAAGGCAATGTAGCAAAAAAAAAAAAAAAAAAAAAAAAAAAAAAAAAAAAAAAAAAAAAAAAAAAAAAGGAAATGCAAGGAAGGCAAAGGTATGGGATACCAAACCCAATATCTACCAGGAATCCGGGGCTTAATATAGGATCTACTCTATCTTGAAGGTATTTGGGTCCATCTGGTTACAAAGATACACTGCAGCAATAAACCCTATGGACTTCCACGAATAGAAACAGCAAAGGGTTTTATCTTCTCAGACTATCATGTAGGTGTGTGGCTGGGTCTGAGGGAGGAGATAGAGAGACACAACATAGAAATTACATATTTACTCTGAGAGATCAAGGTGGCTATTCTATCCATTTTAACCCCAAGGGAAAACATGCTGAAAGGGAAAACTAGCAATCAAATGCCATGAATCAGAAGTGCCATTCTACTCCCTCTCATCAGCTAGAAGTAGTCATATGGCCACTCCCACATTCACTGAGGAAGGGAAATCGCATCTTCTGTATGCTCTACCCAGAAGCAGAGAAGAAGCAGTTGCTGGCAGAATCTTTTCCATCTATGCAGAGCTCTTGAAACGCTATAACCTGTCTCTTTTCTTAGCTCAAATAGAGCTCCCTATAATGAAGTCCTGCTGTCCTGACTCTAGTGCCTGCCTGCACGGAAAGTTTGTCCTTGCTTGTAGAGGAAAAGGGAAGAAATACTGAAAGATAATTGTCAGATCATAAATGCTCTGCATCAATAAACCCCTCTAAGATTAGTGTTCAAGTCTTCCGAGCCACCTTTGATTCATCCTGAGACACCTTCCCTTTTATGTCTCTCAAGGAGCAATAGCAAGAACAGAAAAACACAGTCTTTATTAAGTCTTGTCCATACATCATGGTCTGACTATTGTATTTTTATTATTTATATTGAGCTTCTAGTAGCACAGCCAACCTCCCATTCCAAGTAAAGAATCATATTTATCACTATGGGTGCTATCTTATTTGTTCTGATACTAATAGTCTATCCTATTTTCTTATTTTTTTATTAGAGTTTTCTTTATTTACAATATCTCCTTTCCCAGGTTCCCCCCCCAAAAATAAAAAAATAAAAAAAAATAAATTAAAAAAACCCCAAACTAAAACAATCCCCTATTCCCTCCCCCTCCCCCTGATCACCATCCCATCCTCTTCTGATTACTGACCCTGGCATTCCCCTACACTGGGGCATAGAACCTTCACAGGGCCAAGGGCCTCATCTCCCATTGATGACCAACTTGGCCATCCTCTGCTATACACATGCTGCTGGAGTCATGAGTCCCCCCATGTGTACTCTTTAGTTGGAGTTTTAGTTCCTGAGAACTCTGAGGGTACTAGATAGTTCACATTGTTGTTCATTCTAAAGGGGCTGCAAACCCTTCAACTCCTTGGGTCCTTTCTCTAGCTCCTTCATTGGGGACCCTGTACTCAGTCAATAGATGGCTGTGAGCCTCTACTTCTGTATTAGTCGGGTACTGTCAGAGCCTCTCTATCCTATTTTAATCTCAGAATCTAATAATTTATCTCATTTCTATCACTTACACATTGTTAGAAAGCCTTTTTCTGATATTTAATCCAAATAATTAGTCAGTAGCAACCAGGAGAATGCCAGTAATAAAGAATGCATGACAAGCTGTCATCCTGACTGGCATTCACTTAAACATCAGAGTCTTTGAACTAACCAGTTACAGGTTCACCTGACTGCGTAACCAATTTGGATATTTTAAATAGCTCAAGTGTTCATGCTTTTTAACTTCCACGTGGTAGAGGCTCGAGATGATGGTTAAGTTCATTGTAGATATGGATTCTCTATCTAATACATTCACCTAGCCTGTTAGTCTGAGGTGCTTCTTAAAGGAAGATGGTTAGGTTGGCATGACTGGTTCTTTGGAATGAGTGTTTCTTTTCTCATTATGAAAATGTCCCTGTAAAAATAAATAACTAAATTTTACAAGATGAAAAACCATGTGTTAAACAATTCAACAAATCATGGTTCAAATATGTGAAGTATTCCTTTTAGGATTACATATGAAAATTGAACCCTCATATATATATATATGTATATTATATATGTTTAATATATATAATATATATATGTATGTGTGTATATATATATGTATATATATATATACACACACACACACACACACACACATATATATATATATATATGCTATTTTTAAATTAAGGAATATATCCAGAAGACAAAAATAAAAATGACCAACAAAGCATGTAGAAAAGATGAACTGATATCCAAAAGGCTTGTACATGATGGTAAAGCTAACAAACTAATATTTTGCTTCTGAAATTTGGAGAAAGAGGATGGTCTGTAAGTTACTGTCATTTTTTCCAGTTCTGTGCTTAAAGAGCCTGAGACAGAAAGTGTGACCCTCAGGGAACTGAAGCCCTCCAAAGGGTAGGATCACACTGACTACCTCTGGGAAACTGAAGAGTGGGAGAGGTGTAAGATGTGAGTCAGAGCCTCATCAACTTCAAATTGGTGCAAAGGAAAAAGATTTTGAAAATGTTATATAAGAAAACTTGGCATTTTTATGCATGGCAGTTACATGTAACAGTGGGTGAAGGCTGGATGAAGCCACGACTGCTGGAGTAATTGGAAAAGACAGTCATCCTTTGCTATCTAAGCTAGATATTGTCCAGAACCTCCATGGATACCAAACCCACAAATGTTTAAGTTCCTTAAGAATGTCCTCCATATCCACATATCTAAACTTTAAAGAGATGTGACCCAGTCTTTCTACCTAAGAAGGTACTCTCAGAGAATCCATATCCACAGT
>NW_022196897.1:147736892-147760581 GCF_008632895.1 Mastomys coucha
CTGTGAATACAGGCAGGAGACTCACTCTACATATCTTAACTTTAAAGAGAGGTGACCCAGTCTTTCTACCTAAGAAGGTACTCTCAGGGAACAACCTGGAGCGTAGAAAACAGCCTGTGACTTACACCTGTTGGATCCAAAGTGAAAGCTAAGAGAAATATGTTTATCTAACTATGAAAGCATGAGTAAGGAAGTGGTGGCATGTCAAGAGAGAACATGAAGAAGCTGTTACAACTAAATAACATTACAACAAAGCTACATAGAACAGTAGGCATCAGAAAATATTAAGAAGGGAGGGGCTGGAGTGATGGCTTAGTGGTTAAAAGTACTTGCTGGACCACAGAGGACCCAGATTAAATTCCCAGCACCCATATAGAAATTCACAATGTTCTTAATGCCATTTCCATGGGATCCAGTTCTCTCTTCTGGCTCTGGATCCCACCAGACCTACATGTGGCACACGGACACACATGCAGGCAGAACATTCCTATCCACAATATTTTTAACAAGAAAATGTTAAATGAATAAGCAAAGCACTATTTTTATTGTAATGAATGGGTCCTTCTAAGCCTGAAGAGAGGTCCCGAAGGGAATTTAATTGTCTCGGTGTTAATCAGATATGACACACAAAGATACCTCTTAAACACACATCTTAAATATATATAATCTGACGGATTTTCCAACAAGTTTGCACACACTTATGACCAGCATCCATGTCTAAGAACTCAATGTCACCAACATCTCAGTTGTCTCTTCCAGGCACTATCGTAGCTCTTCCTTTCTGAAAAAGGAAAGATTAACCTACCTTCTATGGGAATTTTTTGAGGTGTATATTAACATGGGTGGGAAGTGTGGATAGCTACAAGAGTTTGGTCCATCACCTACTCTTGCTCCCTGTTTCTTTGCTTCCTGCTCCCTGTGAGACTTTCTAACTTTATCTAGAATCGTCTTCCCCTTCACAGTTTCAAGCCTGAAAACAAAGGCATTTCCTAACATAACCCCTTAAACTCTGCACTTGGCAAGTCTACTTTCTATACAGTAGAGTGCATGTCTACATATCAAAGTCTTCCTGGCTTTCACAAACACGAAGCCGACATGTTCACTTTCTGCTATGTTCCTGACAGCTTTAATTCCATAAGCAATTTGTCTTTGATGGTTAGAATTAGGTAAAGAATTACAAAGCCCTGAGTCATTCCCTTGACCTTCTGGTTGATTGGACTGTCAATGAGCAAATCGGAGATGTGCTGGACACTGTAAATTGTATTACGTGGGAGGTCTGGTTAGTGTGCATATGTTCAGAGTCCCAATCAGATTAACAAGCAGGACGTAAGTTCTTTCTCTATGCTCAGGCGGTGTAAGTACCTGGAGGGCATAGTACCTTTTGTTCTCTCTCTCCTATAACATACTCTGGGTTTATACTCAGTGTCAGGATGGCACACATCGTTTTCCTCACCTTTAAAACAACACTCATGCTTTCCTTCCTGCCATAGACTTGACCATTGTCACACAGGTGTATGTCACCCTGACTTCAGTACTTGTGTTGAGACTTCCCTTCTACTCTAGGCTCTGCCAGAGCTGTGTAAGACTGAGTAAGCCAGTCTTTCAGTGTGGCTCTTTCCCAAAATCAAATGATGGAGGGAAAGACTCCTTTTATGAAGAAGCTGGACCATCCTGAGGACGTTCTCAAACACTGGATCTGGTCTTGGCTTCCAGCACTGTTCCTGCTTTCTAGTATTCTAGCTCCTTGATTCTTGATCCCACTCTTTAGTACTTTGGTCTTATGCAAATCATCTTTACATCAGTCCCTACATTATTTCTATAATTGCCCTACTTACTCAATAATACACTCCTCCATATTTTAACAGCAATTGCAGTTGTCTGATGCCCCTCTAATGTAAGATATCAGTGCAAGTAATCATAGCATCCATGCATGCCCATTCCTTCTGTTTACTGGCCAGGAGTTTAAGATACATCACCTCCCTGATCAAGATGCCTTGGGAAATTGGATAATACATGCAATTCTTACTGTATTATCCCATTAGATTCCTGATGCAATATAATGAGGGTTTAACTCTGACCTCATGCTTTTCAAATGCTTTCCCCAGCTCCCTAACTTGAATCTTTGTCTTCTCTAACTTCCTCAGTTAGCATATACTAGGGCTTGACCATCAGCTTGCAGTTTTGCCTTAGTCTTTCCAGCTACTTTGACTTATGTCATATATTTCCTCTAAGACCCAAGAACCAGCAATCTATCTAATACCTTTATCTTTATTACTTGGTCAGCTCTTCAGCAGATACTGAGTGATCACTATGTGTCTGGCTTTGTTGTGGGTACTACAGCTACAACAACAAACAAATAGACATGGTCTGTGTCTTTGTAGGCTGGGTACACCTGGGATGATGATAAACATTCAATGCTGTCTCCACAAGTAAATATAAAAGTGTAAGTAGCCATAAGCAATAGGAGCAAAAGCTGTTAGGTATAAAGAAAGAAAGCAAAGTGGACTGTGGGCAGGAAGGGAGATACTATAAGGCTTTGAAAGAGTACTCAGTCGGACACTTGGGAGAGAAGTGGGAGTCAGATATATGAGGTGTCAAGGAAGGTTGTCCAGACTTGAGAACAGATGTGTTGAGCATTGGAAGTAGACAAATGAAGAGCTCAGTGCAGACATGAAAATGTCTAGAGAGGCCATAATCACAAGGAATTAATTGGGCCATGGTTTGAGTAGGAGCTATAAAAAAGCACTTTGCCCTATACTTTAAAAGCAAGAGAATTATGTAAACAGGAAGAAGGTAAAGTTTATATTTTAACATGTCAAAACCATTGGATAATGGAACAGACTAAGGGTAATAATGCAATGAGACCGAGGATGGAAGGTGGTGGTGGATACCAACCAAGAGATGAGAGAGTGGCAATGGGTTGGACCAGGCTGAGCCCTGCAGTGGTCTTGATCCAGCCCCCCAACCCCTTACCCTAGGAATACAATGCACAGCATGTCTGGATGCAGAGCTCCATCCCTTACAACCACCACCCTAGTTTACTCCATACCTATGTAGCATAGGGTTTCTGGCTTGAATGATGACTGCATCCTCAGCCCAGGCTTTCTTTCTTTCTTTCTGTCTTTAGTGCCCTGATCCTTAAGCTGGTGCTTGTCTTTTGTGGGAATCAGCTCCATGAAATAAATGCTAAGGACATTTAAAAAAATAACTTCATCCTTCACACACAACTCTGCATATTTTAAATCTTTCCATTCTTCAACTGCGTTTGAACATTACGATACCCTCCGCCTTTGTTTTCCCTCAGAAGACAAGATTAAATGACATTTTCCAAGGTTACGCAGATGGCAAACCAGACTGAAATACAAAATAACCTTTAAGCAAGTGGCCTTTCTTCTTTGGCATCTGTATGCAACCACCTTTTTGCCATTTATCTGCTTTTTTGAGTCATATGTAGGCACACAAAGATGGCCAAGAACAAACAGGCTAAGTGGTTTTCCATGAAAAGAAATCTGCTTTGATTTGACATAGGAACTTGAGAGAAGTCAGAAAGTCAGAGAGGGCAAAAGGAAACACATGGCCTCTAGAAACCTAGGGAGACCCAGCACAATTAGGAGATATTAAGGGGGAGTCCTTTGAGGAAAAGGCAGAAGGGACGCAGTCTTAGTTAGGGTTTTACAGCTGTAGACAGACACCATGACCAAGCCAACTCTTCTTATAAGGATAACATTTCATTGGAGCTGGCTTACAGGTTCAGCGGTTTAGTTCATTATCTTTAAGGTAGGAGCATGGCAGCATCCAGGCAGGCATGGTACAGAAGGAGTTACATAATCATCTGAAGGCTATTAGTAGAATACTGACTTCTAAGCAGCTAGGATGAGGATCTTAAAGCCCACACCCACAATGACATACCTATTCCAACAAGGCCACACTTACCCCAACAGGGCCACACCTTCTAATAGCGTCACTCCTTGGGCCAAGCAAATACAAACCTTCACAGATGCCTTTTAATTGGTAAGAGGGCCAGAGTGGTACTGGACTGAGCTTACTACTGGGCATGTGGGCTAGTGCCTGTGATCCCTTAGTTACTGGGGTGAAGCTCAGCAAAGTCTTGAGCTGCAGAGGGATGGTTGTGCTGACACACTGTGTGTGGATGGTGGACACTATCCATGTTACCTTGTGAGGTATTCATGGATAGCATCAGGCTATGCTTTTTTTCTTGCACTAGGCAGGATCCAGAATCCAGGTCTCAGGGAGGAAACTGCTAAGTCTCAGGTTAACCCTATTCAGAAAACTTCTAGCCAAGCTTAAGCTCTCAAATCTTCACTTGAATGTTTTCCTCAGGGGATTCCATCATTTCAGCTCACCTTCTCTGTGCATCTTCCTTCAGTCAGAGGCTCCTATCAAGGTCAGGGAAGAGCAGCTCCAGTTCATCTTTAATTGCTGCTGTTCCAACCCAGTCTTCCTTGACCTGTCATCATTAGCTGCAACTGATATCACTATTCCCCTGACCTCTTTTATACTCTTGACCTTTGGGTTGCTCTGTATTTCAGGTTTGTTCTTACAGGTCTTTTTTTTTTTTTTTTTTTACCTCATTCCTGCCCCCAATCTCGCCTTTTGGGTAGATATTTATCCTTTGCTAGACCAACAATCTTTGAACAGTCTTTGTGACTCTCATAGTTGTTTCTAGCACTGTTACTTTTGATATGTAGGCTCACATAGCTGTATACTTGAGATATTGACAATTGAATATACAGACCTTGAAAAAACTTCTGTCTAACTCAATCACTCTATTACACCAATTCCAAACATAATCTATCAACAGTATCAATTAAAATTCTTCACAACTTCCTATTCAGTTATTAAGTTAAACAAAATTTTACCATTGCCTTTTCTGGTTATATCACTCCCTACAACATGATGAACATATATTCCTATTAACTGTGAATAGTTGAATAAATCAGTAACAATATAACATTGAATATTCCTGCATGATTTTCAGAAATAACACAGGAAAACAAAATCAATCAGTCAATATCTACAACCTCAACAAAATAAACAAACAGACATTATTAGCCCTTCATTGTCCCTGTTGGCAACATGATAAGAGACATGAATGAAATGTGTCTATGATTGTCAACATAAGCCATCACAGAGGGCAAAGATCTCAAGAGTAAACAAATGACTATAAAGATTCAACACCAATGGTACAAAGTAAACACTCAGTAAATGTATACTGTAGAGGCTGGCTAGATTGCTCAGTGGGTAAAGGTACTTGTCTCCAAGCTTGATGTCATGATTGGATTATACAAATCTACATGGTGGAAGAAGAAAACAGATTCCTGAAAATTGTCCTGTGGCCTCCACATTTATGAGCAACCATATCCCTTACATACACAGAATAAATACATTACCTTTTAAATCTTATATTTCCCTATCATGTCATTACTGAGTGTTTGAATAATAAATTTAGTAAGCTACTTTAAATCTACAAAATAAAATCTTAAATAAATAATAAAGCAACCATATGCAGATGATGGAAATGCTCCCACTGGGAAACAAACAGGCAAAAGAGAAAACAAAAGTAGTGCAAAGCTTTACAATAAACTGAATCGTCTTGAAAAAAAGAAAACCTCGGGTTTAGAAATAGACATTTTAAAAGCAGAAATGTCACAGAAATCAGAGGGAGAAAATGCAAAGAGTTAGTTTAACTCATAAATGAAATGAAGGAAAAATGATACAAAATTACCTCAGAAAGGATGATTAATGACAAAGATCCTGAAAGAGAAGTTTAATAATCACTTGAAGAAAAAAACTATAAAAATAGAATAAAGAGAAAAATCAAGAGTTTATAAAAAGTGGCCAAAAAGTATGATGAGGAACATATGACATGTATGCATATGGAACCCCTATTGTCCAGAACAAAAATTAGGTAGATAATAATTCAGTAGATTACTGGAAGTCAAGTCTGAATCTATATATTGAAAGAATATATTGAGCTCTGGAGAAATCAACTAAGTAATATTAAATGGAGGACAAAGAATATTAAAACTGTTAAGTAAAAAAAAAAAGAGGAGAGGAAAATATCAAATATTTCCCATGTGCTAATAGAAATAATGTGTGTTTTGCAATTATTGGCTAAGATGAGCTATCAAGGCCCCTTCACTCTGTTGTTTAGCTTAATGCTCATGTTTCTCCGTTGATTTTGATTTAGACTATCCTAAAAAAAAAGAACATAACAACAACAACAATAACAAAGAACAGAAAGAAAAAATTATTCATTAATATCTTGAATGAACTTAGAGTAAAATTTTGCAGCAAAATAGTAGCAAATTAAGTGCAATGGCACATTTAAGATGACAGCCTCCATGGCTGAATTGGGATTATCCTCGGAATGCAAGGATGATTCAGTTATACAAATGAAATGCAAACACTACCCTTTAGGACAAAACATCCTATGCTCATCTCAAAAGATGCAAAAATAAATGAGAAAAGAGTCTTTGATAAATTCAACATTCTTTTGTCATAAAATCCCTAAAAAAATAGGTATAGGATCTGGCTCTTCTATTAAAAACAAAAACTAAATATAAAAAAATTCATAGCCAATATCGTACTGGGTAGCAGTAATGGAAAATGTTTTTTCGCTAAAGTTTTGAATAATTAATGAATACCTATGCTCATCCTATTTTATTCTTTTCAGGTACTGGCAGCTGAACCTGGACTTCTGATATGCTAGGCAATTATTTTGCCATGAAGTTATATTACTTTTTCTTTTTTCAACTTTCAAAATTTTGAGACAGGATTTTTCTAAGTTGACCAAGTTGATCTTAAACTCACACCATAGCTAACTTGAGTCTTGAACTTGCAATCTTCCAGTCTTAGCCTCCTAAGTAGTTACTGCTATCTGCTACCTGCCCTTGCCTTCATCATTCCTCTTTGATATCACACTAGAAGTGTTAGCAAAGAAATGAAATGAATGAGACACAAGACATACAAATAGAAAAGGGAAGTGTCAAACTATCAATGTTCAAAGGTCTACTAGAAATAATACAGAAATTAGGAAAAATGAAGGACACAAAACCAACACACACATTTGAAACATTTTTCTCAGCTAGCTTGCTGAGAAAGAAACTCACAAATCTAAAAAGGCAATCTCCTTTGAAAGCACTCCCAAGCCAGAAATCATTTAGCCAAAGAAGTAAAAGACATCTACGTTATAACAAAACACAGGTGAAAATGAAGAAACAAACAAAAATGAAAAGAGTTCCTATATCTATGAGTTGGAAGCATTAACATTGTTAAAATGCTCTTATTACTCAAAGCACTTTGAAGATTCAATACAATTCTTATTGTTTTTAAAAGAATCAATGACAGTCTTCATATAGCTAGGAAAAAAACTAAAGACATGTATCAGTAAGAAGGAATCAAATAACCAAAATAATCTAAGGAAAAATGATAAAGTTGTAAGCCTCATAACATCTAATCTGAAGTCATACAATAGACACATCATAAATAAAACAATATGGTACTGGCACAAAAATGCATGCACAGGTCAATGAAAAGAATTAAGATCCTAGAAACAAGCACATCTGCAACCAACCAAATCTCGACAAACTCCACAAAACTATGCATCATGGAGATGACCACTATTTCAATGAATAATACTGAGAAAATTGTATGCTCCTGTGTAAAGGTTGAACTTTGTAAGCTGACACCCCATATAAACATCCATTCAACTGGTCAAAGACTAAAAGATGGACACAAAACTCTGAAATCACAATAAAAATACATTAGCAAAATACTTTAAAACATTAGGATTTGTTCTCTGTACACCTTAGTTGTTCAAAGTTCTTTGTATAGTGATAAAGCCTTGTGGTCTTTTCCCAGTCCATTTTGGCATGTCTGTTGATGCATTCTTGTTCAATAAGAAGGCTTTATGTGTATAGTGTCTGATATTACTAGGACATACACTCTCAGCAAACTCCCTTATCCTCTGGCTCTTAAATATCTTTCTGCCTTTTCTTAACAGTGTTCTCTGATCCCTAGGTGGCAGAATAGTTTGCAGATGTGTCCTCTGGGATTGGGCTCCACAACTATACATTTTGATTGGTTTTTGTTTTCTAAATATTTATCCTTATACCCACAGAGGGGTCTAGTCCCCTCGACCCCTGTCCCATCAAGGAAACTTCTTTTTGCAACTGGTGAGGACCCATTATAGAACATATATGTACACACACACACACACACACGCACACACACACATACACGCACGCATGCACACTCGCATGCACGCACACACGCACGCACGCATGCATGCACGCACTGCTTCTTATTAATGAACAATGAGGACAGCTGGTTTTACCCAAGCTGCTACTCATTCCCATCATCCAGTATATCCTTTTAACCCATCAGTCTCAATAAATAGTTTCTCCCTTAATTTGTTTCTTGTCAGATGTTTGGTCACAAAATGAGAGAAGTAACTAATATAATACTTTACATAGTACCCAAAAATAGTTACCAGTCATCAAAAATCTCAACATCAGCAAAAATCCTCATAAGACTAATATAATATAATAAGACTAACTAATATAATACTTTACATATTACCCCAAATTAGTTACCATTCATCAAAAATCTCAACATCAGCAAAAATCCTCATAAGACTTAGAAACAATCACAGGTGGACCCATTTGTGTCTGGATGTAAAAGGCGTCCTAACTGCTAGAAAATAAATCAAAATTTTTTTGTTGCATTGAATTACATTTTATTTGTTGTGACAAAAACACTTTAAGTCAAGTCAAAAGATGAGTAACAAACTGAGAAATTTGCACCATCACCCAGAGGAAGAGTTCAGATTTGTGATATATAAATAACTTGGAAAATGATTGAAAAAAGGTGTAAAACTCTCTGAAACTGGGCACGTGATATAAATAAGCAACTCCAAAAGTATTAAAACATGTCTCAGATATAGATTACATCAATTTAACTTGTAGTAAAAAGAAAGTAAGGCCATATTGAGAAACATCTTTTATATAAAATTTGGTATATATAAAAATTAGGCCCTGTGAACTTCTGTCAAAGCTGCCAGAAACAGCCTTATAGGATGATAAGGAAAATGACAATCAGGCCAGAGAGGTGGATGAATGGATAAAGTGTTTATTCTTCAAACATGATGGTTAAAGTTCAGGTCTCTAGAGCCAGTGTAAAAGTCAGGCAAATGTGGCAGACTGCCTGTAAGCCCAGCACCTGGGAGGGAAATAGAGGTTGTTAGGTTAGCTAGACTATCCTGAACCAGAAAGCTCTGAGTTCCCATTGCCTGAGATCAAATATGGTGGGTGTGATTGAGGAAGACACTGTACATCAGCTTTAGACTTAGACATGTGTTCTAGTTTGCCTTCTGTCACTGTGTAGGAACAACACACATACAAAGATGGGGGAGAGAGAGATGTGGAGAGAGAGAGAGAGAGAGAGAGAGAGAGAGAGAGAGAGAGAGAGAGTTAAAGGAAAGAGTCCTCAGCTGATAGATCCATTGTCATGTTCATATTAGTTTGATGTTAGCATAGACAACAGCCTTCATCCCCAAAGGGCAGAGTGCTCACTCTTCAAACCCACAATAGCAATGACTCTACATTGTTATATTTATCAATACCATTTTGGAAGATTCAGTTAGCACATCACTTTGTATTTCTTAGGCTTCACCACAAAAAGTTATTCATTTGTATACTGGATGGTTGTCACCTTCCATGGTCTCCACTAGAATGTAAAGGCTGTGAAAATGGGAGACATGCCTATCCCTGCCATTAATAGTATCATGCTAAACATACTAAACATGCCACCAATAATGAAAAACTGGCATTTGAATTCTATTTTTGCCTCACTAGGTAGTGACCTTGAGTAAATTTCTTCAACTTTCTTCATGATTATGATAGCATCTGTGGAATGAGAACCATGCCTTCTGCACATCTCACCAAGATAAACAGAGTTTATGTGTACATGAACCTGGAAGAGGGCTATACATATACCTGTATGATTGTAACAAGCTAATGCTGAGATTATCTCAGTATACTTACAAAGATTTCCTATTGTCATCAGAAAAAAAAAACATACTTTTTAGCATGGTAGGCAAGGTCCCCATTATGTATTCTCTAACTGTCTCTTGCCTTCTCCCCAAGTTCCACAGACAACCCTGCTAAATCTCACAAGTGTAGCAGGAAGTCTTTCCATCTTTGGAATTTGGTCCATACGCTGTATGTTTATAATATACCTTCTTCTACCCCATTTCCTGCCTAGGAAACAGTCACTTGGACTTCAGTGGTAAATTCAAACATTGCTTGTTCTGCAGCAATTCCTGTCTACCTCCAAGGCATATACTGGGCCTTCTGATGTGATTCCTGAAACAGTTTATTGCACACATTTGTTTTCACGACTGTCTTCTCTACTGGACTATGAGCTCCCTGAGGACAGGGCTGTACCTCCTTCATCACCCGCTGACAGAGAGAAAGACCATAGTAAATGGCTGTTGGCTCATCATGATCACCATCATCATCATCGTCATCATCAAACTCTCCTTAACAGCTGGGACCTTTATAAGACAAAGGAAGACAAAATTTTCAGAGCAAACCTATGTATGGGGTGGGAGTAGGGGAAGCTGGATTGAAGCCACTGTTTGTTTTTTCTCCCACAAGAAAGGAACTGGGAAACTTATAAGCTGTCTTCTGAGGCTATAGCTCATACTTTCCATTCCTCGACAATAGGAACTCAGGGCTATGTACTGGCTATAAATTTTCTCCCCTAATTGTGATGTCAGAAGTGTGTTTCCTCTGGGCATCATGGAGAGAGGCTTAAGCTTTCAATCAAGAGCCAGAGATCCCTCTATCTGAACCAGCTTAAGCTGGAGCTGCCCTTCATGTTTCTCCGTATAACATACACTTGACCTTACTGATCCCCTCTCTCTGAAGGCAATCTGGGGAGCTGTAATTACTAATTGATGTTTATAAAGTCTTTGAAAATTCTCAGGTGACAGATGTAATCAAAGGCCAATTTATTATGATAATTGTTATTAGTACAGCTTCTCATTAGTTTCGGATGTTAACTGCAGGGCCAGCAGGGGTTTTAAGACAGCACAGGGGAGCAAGCCTGGTCATGTCTACTAGGAGAAAGAGAAAAAAGAAGTATGAAGTGGGTGACTTGGGGCAACTTTAAGAGACTCCTTGTGAATTCAACCCAGTAACTTTTCTTTACAAAGCCACTTTAAGGAGCTGAGACTCAGAGTAGAGAGAGCCCTAAGCACACAGGACATCCTGAAGTTTTGTAAGGGGACTTCTCAGCCTTTTGATTCTGGAATATATGGCTTCTCAGAGTCGGGTCTTGCTCATGAGAAATAAAGACACAGCATCACATTGTACTGACTGTGGTTAGAAGATGGTTTTGAGGTAAGAAATCATGATGGTGGGAATTTTAAGAAGTAGAAATTTGTTAAAGTTTTCCTGTTGAGACATAAGATTTATGTCATTGCATGGGAGCCCAGAAAATTGGATTACAGAGAAGTTTAAAACAAAGCACATTGGTATTGACTGGACAAAGATGGGAGTCTGAAAGGCCATGGGCAACCTGGACTTCACTGTGCAAAAGAAGAGTGAGGGTGAGATTTTGTGATGATAGAACAGCAGACCACATTTATCACACACACACACACATATGTACATCACATGTATATGCACACACACATAAATATATGTGAATATATATATATGCTAAGTGAACATAGCAATTAAATGACTCCTAATGGCATACTGCTATACCCAGAGGTCAGGACATCATTCAGCCTTCATCAGAGAAGCTTCGCCTTGCAGTAGAGTATAGCAAACACAACATCCACAAATGGACAACATAGAGAAATTGAGGGATTTAGGAGTGCTCAGGGCAAGAAAGGGTGTATTTATCATACTCCTCTCCTCCAGAGTCAAGGATTTTATATGGAAGAAGGGTGAAAAAGCAAAAGGTGGTGGACAACTTTAACAAACTAGTATTTTTTAGGCACAGCAGAGCAGATACACACACGAACTCTCAGAGACTGTGACAGCATGCAGAAGACCTGAACAAGCTCTTGCCAGACATGCTCCCAGCACAGAGGAGGTAAGTGCAAAGTCCCACCCCTAGCCAACAAGCTATACCTGCTGGGAGGGGAAAATCAGTTTTCTTCAAAGCAGTGATCATATTCCAGGGCAGGGCCCATGCTCAGGAGTAAGTGGCCACAAAATAGACTCCATGGATTATAAAAATCTCTCTCTTCTCCCGTCCCCCTCCCTTCTTCCTCCCCCTCCCCCTCTCCCTCCCTCTCTCCCTCTCCATCTCCCTCCCCTTCCCTCTCTCCCTTTCCATCTTAGAAAGCACATGAATTTGGGTGGGAAGGGAAAGGCAAAATCCGGGAGGAGTTAGGAAAAATAAATAAAATGAATAAAAGTTTATTATATGTAATTCTCAAAGAATAAACACAAGCATAAAAAACCCTGATTATCTGTTGTTAACTTCTTGCAGGTTTGCTTCATTTCAATCTTTTTACTTTGTTACCTAATAAACTAAGTTTTGAATTTACAAAGGTGAAATCCATCATATAAAATGTTCAGTATCTGGAAGGGCCTGCAAGAGATTTGTCACCAGACCCCATTAATCTCTAAATACAGTAAACCATCTTTCTTTTGCAATCTCCAGTCTTCTTTCATATTTTTGAACCTGATGTCCACATGATGTCTTTGTACATACTGGGCCCTGCTTGGTTTTGTTTATTCCTCTCGAATACTCTCATTGTGCCCACAATCTAGTCAAATTTGATTGGTAAGTTAAAAAAAAAAAAAACAACTGAATGTCCCACAGATTTTTGTCTAGTTTTGTGTTAGAGCACTTCTCCCTTCTGTCTCTCATATTACATCTGTGGCAGCCTAGTAGTGATGTCTGACTGTAAGCCCTGTATTTCAAGCATCAACACAATTCTCCATATATGTTGTTTAAGATCTACAAGCATTCTGTTTGAGCTGATACCAGGAATGGCAATAGTTTCTACACAAGACAACTGGAGTGTGTATGTCATTTCCTAAGGTCCCATAGCCAGTCGCAGGCCATCTATGCAAGCCCATGCTCAGAATGTTCATCAAAAATTCTGAAAAGAGATAAACCTAGAAATCCATTAGTCTTATTTAATAGCATTAATTAGTAGAATGAATGCCATTTTATAGCACAAGAAACAGAATCTTTGAGTGCAAATGGCTCCATTAAATTCTAATACTGTAACCTCAGACTCTGTAGAATTGATATAGAAAAAACTAATTGAGTGTTTGAGAAAAAAAAGGAAGGAAAAAGCAAGCAAGCAAGCAAGCAAAAAAAAATGTCTTATGATGCCACCCAGTGTCTCCTCCTCCAGGTCTTTATGTAGGTATATATGTGAAAATTACCCTTAATATATGAAAAGCATGCATGCTTGCTTCTATCATATAAGAACTGTGTGAGCCCACCATACATGGCTCGTTGCCCTGGCTTCCCACAAACTTAAGTGGTAAAGGTGATTCATTAACTCCTTACACTAGAATTATGGCTCACTGATTTTCTTTCTTCTGTTATAAGATTCTTAAGATAACTTAAAGTTTCTAATGTGTGAATACATATATGCCCATTTATATATGTGTGTATGTATATATACAGGGTGGGGCAAGACTTAGGAGGAGTTAGGAAGAGGAAAAAGATGATAAAAATTTACTGTATACAATTCTTAAAGAATAAACATAAACATGAATAAAACCACTTATCTGTTGTTTGGCTAATAAAGTACAACATCTAATTACTTATTTAAAATTTTATTTCATTTTGTACATCCTAGGGATTGTACTCAGGTTATCAGACTTGGTGGCAGGCACCATTAGCCACTGAACTATTTTGCAAGCCTTAAAACATTTATTGTATATGGATATATGTCGAATCCATAAACCACACACATACTGAATATTTATAGTTTCAAATTGGTATCTGTATCTTGATTTGAGAGATCCTTGAGCATTCACAAAGAATTATTACTATTGATTACTTCCTTCATAAACCCCAGTAAGTCGAGGAGAGTACATCTTATCCTATTAGACAGATGAGAAGACCCAGCTTTGCCACTGAAATTCTCACTCATGTAGATCACAAATGATGACAACCAAGTTCTTAAAGGCAAGAATTCATTCTTTCCCAGCCCAAAGCTTTTTCTACTTTTTCATTATTAAAGGGACGGCTAGGCCAGGCTTCCCAATTCTCCTCCACTGTAAGACCCAATGGAAATATAGACCTTACCACATGGAAGCTTTGACCACAATTTCCTTCACATGGATTGGATGTGGGTCTGAGCACTGAAGCCTGGAGGCACAGCTGACAAGATTATGAGCTGTCAACATTTGGGTAACCTTCATCTCCTTCTCCAAATGAATTTAAAGTATATTTGCATGGGAAAGAAAAAGCTCGTACTCCCTCAGGCCTCATGATAATAAAATCTGTAGGAACTGTAAGTGAATGTGAAAATAAATTAGCAACCTGGGAGAACTCATCTTGGTATTTGTACAAGGTGACACTCAGGGAATTTTCTTCTTACCTGAGGAGAGATGCTGGAGCCCCCAGAAGGGCACTAACAGAAGTTGAGAGTTCTTAAGAACATGTGATAAAGCTCAAAGGACAGAAAGGAGCCTTGGAGGTAGAGATACCTGAGAAGGTAGGGGGAGTCCCCATCAACAGAATCTATTCAGATCTAGAAGAAAGCTTTGACAGACAAACTGGGAAGCACAGACTCTGGAAACAGACATGTGCTAGAGAGGGCCCTGTATCAGACTGAGGATTTCCAGTGGGCTGCTAGAAACCTATATTCCAAATGTCTAGTTTGGTGCCTATTTAACTTCTAAAGGGATGCCACAGAGTTAATTAAAAAAAGTAGAAATATGTTCCTGATATTGGAATATTGTAACATGTCAGCAAAAGTAAAACTAGGGGGTCACCAGCTTCAGGCTTCTGTTTCTTGGCTCCTGAGCCACTGATGGGTATGGCAGACCATCAAAAGTTTCCTGAAGGTTCCCAGTGGCATTAGATGACAACACTAGAATATTCCTACTTATCAAAGTAAAAGAGTGCACTGTGAGAACAGATATCCCTTCACCAGATCTCCAAGAATAGGGAGAAAAGCTGAAACCAAAATTTCTTTATAAGATGAAGTCATTAAAGGTAGGATTCCAGGGGAATATTGTGACAGCCCTTCCTTCCTTCCTTTCCTCCTTCCTTCCTTCCTTCCATCCATTCATCCGTACATCCGTCAATCCATCAACATAGGGCTACTTTGTGAGACCCAGGGAGGACATGTAGAGGCACAATCATCTTATTTCATGTCTGAGGCATAGCAGGTGCTTGATGATAGAAAGCCCTCAATGAGTATTTATCAGAGGAACTTAACAGATGCTCTACGAGAGTTCATAGACCCTGGGCCTGGCTATATGAGGATTTGTGGGAAAAGTGAAGTTATTACAGGGATATATAGGAGTCACTGCGGATAATCTCACATACTCCAGTTCTCCTTTAAGACACATGCCTAACACACACTGGATCATTCTTTTTGAAGTTAAATGTGATCATTTGATTAGCCAACTGGTTTTTAAAGTGCTGTGTGTCATTTTGTGTGGAAACTTCTAGAGGTAATACCTGCCATCACATTTCTCTTTCTCTACCTTGAAGACTATATTGGAATAGATGATTCACCAGCCTGAGACCCTGAGTGCCTGTGAGAATCAGATCCTTTCTGCTGATCCATTTTAGAAATTGTATTTATTTTTATTTTTGTGTACAAATGTTTGCTTGCATGAATATATGGCTAACACATGTGAACAGTGCCCATGGAAGTTAGAAGAAGCTATCTGGTCCCCTGTAACTGGAGTTACACATGTCTATAAGGAACCATGTGAGTGTTAGGATTGACCTTGAGTCCTGCAGAGCTAGTGTTCCTAACCACTGAGCCATTTCTCTGGCCTCCTACTGGTTCGTTTTAGATAAGGAAAAGAAACGTGAAGTATATTTTCTGGTAATCCACTGAGATTTTGTTGTTCAATATTCTAGAAAAATTAGCTTACCTTAAGTAACATAGGAGTTAAGCATAATGTAACAGCCTAATAGAGCAATTCAACTGCCTTCCATATGAGCATCTGTGTGGCCTCAACTCTAACCTACTTGAACTTGGGTCTTGCTCATAACATGGACCATCTGTGATTTTCTATATGACATTTTGATAATTAACAACTAAGGATCAGAATATGAGATAAAGACAACAGGCAATAAAGTAAACTGTTTAATGAGTTTGAAGTCAGGCTGGAAACTATGAACAAAGAATGAGAAGATAAAAGAAGAGTGAAGCCTGGAGCAGGCCATGTGTTAGTCCAGATAAACAGCTGGATGCAAATAAGAGTCCAGGGGTTATTTAGGGTTAGGGAGGGATGCTTCTAGGTGGAGGCTACCAAACAGACTGGGATTACACTAGAGGAAGGTGTTCTACCCACCCATACCCCTGCCTCAGGAAAGAAAAAACAGCAAAGGCAAAAGAATAAACACTACACCTGTGATACTACATGATGATTTAAATGTGCATTGTATCATTCCCTCTCCACCAAAGTTTTGAAATACAACATACAACATATCTTTAGATAGTTAAAAAGAGCCATAATTCAAAACCAAGTCTACGTAATGTTCCAAACTTAGTGCTTTCTATCCCACCAAATCTCAGAAAACATAACCACATGCAAACATTCTTTTCACATTGCTTGGGTAAAATACATACAGTCTCTCAATTCATTTTGAGGCATACAATTTTCCTCTAACCCAGCCCTACCTCTATGATCCCTACTATTATTATGTGCTTATACCACAAACATGGTGATCCATTCAACATAGCACCTGCCTTCCCACTGCTCTCAAGAGGCAATTGAGTTCAAGAGCTTAAAGAGAGAAAAAGAGGGAGAGAGAATATCCACGCTCCTGCCTCCTGCCTTTCTTATTTAGCTCAGCGTTCTATAGAGATGTCATTCAGGTTAAATGTGCATCCCATTGTAGAAAGGAAATGGCAAGGAAACAGTTTTCTCTTTAAGTAAACAGAACAAGCATACCAGCCTCACCCAATGAAACATGGCTTCTAATAGATATTTGCATGAATGTTCCACATTTGTTTTGCATCCAACCCTTAATTATGGTCCTTTCAACTTCACAATCATGGATAATGGTGGTGGGGATGCAGAAAACCATAGATTCAGCACCACTCACTCTGAGAACAGTGGGGGAAAAACAATGTAAAAACGTTACCCACCCTATGTTTATCCCCGAGACAGCTACACTGGGTGTTCTTAGGGGGTCTGAAGGAAATCAAGGTTGTCCAGGCTTGTGAAGCTTGGGAAAGGAGACATATGGGTGGAATGTCTAACTACCAGAGTGGGAAAAAGTTCCTTTAGGGTTCGTCTGTCCATGATTAAATGGCTTAGAACCACCACTTTTACTTTAGAGCAAATGGAAATTCAGACTATAGCAACGTAACTTTAAAAGCCTTTTATTGTCAAGATCTCTTTATGTATCCAATGAAATAATTATTAAGGGTGAATTAATAATTCAACTCATAAATGAGGAAACTGAGACTCACATACATCAAAAAATAATTCATGCTATATCAATTAATCCATTAATTAAATGACTTTGTGTGTCTAGTCTAGGTTTAAGATTAAACATAACCTGGGAAATACAGCTCAAAAATTCCAAACAATATCCTAAAACATGAGAACAAATGAATCAAAGAGAAACAGCAGCAGTAACAGCCACAATATCTGAGACAGGGTTCCCCATTCTGGGTGCTCTCAGTATAATGGAAAAATCATGCAGTATACAAAAATATGTGTAATTTTAAAATATCTGGTGTTATAAAAGAAAATAATATGCTAACCAGGTACTATTAATATGGGCTTCTAGGTGCTTCCAGAGCAATTCCTGGAGGATGGGACATTGAAAACAAAGCCTAAAATCTAGAAGTATTTAGTTCAACAGTAAGTAAAAAAGAGATGCAGTTAAAATGTAATTGAGACTGCATTGATTGGGGAGGCCTCTTTTTAAGGAGTCATTGAATGAAAAAGTCTAGCATTACAAAACAAAAAGCATGACAAAATAGACACCGGGATGAGAGGAGCTGCACATTACACACCAAGGAAAGTGGGGTGGATGGCCAAGGGTGGTTAATGGGTACTTCACATTACCTTCTCTGAAAGTTTGATAGAAAGAGATTTGGTTTTTCTCAAGGCAATCAAAGTGAGTAGGAGATGAGAAGCAGGATCAAATAACTGGCTGTTATGTAAGAAAAAAGTTCTAATCATTTTACTTGCCCCATAAAGGAATCCACTAACTTTCACTCCATAGAATTGCAGTAATCATGGGGATACCCTGCTGAGAATGCTTCATTGGATAGTTCTTCCCTCTCGTCTTCTTTTGGTCTAGATTATATGACACTTCAAACTCTATCCAACTCTAAAATGCCATTGTATAGCTATATTCCAAACATATGGTTACAATATGGACTTCTAAGTGTAGGTATGGGCTCCTCTCCAGCACCAAGGACAGCACTTCTCCAACTGGGTCAGCCTTGCTGTCTGTAAGAACACCAAAGGGCAAACACATGATCACTAATCAAGCAAAAATTTCAACTTAAGGACCAGTGGATAGCTCAAACTACATACAAACACCGGAAGAGTTGTGCATCTTGTTGTGCATGCCAAGTTCAAATTTTCTATGGTATGCATGGGGCTGGGAAAGCAGTGCCCTCATAATCACTATAAAATGGTCAAACGGTCTTTACCTTCATGCAATAGTCAGCACTTAATAAGTCCACACGACTACAAAAGTACTTCATCGTTTTCCTTATTTACTTTGGCTCTTACCCACTAGGATGTAAACAGACAGAAAGTTCTGTCTGCTCACTGTAGTCTTCCAGATATTTTTCTTTCCTTTGTGACAAATAGTATGTATTTTACAGATGTTCTTTTAATTGATCAACTGTATCTAATGTTTTTAATGGGTTAATTAAAGTCACACAGCCACTAGGGTTTTGTATGTAGGCAGTCTGATTTTGAAGGCGGAACTTATCATTACCCGCTAAGTGGGTAAACTGACCTAATATCCACAAGGATTTTCTGGATTCTAAATTCTTTCACCTTGTCCTGAACAAAGCTTGCAGATAGGACAGGGGGGAATGATACTGACTGGTAGTAAGTTTTTAATCCGGTCCACATCCATTTTGTTATTCGTGACTATCCACCCCTCTCTCCCAATTTGCTTTAGTCTCGATGGGCTTTGAAGCATCTTTGGCATCATACTTTGCAATGATGCCTTTCCCTGGCTTCTATTTTTCATTTTACCAAAGCCATTGTCTCATTTTATGACTGAATAACACTATTTTATCTTTGCCTCACCAAGCCTAATATTTTCTTCTTCCATTCAAGTTGCTGAATTCTCATGTTTCTTTGTTAATATCCTTTGTCTTTCTTGTGTTTCTTTGTATATTGTGACTATTTTACTTTCTATAATTAGAAGGCTACCCATGTGTTTAAGAACTATACTTCATAGATTCCCAGTGTCTAGAGTAAAATAATGCTTATTTATTTGTTTTGTCTTGCAGGAGAAAATTAAGGATTCTGGTTCACATATTTCAGCCTCCAGCTCATTCCTGGTTTCTTGCTGATATGACAGTGAATTTTGGACCCAGATCACAAGTGTTAATTTTTACATTGTGTGCCTCCTCTTTAAGTAATTGTTTTTTACACTAACTTTCTGTTTTGTAAAGTGTTTTTGGAATGATTACTTAGCATTAATGTGATGTCTAATTAGTTTCCTGCTCATTGTGGGTCTTTCATTCTATTCTTCTCTAGTCTTTGGTCTCTTTGTTTTGATTCATTGCTCAGTCAATTGTTCTTTGAATGATTTATTAGAAGCAGGGCATGGAGGTGGTGCTATGTACCAAGGAGCATTCTTCCTGATGCATATGCTGAAGAACAATGAATATGGTAGGCTGGAGCATGTGGCTGAACACTCTCCAAAGCTGTCCTGATTTAACTGGACTTTCTCCTGGTCTCTATGATACACAGAATAGGGCAGGAGCCAGACAGAGATTAGAGTAGGAAAAGCTGTTCTGATCCTATGACTTTTGTGCTCATTTTTTCCCAGTACAACTTAATACTAAAGACAGTAATTTTAAGTAATGTGTACCCTTCTCTTTGCCAGAAAACTCATTCTGACTGCCCACATCTAACTGCTTTTCCTCTCTCTGTTTTTGTGAGGACAATCACACCCTCAGACAACCTTGCATAAGCATGTATCCAATACTCTTCATGATGCTTATCTTTGATGGAAATTATAATTCCACAATGGTAGAATGAATGATGTGGGGGTGGAAGGTACAGGCAGCTCATGGCTTTGTCTCTCCTGGAACTGCCTCAAAGGCAAATGCATCTTGAACACCTGACTTGTTTTTCCTATGTGTCAAAGTCCTGTATCTTCCAGAGAAGGGACTCTGCTGTAATATTTAGGAAGAAAATCATCCATTGGATGTTCCATATCATGATATTTCTTTCAAAACCTATAATTCTTGGGTTAGAAAAGTACCTGGGATAATTAATCTCCAGTAGTCTTGATGTATAGGTAGTTCCCTGAGTAGTATATGTGTGGGGATGTGGAAACTTAAGACTGGGGCATAGGCTCTCACCCTCATTAGTAGACTGGAAATATAACCATATCCATCCCTATGTGCTGAGAGCAGAGAGAGCCACATCTTATCAGAGAGCTGTGCTGAAGGGCTGCACAGGCCAGCATGAGATTCAGAGATCTGAAAGCTAGAAGGGCCCCTGGATGTTTTGGTCCATGTTTGTATCTTCATGCTCAATACATCAGAGTGCTTCGCACAGAGTTGAGACCAGGTGGACAGGTGGAAGGCAGTCTGGCAGCTTCTCTTTGTAGCTTTATACTCTCAGTGAGGAGTGTTGCTTGAGCCAGTAATAAATGCAGAACTGAAATATCAAAGAGGAACTTAAATGGGCATGCGGACACTCTAAATGTTAATTAGTTCCTCAGTCCAGGGTTTTTCCCAGGCAGTGATTGGCACTGACAGACTAAACTGTTCTGGACACATGCCGTGGATCTTGCTTTGGCCTTAGTGCTTGTTTGCAGTGAGCATGTAGCTTTTGTAGGGACACTGCATGATGCACCATGCTTCAGGCTTCCTCACAGATCAATAATCTCTTGAAGGGCACATACTAATTACAATATGAACCATAGGAATTTGGACATGATAGTGGTCCTTATATGCTTGATGAATAAATTATAGAAGCTGGAATATATTCATGAAGGTACCCTGAAAAGGAAAATACTAACATATGAAGTATTATCAGATAAGATGATCCAATGGGTGTATCTTAAGAGAGTGTAAGTGGATGATGGTAAGGACTGTATGCAATAGAAACTAATATCTTAAAGAGTATAGTATTGGTTCTATAAACCCCTAAAAGGTATAATTGAAGAATACCCGGAAGAAGAAACCACCAAAGAAATATTAAATAATAACATTTCAAAGCTTTCTTAGAGTCACAATCCCCATATTGCCATGCCCCTGAATCAGCAAAGTAAGTTCTCTGTCATTGGAGGCATTCAAAATAAACACTGACAAACTGACTTATTGTGGCACTAGTAACTGAAGCGTGTTGTACTAGGGTGGGTAGGGATGAATGGGAAAGTGATGGATGGTGTTTGTGAAATTTCCCAGCCTTGTGAAGGTGTGATGTTGATTGATACAACCACCAAACCAAGGAAATACTTGACACAAAACAGTTTCTTTGTTTTTTTTTTTAAAGATTAAAATAATAAATTTTTGAATATGCTTCAGGGCTGTGATAAGGGGAACAATTCAAAAGGTGAACTAAAATATCTTCCTCCTACATTCAGGCACTGACAGGCATCTGAACTATACACTACATAGGAATCACAATACGGGCCATGTGATTTTTCTCAGGTGAAGAGCTTTTTCATATTCTAGTATGAATTTACAAAGATTTTCCATAGAAGCCATATAAATAAAAGCTTTAGGTCTCATGACATATAGTTTCTATATTATAACTCTCCAAATTTATTTATTTTTTTCATTTTTTTATTAGATATTTTCTTTATTTACACGTCATATGATTTCTCCTTTCCCAGTTTCCCCTCCAAAAAAAAAACCAAACAAACAAGCAAAAACAACAAGAACAAACCCCTGTTGCCTCTCCCCTCCCCATGCTTGCCACCCCACTCTCTCCCACTTATTGGCCCTGGCATTCCCCTACACTGAAGGTTCTGTGCCAACTTTATTCTTAAACATTAAAGCAAACACCAGTAATATACAAACCAAGAGGAATAGTGGCAGTAAAATAAAAACAAACAAAAGCCAAAAATTGAACAAAATAATAAAAAGAAAGCAAACACAAACAAACCTTATTTACAAACCTCAAAAATCATGAGGGCTGGATTTGTCTCATGGACCTCAGTTTATTAAACTCTGCTGTAAAAGGTTTGCACTCAAGAAGGGGAAAGTCCGAGTAATGACCTACTTACTCCATTTGCTTTGCTGAGGGCCTGGAAGTAGATGCTGTAGCTCTTCAGTGGCGAAAGGGGAGGGTTCCAGTAGCCATTGTAGGTCTTGTTGTCTCCCACTGTAAACGGCTGGGTGACAGGCAGGTTGGAGGGCTTCAACTCAGCAGCAAAGTAGTGTAGAGAATCGAGGTTGGAGGCATTCCGGTAGCTCACGGGTACTGAGAAACACTCGATGATGTCAGCTGCTCTCCGAGACTTCTGAAGTCGCTCCTCCTTGACAACCAGCTGGTAAACACTGGACAAGAAATCAGAGAGGCGGATCAGTCACTCTGTGCACAGATATGCTCACTATCATTTATTGTATTATATAACTCCTCTGGGAGTAGACACTGATATCACTTCTGTCTGAAAAAAAAAAAAAAACTTACTCTCTTTTCAGATTTTTAAACTCACTTCGTTGGAGAAACCTATTTTCGTGCAAAAACCCCAATGCCAGCTTGCACAAGACACACCCAAACTCAGCCCAAATCTATATAAACGCGATGCCCCTCTTAGATGGATTAACTCTTATGAAAAATCCAACCACCATCTGACTGGTGGCTAGCTCATGAATTTGGCTCATTCTCGTCTCACCTACTTAGATCTCACTCTGCCACAAACAACAAGCTCTGTGGTTTAGGACACGGCAGTGTTAAACCTGCCACAATTTACTTCTTCCCATTGCTATGCTCATGTCAGACACTTTCCCACCTAGACTCAACTGGTTTCTTTGCTCCTAATTCATCGAATCATTTTATCTATCCATTTTGCTTCCAATCAGACAACACCATCTCTCTTCAAGTACTTTCAGAGTTTTTTGTTTGTCCAAATTACACGATACTGGCTGGTGAAGCCTTTTCCTTTTGTGCTTGGATTCCAGCTTGCTTTTCAGTGATCATGTCACAATGCCCACTATAGCTATTATATAAATATCCTTATGGCTGACCCCTCTCCATCATCACCTTGTGCTTCCTCTACTTAAAAAAACCCACCGAGGCTAGCCGTCTCTGCC
>NW_022196897.1:147760591-147775543 GCF_008632895.1 Mastomys coucha
TCCTCCTATTGCTGATCGAATTTGCAATCTAGAGCAGACTTCTAATGATACCTATGACTTTCTAATATTTAATCCATGAAGCCTGTATAGATCTGTCCAGAATGAGTTATGCCTAACACATTCATCAATGCCTAGTTGATTTTGAAAAAAGTGCAATATGGCTCAATTGTATCCTTAACAGAAGTGAGATTTCAGTGTAGTTATCTCTGAATCACTTCACACACACTCCCCCCATCACACACATGCAGTGCCCAGGAGCATGCCTGACTCTAAGCAAATGATCAATGCACATTTGTTGAAATGAATAAAAGTAGATTGAATTAAAGTTGAAAGCAAGAATGAAGCCAAATCTGGATGGATTCAGAATCTTTAATCAGGGTAAACAGTGATTCCCAGGAGTGCCTGCCAAGTAACCTCATATCATCCCCTTCAACTAAGAATATGAGGAAGTGCCAGCGTGTGTGTAGAGATGACAGCCTTTATTGAATATCAACCATATGCCAAGTGTATGATTTCCTTTGTGAAAGTTATTCAAAAGTTTGCGAATTGGATAAAAATTTCTTATCCCTTGAAATGTTCTGTGCCCTTCTCTTGAACATCTTTTAGAAGGATTCAATTGCACTCTGAGATGTGTGATCTAAGACAAAAGTCCAGGTACTCAAAGAGTGTAAAAATTATGTTAATTAGTGAGGCAATTGTGATGTTGTGCCCATTGTTTACTCAGAGCATGCCATAAACTTGATGAAAACAGAGCAGCATAGGCTACAGCAGCCCTCTGTCTAGTTTGTCCATCCAAGGACACTGGATTAAAAAGCACGATAAGATACAGAGGCCAGGACTATTTCACTAAGGTGAACAAAGGCTGTGAAGGAACTCCTCTCGCAAACCTCCCAAGAACATGTAGCGTCATTGATGGGGCAAATATTCCTTGATTTTCTCTGAACACAGGGACGCTCATTTGTGTGAATAATAAAAAAGGAATGCATATGAGTGCATGCCATCCCTGGATGAGCAACAAGTTTGGGTGGACGTGTGCATGTCTGTGGTCTTATGTATACCTTTGTAGGAGTATCCAGAGTGCACATGAGTGACACGGGTGAATGTGACCAGTGTTACAGGAAGCATATACTGTAGCTGAGCATCACAATATCCAAATAAGGGACTGTAGCCCCTAAATGTATTACGATGAAAGTGATGCCTAAAACTGGTAAGATGGCTCAGGAGGATAAAGACATTTGCTAGCATGCCTGTTGACTTGAGCTCTGGAACTCATGTAAATAAGGAAGGAGAAAATTGTCTCCATTGAGCTGTCTTCTGATACTCCCATCACACATCATGCATACCCATATTAATCGATTAATTAATAAAAAACAGCAACATACAAATAAATGTGGCTAAGTATTTGGGTGGATGACATCTGAGCATGCATAGTGGGACAAGGGTTCCACATGGCTGTGTGTATAAGAGTCTTTTATGTCTATAAGACAGCTGAAGGCAGTTGATGCATGAATGGTAATTCAAACTCATTCCAACTTTACCTCTGGAGTTGTTCTTGAATGAAAACCCCTCATGTTTATCAGGTAAACTTAGTCATTTTCAAACATCACAAAAACCTAAGACCTGAACCTAGAAAACGTGAACAGGAGTAGAGGGATGAATGCAAAAAATCATCAAGATCCACATTGCTCTTTGTGTAACAACAGCTTTAAGTAAAGCTTTGCATCTGTTAAGAGGGCTAATGACAGCTTGATTAATGGAGGGTCCCTTAGTCAAGGGACTCTGATCATTAAGGAAAGAAAAACAGAAAGTTTACAGTCTCTGAGGCTCCCTTCTGAGCCTAGCAATAGAATCTAACAATACTGTGTACTGGATTTAGGTAACATGCCTTCTACCCAATCTTCCTATCCTGATCTGTATCCAACTAACTCACTCCTATGTGCCTTATAAAGAACGGGGACTTATGGGTCCCTGTTCTTCATCTTCTCTGTTCTTAACAATGCCCACAAGATAAGATCATTGCCTTGGTCATTCTCCTCTGTTTTTAACAATATCCACAAGATAATATCTTTGTCTTGGTTTCTTAGCCAATCTTTTTAATCCTTCATTGAATCCCTCCATCATCCTTGGTTATTCACTTGAGACCCCAAAGCCTTTGGAGATCTTCAGGAGATAGACCTTTCTCTTAGAATCACCATCACCTGTGATGGCCTGGATTAAGATTAATATAGGACTGGCTTCATGTACTGCCCATCATTGCTCTGAGAGTATAGCTGTGATGATCTAAGAAAACGGGTCATTGCTGAGTTTTTGGATATTCAGTTGTTCAAGGATGTTGGAAGAAAGTATAGCATCCACACAGGCTTAGCCTCATCATCCCTTATCTGGCTGTTAAATTTGGTTGAATTGACAAGCAGATCTTTGATAATCAGGTTGAAGGGATGAGGATAAACCTGAGAGGTTCACTGATCTATGAGTGTCAATTCAGCAAAAGCAGCTCATACCTCCTTCACAGTTCAGTTCCTTTTTTAAAAACGCTCTTTTCCCATAAACCGATGTAATGCACAAAGGGCCACCTGAGTATTTTTTTTTTTTTAACGTTGGTAGCCTAAACTGCTTAGTTGGTATCCCAGCTTATATGAAACCACAAAGAGAGAGGGAATGAGGGCATTTTGGAGGTTAAGCTATGTAGTCAACATATGGTACACATGTGAATGGGATTACTGTGTTGGAGCAAACTCAGCAGTTCCCACAGGCCCACCGCATCTGCAGCTTATCTATTCAGACATAAACTGCAAGTGTCACCAGAAACCCATAAGCCTTTCTGTCAGATGGATCTGTCTGCCTGTGCATCCAGCATCCGCTCAACAAGCAAGGCAGAAAGGGCATCACAGTGGCTGCATAGAGAAGGGAAGTGGTGGGGGAGAGGGACGGGAGGATGGCGAGGGTTTCCCTTTCCTACCTTAACTGTTCTCACTGTTCTCCTGAAAATACATCTGTCAATAGCACACTGCTTTCACCCCTCTGGTAATGATCAACATAGACCTAAATGAGAATGATCTACTTTGAAGTTATATCTCCAACCTTGGAGAAGAAGTGGTTGCAGTGAACTATGCAGGGCTGTTGGAGTAGGCACATTTTAATATGAAAATCCTGGTGTCTTAAGAGAAGAAGAATTTAAAGTAGTTGAAGATGCATTTACTCATGCAGTTTCCTATGTTGGCTTCTGTCTCTCCCAATGAGAAGATGGGCATTTATGGTGTTTTCTTGGCACGGCTTCCCTGGGGGCTCTCCCCATGAAGGCTCTGAAGACTGCTCTTTGTCCCAACTCCATCTTACTTATAAAGTAGCTGCTAGAACATCAGTGAGAATGTGCACTTTCTGCTTTAGCACCTCCTCCCATTGGAGACAAGGGCATTCCACTCTGTGCCAGGTTCCAAAAGCTTCCTTCCAGTAGAACATACAACATTCTTCCAAAAGCTTTGGGAAATATGGCCTCTTGATCATCACCCTGCCGTCTCTGATGCCAAAGCAAAGAGTTTAGATAGTACCTCACATCTCTCACCCGATTCCTCTGATGAGACATACATAGTCAACTTTCTATTATTAAAAATCCCAGTGCCTCTTTTCTGTTCTTTTCTGTACATGGGGCAGATGCCTACAGACAGATGTAATACCCATCTGAGATGTTGATTCAGATAACAGATGGAAAGTAGGGCTTAAGTTCCCAGGTGAACGTTGCCCAACTTTAGGCAGGTGCACATTTTGGTCTGCGTTCTCCCAGAAAAAAGACATGTGTTATCTCATATTCATACTCCAGGGACAGACTCCAAGTCAAATGGCATGTTACAGAAATGGTTCCAAGATAAAATGGTAAGGGTGGCAAACAGGAGAGAAAAGTGGGTGAGCCAATCAGGGGCATGTTAACAGGTGACGTCCTGAAAAACTGGTCCCAGCCCAATATCCCAAAATCTCAAGCCAAAGTCTTTGAGCCTGCAGATGCATTCTGTTTTCAGATCTGGGCAATCTCAGGCATTTCCAACTATTTATGTGGGTCAGACAATGAATCCCTAGGTGCCTAATAACAGCCCTTCAAAGCAGGTCACACCTGAGAATCATTACATCAATGCACACAACACCTGGGAGACTGGCACAACATAGCACATGACAGATCTACAGGGAACAGCAGTGTGTCCTACAGGGTACTTTTAAACAGCGTCCACATGGTGTAAATGAAACAGTGATCCAATGCTGAGAAAACAGCCTTGAGCCTGGACAATGGTAGCGTTGTAATTTACTCATCTCTTTGCTTCCTTTTTTCCTTTCTTTCCCTTCCCTTAGCTCCTTTCCCTTTCCCTTCTCCCTTCTCTTCTCTTCTCTTCTCTTCTCTTCTCTTCTCTTCTCTTCTCTTCTCTTCTCTTCTCTTCTCTTCTTTTCTCTTCTTTCCTCTCCTCCCCTCTCCTCTCTTCTCCTTTTCCTCCTTCCATCCTTCCTTGTACTGCCTTTTCGAGGCAAGATTTTCTGTAGTTTGAGCTAGTCTTAAACTAAGTGCATAGCTAAGGATGACTTTAACCTCTTGATCCTCTTACATCTACCACCCAAGTGCTGGGATTACAGATGTACATCACTAAGATTTAAAGAGAGACACTTGTATTCCTCCTCCTTTCATTCATCTCTTTCTCTTTGCCTGTCCGTGTTTATGTGTGTATGCATGTATGTATGTATGTATGTATGTATGTATGTATGTATGTGTTAATCAAATCTTTATTCTAGCTACCCTGTATAAAAGCATGGTATTTTATTTATAAGCCGTAATCATAGATTGAGCAGGTCGTGAGCTATTCTAACTTACATCCCAGCCATATGTCCCGTGTTACTTGCTGTTTGAGTCTTGCTCAGGTTATTTCTGCTCCATGAGTCTGTCCTCAGAGGGCACTTTTCCAGACACATGATCTTGGTCCATCTCCTCTCATGGTGGTCTCCCACCAACCTGTGTCCTCTCGCCTTCTCTTCTCTCTTTCTTCTTTTTTCTCCTTCTCTCCCATGTTCTCTCTTGAGACTCCTCTCTTGATTCTCAGGTCCTGCCTTTCTCTCTCTATTACCTAGTTACAAGTTTTAGCCTTTTATTAACCAAAAGTTTTAAATTGAGCAAGGTTTACACAACAAAGTATATGGGAGGATATAGGCATCTGGAGGGCAGCCAGATGTTGGGGTTCAGAATTTAGCATTTGTATACATAGCAACAGGTCAATTCCCAATGGGTGTGTGTGTGGCTTGCATATGTATTGTTCATGTATGCGCACATGTGCATATATTTACATGTATGTAGAGGTCAGAATTTGACATCAAATGTCTTTGTCAATATCTCTCCACTTGATTTTGTTGAGACAAAGTCCTATATAAACGTGCTGGCCAACTAGCCCCTGAAGTCTGCCTTGAATCTGGACTCGAATACAAAGTCATCTCTGAAACAGAGAATGGAGACAGTGGAAATGACCTGGCACTGAGCCACCATTTTTCTAGGCAAGGGCTGGTAAACTGTCTTGCAGGTATATCTCATATCTTCTGCCTCTTTTTTAAAAATGAGAATGATATGACTAGTTTCCTTCTCACCCTGATCGGTTCATACTGAAATAAGTCTACTTCCCTTTCCAGTTCTAGTTTTATGGATTTTGTTTTTAATATAAAAAACCTAAGGAAGATCTATATACTTGGAGATTTTTAACACTGGGACATGGATGAAATCAGAGTACTAGTCCGGTGAGGTATTTGTCTTAGGGTTTCCAATGCTGTGAAGAGACACCACAATCAAGGCAACTCTTATAAAGGGCAACATTTAATTGGGGCTGGCTTACAGGTTCTAAGGTTAAGTCCATTATTGTCATGGTGGGAATATGGCAGTGTCCAGGCAAGCATGGTCTGGAGGAGCTAAGAGTTCTATATTTTGTTCCAAAGGCAAACAGGAGACAACTCAGCATCCTCAGACAGCTAGGAGAAAGTTCTCAAAGCCCACCCTTACAGTGACACACTTCCTCTAACAAGGCCACACTTCCTCTAACAAGGCCACACCTCCAAAGTGCCACTCCCTGGGCCAAGCATATTCAAACCACCACAGTATTTTTCAACAGCGTTTGTTTCCAGTACCATATCATGGAATCACATGGTAACCATTAAATGTCGGTTTGGTTTCTCTACCACTGAAGCTTCAGGTGACAGCCAGGAAAAGTCATCTCAGACTCCAAAGGGGCCTTTCAGCTCAGTAGCTCTCACCGATAGTGTCGCAACATGATCTCCTACAGGCTTGAAATGGTTATTCCTTGACCCCACCCCCAAGCAAACTGAACCAGAATCTGTAAAAAATGGGATCTCAGCATCAATATTATCTTAGTTTTCAGAATAATTGTAGTATATAGCCATGAAGTGACTATATACTATATAAGTCCCAGGTGATTCCAGCACTTACCAATTTATTAACTCAGTAGGAGGACCCCATACTAGCAATCACAATCACTTAAAATTACCAAGGTGGTGCATCCCAAGTTCACTAACATATAATTCACAACTACCAGTCTTTGCCCATCACATCTCAAGTCATTGTCTTGCTTTATTTCCTCTAAAGCTTTTGATCACAATGGAAGCCTCTGTCTACAGTTTGCTTGCAGCCTTGGCTCCTGCAGCTCTGAGACTGTGAGCATCTGATGTGTGAGACCTCTTCTTCACCCCCTTTAATACACTGATAACACTTGTTAGCCAAGTATTTGTAAAAGAAGTAAATTTTTAGGTTTGGTGGCTCACACCTGCAATCCAGGTACTTGAGAGGCTGAGACAGGTGGGTCAATCAAGGTAAGGCTCAGCTACATAGCAGGTTCGAGGCCAGCCTAGGCTACATAAGACCTGTTCTGAGAAAACAAAACAAATAAAAATAAATACATTTGCATAATGAATTTTAAAACTGGAAAGTGATTTTAAAAATGATCCCTGTTTTTGTCCTGCCTCCCTTCCTTTACCTTCTGTTCCCTCCGTTCCTTCTTAGAGAGAATTACACCATGTACCCCAGAGTGGCCCACAACTCATAGTCCCTGAGGAGCACCTCCCAGAAATCTGAGATTACTGGTGAATGCCACAACATTTTGTTTCTCATACAGGTTTCAATATGTTATTCCCATCTTCCCACAGTATCCCTCTGCCCCTTCTGCGCTCTGATAATTACTCATCCAATCAAGAAAGCCCAGACTAAATGTCACCCTTTCTAGGGAACTTCTCTTAACTGGTGAATGAGAGTGAGTTTCTCCTTCCTTGTTTCTTTGTTGATATTCTTTTCCAAGCTCTTGGTGATTCATGCTGAAAAGATGGCTTCATCTACAGAAACCATTTATTGAGCACTTACTAATTCTTGCAAATGTGAATTCTGGTTATTATCTCATTTGACCTCCACAGAAACTCTGTCAGGTAGCTATCTATAATCATTTCCATCTGATAAAATCAGAAAATTGAAGCATGAAATATTCTGTCTCTCACACAGATGGTGCTGTTTGAGCTTTTGAGCTAACATGAGAATGTAGTCTGATTCCAGAAGCCTCAGTTTTAGTCGTGGCATTCACTCACAATAAAATTGTTTGCCTTATCACGCCAAACCCTTTGGATTTTAAAACAATTATTTTTGTTTAGAAAAAATGCAATGCCATTATATAAATCTTGGAAAGTGAAAGAGAAAATGAATTTCCCCTAGACAATTCTAAAACGCAATTATTTAGGAAAATGTTGGTGAATCTTTTAGCTTCTTTTATTTTTGTTTCCCGCATGAACAAACTTAGTACTGAAAATCAACAGTGGAAAGTTGTTATAGACATTCATCCTGCAGCCAGTGTCACTGGACTGCACACATGCTAGTTTGTCTTATTCATGGTTTTGCTTTTAATGATCTCAGTTACCCATGATCAACTTTCGTCTGAAAATGAAAACTTCTAGAAATAAATAATCCATACATTTTAACTGTACAGTGTCCTAGGAAGCATATTTAAATTACACTGTCCCTATCCATCCTGCCTAAGACATGAATGCTCTCTTTATCGAATGTATCCATTCCACGTATGGTCACCAACTGCCACTAGGCAACAGATAGACACTTCAGTTATCAGATCAACTGCTACAGTGCATGTGTTCAAGCATCCCTAGTTTTGCTTGATAAGTAACCAGCCCTTGAATGCTGGGTGTGTTAAAGGGAAGCAGGTACAGAAGACAGGCTGGCAAGAGTAGGAGACCAGCTGGCCATAGGGCAACCACAGTCAGGAATATGTTAAAAATAGTAGTTCAAATTTGCACAAGTCTATGTAAAAAATAGAGGAGTTAATGAATTTTCATTACACTGACTTTTGCTATTGTGACAAATCTTGAGAAAAGCAGCTTAGGAACGTATAATTAATTAATTCTTTTGGTCATGGTTTGGGAAGTGTTAGATTGCCATGGCTGGAGGAGCAGAGAAGCTCATACCATGGCGACCAGGAAGCAAAGAGAGAGACTTCCTATAGCAGCTGGTTTTCCAGACCTGCAGCCTATAGCATAATACCAGCACATTCCAGGAAGGCCTCCTCAATTAATCCTCCCCGGACACATCCCCATTTGGTGCCCTCTGAGGCATGCTTCCTTAATCTCACAGCTACTTCTGAATCCAACCATAATGACAGTCCAAAGTAACCTACCATAGAAACACAACTCCTGTGACCGGGCCCTAATACAAGCCCAGAGAAATATTACAGTAAGAGACAATGGCAGCAGTGTTACTGCTAATGAATATATAACCAAATATTGGTAAATAGAGCCCACTACTATATAAAAAGGATTTTATCTTGTAGCTTAATGAAATTTATCTCAGCAATGCCAGTTGGTTTAATATTGGAACTTTAATGAATGCAGAATAGCACGTTAACAGAATAAAGGTCAGAAATCCCATAATCATCTCAACAGTTGCAGAAAAATGATAAAATATAATACATATTTATGATAAAAATACCACAGAAAGGAAAAGGGGATAGAAAGGAATTTTTCAACTTGATAAATGTCACCTCTGAAACATGTAAAGTTAGTATCACACTCAAGGGCAAAAGATTGAATGCTTTTCTTCTACAGTAAGGAAGTCTGATCAATGGTAGAGTTGAGAATTTAGTTCTTAGAATGGGGTAAATGTAACTAGCAATTATCTTAATTAATTTGTAGCACCAAGTATAGAAAGCGAGAAGGAATATACTTTGTTTGAAGATGTTAGGATTTTATATGCAGAGAATTAAAAGGGTTTTATATACACACATATACCGCCTCAATCTAGTAAATGACTTCAACAAAAATAAAATATTCAACTGCAACATAAAATAAAATAAACATAGATGATAATTTCATTACTGGAGAAAAGCATTCTAAAAATACAATTAACCAAACATCACTACTCATAACAACATCATAACACTAAGACAGTATTAACAAATTATGTGAAATATTTAGATAAGTCAAAGTAAAAATAATTACAGAATATATAGGTAAATAGAGATTCCACATTCATGTATTAAATAGTCCATCTTGTTAAAATTACAATTCTCTCTGAATGTATCTGAATATTTAATGTAATCACTAGCATAATTTCACCCTTCAGATCTGGGATGTCCCCAGAGGCTCATTTGTTAAAAGATTGGTCCCCAGTGAAGTTCAGGGGTGAGAGTTTGGGAAGGATTGTGGATCAGGAGAATTCTGCCATCATTAGCAGACTGATCTACTGGGAGATAAGTAGCCTGACGGTGTTATCAGAAGTGGTGGAAACTTGGGGCCTAAAGAAAGAAGTACAATGCTCTGGGTGTAGCCTCAAAGGGAATGTTGTGTCCTCCGTCCTTCCCTGCTCTCTCTGCCTTCTGCACCTTTGGCTCAGGACATGTTCCCTGCCATCTGCAATCTGCTTCACCAGAGGCACAGAAATAACAATGCCAAGTGACAAGGGACTGAAATTCCTAAAGCTAAGAGCCACAATAAACCTTCCTCCTTTGAATTGTCTCCAGTATTTTGCCACAGAAACAGAAAACCGAGTAACACAAGAATCAAAAGAAACTTTGCTAACCTAATGTGATATATATTTATATCTACCTATATGTATACCTATATCATCTATATCTATATCTACATATGGAAATGCAATGGCCATTATAGGCAAAACAATTAGAAAAAACAGAACAATATTGCAGAGCTTACAGTTCCTGATTTTGTAAATTATGAAAATCAATACCATTAGATGCTGGCAGAAGGATAGACATACAGATCAATAAAAGAGAATTGAAAATTCTGAAATAAATTCCACATTTAGGATCCATTGATTCCTGACAAAGACAATTCAACAGCAATAAGACAGCCTTTTCAGCAAATGATGCTAGGTCAATTGAATATCCACTTGCAAAAATCTAAATTTACACTGCCCACAAGAACTAACAGAAAATGGATTATAAACCTAAATGGATGAGCTAATACAATAAAACTTACAGGATAAAAGAGAAAATCTTCATGACCTCAGACTGGGGAAATAATATATAAATGTATCACCAAAATGATGATCTATTGTTGGAGAAAGAAGAAAAACTAATGTGATTAGATTACTTTTTTTAAAAATGGATTCAAAACACTATTTTATAAGTTAAAACACAAGTCATATCTTTATAGAAAATATTTCTAACTCATATGCATAAGACATATGTCCAATACATGTAGTGATCCATTACCATTCTATAAGGAGATAAACAGCCCACTGAAAAATGCAGATACTTGAAATACTAGTGACTAATAAGCTAATGAAAAGATGATCAACACCATTAATCACATAAAGAGGTATATAAATCAAGATAATGATGATAAGCTACTCTATTCACTCACTAGAATGTCACTGGTCAAAGGACAGACAATTGTTAGCAAGGATGGAAAAGCTGGGACCTTCATATATGGCATCACCATTTGGGGAACAAAAGTCTGGAAGTCCTTTAAAAGTCAACACTAAACTACCAGTTATTCAGACATTCCATCCCTGGAAATCTATCCATGAGAAATGAAGACACATAAGAACACACAAAAAAGCAAGTAACTGTTTGCAGTGACGTGACAATACAAAACAATCTACAAGCCCATTGGCTACCAAGTGGACAAACAGTATATGAGGTACATGTAGCCATCCAACGGAGTGTTACTTATAGCAGCGGCAACAACAGAATCACCCTGATATAGTCTATACAGAAGAAGCTCAGAAGCACTATACTAAATAAGAGCAGCCTGATCTACAAGACCCCTAGTGTATGATTCCATTCATAGGAAATGCAAAGAAAAGATAAATTTATAGGGGCTGAAATCAGATGAGTGAGTGTTTGGGACTAAGAATGGGGACAAGAATCAACTGCAAATGGGCACAAGGGGTCTTATGATCAGGTGGATATATTTTAAGATACTTTTGGGTTGATGGCTACCCAACTTTATCCATTCACCAGAAGTCATTGAGATTGTACACTTTAATTGGGTAAATTTTATGGATCATAAATTAGACCACCATAAGGCTGTTAAGTGAGGTGAGTAATTTCAGATGGTCTTTCTCCTTTCTAAGGTCCATGCTTTGCCTGCAACTATGTGCAAACTTTAAAGCTAAAAAAATGCTGTGATAAATGACTCGTGCTACTGAACAAGATGGGCTAAGAAACAAGTTGAGTTCTTTAATCCCCAACAGAATCTACCTTTGCAATTTCATTCTCCACATTAAAGGTCACTTGCAACTACAGAGCTGAAATTTACAATATGTCTTAGTTAGCCAACCTTTATTTCAAGACTGTAAATTCTGGGTTTTAGTCTCTATTTGCCTAGTCAAAATAGTACTGAGGGAACACTGGGGAATTGGGGAGAGAGTCTCTCTCCATGGGGGGTTGGCGGTGGCATCTTTTTTTTTTTCTTTTCTGACTAGCCCTATGAACAACTGTCCGTCCCATCTGACTGTCTTACTGGTCCTTCGCTCATATATTATGGTTTCTGATTTTGTGTTTTCATGGTGTGTGTGTGTTGTGCTTTGTTTTCTGATTTTTCTTTGTTTGCTTATTTGCTTGTTTTCTAAAGAAAAGGCTTGGAGTTGGATAGGTGAGGAGGATTTGCAAGAAGTTGGGGGGAGTGGAAATATTGATCAAAATATATTACATACATTTTACTTTCAGTAAAATAGAACTATACAGATTGTACAAATGAATCATTTTTTTAAAAAAATAATGTATGGTAAGCATAGCAAATTTTCTTTGGGAAGATGCAACTAGATGGAGAGATGCTACTTCGATCGGTGAATAAGCTACCTATTCGGGAGAGAAACTGAACTAAAACAAGATGGAATATTTACTTCTAGCTCTGCCCCTCACTCTGTCTGAGTTGCTGAGTGAGCCACTTCACTTGTCTGTAAAATGGGATAATTTTGACCAATATAACAAGACACAAGACAGGAGATAAAGATCTTAGGAAAGAAATCAGTTCATCATCATGTGTAGTCTGATCATCATCTAATCTATTGAAGTGCATCAGCTCAAAGACTTCTAAACTTAGTAAAAGAACCCAGTAAAATAATTTGATTTAAAGTAAAGATAAATGAACTACACACCATGGAAAATGGTAGAGAGGAAGGAATGGGAAAACTCTTACAGAAGAAGGTCCACTAAACCCAGCTGCAAATAAGACAAGAAACACATAAGACTAACATTAGTGAAAAGTGCTTTCTTCAAGATGATGTAAAATAATATCTTCGACCACTAGCCTGGGGCTAGGTAGAATGGGTGTTAAATAACTGTGCTGAACTAAAGATGAATAAATGGGCAGAAATTCAAAAGTGCGGAGTGAAGCATCACATGCCATGGAGCTGGTGATCCACCAAAATTGATGCATCACTTCCCTCGGCAAAAAAGCAAATCGATAAAATATGGATCAGAGAGCCTGAGCCCATGTAGATGATCCTAATTTGGCAATTCTAATAAAGTTGCTGTTTCTTTACAGTAACACATAGTGCTCAAAACTTTTTTCTTTAAAAAAATGGAGTGGTGGTGGATGATGGCAGAAAACTACTGTTACTTGTTAATACATAAGACGGTGCTGCAACAATTAAACCACAGGTGTTAGAATATAGGTTCAAGTAAAATTGAAAAGTGTGTGTGTGTATGTGTGACACACACATGCACATATGTACACACACACACACACACACACACACACACACACACACACACATATATATATATATATAGAGAGAGAGAGAGAGAGACAGAGACAGAGACAGAGACAGAGAGACAGAAAGAGAAGTTTTTGTATGGAAATATAAAGACCAACAATTACCAAGCAAGGACAAAAAGGCATCAAGAAACAAATTGGTAAAATATCTATAATATGATTTTAAAACTCTATCAAACTTCAGACCTTACCACATGTATAAAACACCATTATATTCTAGCTGTTTATAATGTACTTATTAAAAAAAGTCAAGATATCCATGCCAAAAAAATAGCATGCGTAGTGCTTGATTGGATCCCAAATTAAAAGTTTAAAAATTTGAAGGACATTAACTGAGGAAGTTTGGATATGTACTATAGAAATAGATGCCAGGTTATGTCATGTTAAAATTTCCTGAGTCTGATGACCATATGGCACATATAAGAGACGGCCTTTCCCTTCAAAGTACACATACTGAAGGCATTCAAGTGGCATGATTGCCTCAGCTTGCCTTCAAACACTTCAACATCCACTTGAGACAAGAAAGAAAGTAAACAGAGTAAAGTGTTCTTCAGTGGTAAACCTGTGGATACCGATGCAGACACAATCATCCTTACAGGGTTGAAATCAAAGGAAGATAGTCTTGGATGAAGGCAATCTTGAAATTGCACGCGTGCGTGTATGTGTGTGTGTGTGTGTATTTTCACCTGTGTTTATTTGGGGATAAACACAGAGGTCAGAGGCCTAATCTGGTATCTTCCTCAATCACTCTCTACTTTAGTTTGTTGAACAGGGTCTCTCACTAAGCCTACAACTCATGGATTTGGATAGTTTGGCAGTAAACACACTCCAGATACCCTACTAATTCTATCTCTCCAATGCTGAATGCCAGGCAAAGCTGTACCCTGCTTTTTCATGTCAGTGATGGAGACTGAATTCAAGTCCTCATACTTTCGGGTCAAACACTGTCTACAAAGAAATCATCTTTTCAAAGTGCAGCCACTCTGGATCCACTTGCATCCATTCCCCAAGTGCTGAAATTATAGGTTTATGTCACCAAACCTGGCTGTGAAATCCTTTTAAGCATAGCAATATAACAACCCATACAACATGCTTATGTGCATGCCCACTTGAAGCACCCAAATTCATGTAAAGAAAGTCAAACAACCAATTATAAGAAGCTGTGCCTCAAAATACAGCAGAGGGGAAATATGATAATACTTGCAAGATTACAGAAGGTGTGTAGAGTAAGAAACACACACACACAATAATATATCATCTCAGTAACTCAAGATGTTGGCTGTATTCTCTTTATATAATGGGATAGAATGAGAAGTTATTAAGGTAAAATGATAAACCAATAAAACTTCCAACTGGGGGAAGAGAAATTTCCAAACTAATTCTCATATCAAATAGGAATTTCAAACCATATACTGTTTAGAAATAGAACAATGGGTGTTCGGTGTTTGTGGGGTAGGGACTAAGCCTGCTTTTGGCATCTGAAAATCCTATGTTACTAAACAAAGCACAATGACAAAAAATTAATTAAGCATTCTATAAAAAAGAAATGAGAGTAAACAGTACTAGAGCCAGATGGCTCCTCCAGTGAGTACTTTCAGTCTTTCAGGAACCAATAAATCCCATCTCCATAAACAATTACACAAAGCAGGGGAAAGAGAAAGAGAGAGAGAGAGAGAGAGAGAGAGAGAGAGA
>NW_022196897.1:147775648-147848726 GCF_008632895.1 Mastomys coucha
AGAGACAGAGGGAGGGAGGGAGAGGATAAAGAGAGAGAGAGAGAGAGAGAGAGAGAGAGAGAGAGAGAAAGAGAAAGAAAGACAGACAGAGAGAGAGATCTGACATTGCAATCCACTCCTCTAACTGGCCCCCTATCAGCAGGTAGATTCAGCAATGGGAAATCTTGGGAGCTATCACACAAACTCAAAGAAAAAGCCAATAGGATCACATAGGTGGACACCAAAGACTATTGGATAAAATGCAAACATCCACTTCTGATTTAAAATGAGTGACAAAGATAAACTGCAGGACAGAAACGGTTTTCCTCATTATGCTTTTACAAATACTCTGTCTCAAGTGTACAGATAGTGCTGTGTAGAAGCGCTAGAGGCCAAGTCACCCAGGCTGGGAGGTAAAGAGGTTAGCTACTGGCATTGTTTGGCAGCATTGCTCCAATGTTCCTCCCAGTGCAAGGAAATGCGAAACCAAAATAAGAGCTGTTTCAACTGAAATAAGAGGGAAGGAAATCATCATTATTCATAGCTGATGTGATTATCATCTGGTAGACCAAGATAATAGAGTTTAATTAAAGAAACACACAGGAGATTGTTGGCAAATGGGAACTCTCTCTCTCTCTCTCTCTCTCTCTCTCTCTCACACACACACACACACACACACACACAAGAGAGAGAGAGAGAGAGAGAGAGAGAGAATGAAAGAGACAGAGAATGAGAGAAGAGAGAGAAAGAGACTATCTCCCTACATATTAGTTCAAAAGTAGTTAGCAAATTTAGTGGGGGAAATGGCCATGAAAAGAGGATGAACCTGATGTTAGTAACAATTTTAACAAAATAGCTGTGCATGGGAATGTATGTGATAGAATCTATGACTTTTCTTGAGAAAGAATAAAGACTCAAATATGCATGCCCTCTCTCAGTATGAAAATGATCGTATAATAATTTCTGATTAAGAAACAGTTTTACTACAAGTTAAGCCAATTCACTTGAGGATTGCTTACAGAATGTGTTTAAGTAATTTTTAAAATTCACATGGAAAGTTAAATGGGCTAAAATAGCTAAGAATATCTCCTGAATAGGAATCATTAGGAAGGCAAGATGTTAAAATGTTTAGTAAAGCTGTAATTAAGATGTGTGCATGCTAAGGATCAACAGGGCAAATGCAATAGAATAATACAGGAAATAAATACCATTGGGTATAAATGTATGTACATATATACACACACTCACATATATACCCAGGCATAAACTCATACACAGATAAGCACTCACATTCTTACCAGACATACAATCACAGACACTCATGCAGAGGTACACACTCAAGTATACAACACAAACATACACACATACACAAGCTCATACACATACATACACCGAGTCAATATTACATTATTATATGTCAGCAGGTCTGGAAGAAATGTGTAACAATGATATGATAATATGCTACTTGGTAATCCAAAATACATTTAAAAGAATGGCTATGGTGATATCCAACACAATAATAGAAGGGCCACACTTATAAAGGGTTTAATTTTTTTGGCAACATCAATGGACATGCTAATACAGAAGAGGGATGTTTTTGTAGTGTCTCTCTTCTAGACAATCACAGGCAACTAATGACTACTGGAAGAAAGAATTAATCTCCCCCAGAGATGAGTCCCCTTATTGTTTATCCAATGCAAATGCAGAATGGTCAGCCTTGAAATTACACACACACACACACACACACACACACACACACACACACACACAATGAAAGCAGACTCGGCAGGTTTTATTTTTATATCTTTGTGCACAATGTGCATACATATATAAATACATTTAACAATGATAATCAAGAAAAAAAGCTATCAATGTGAGTGGCAGGACATGAGAGGGTCTGGTGAGAAGGTGACTGGTAGGAGCTGCAAAGAGTAAAGTAAGAGAGTAAGTTGATATAATTCTTTTTCAGTAAAAACATAGGTAGGTAGATAGATAGATGGATGGATGGATGGACGAATGGATAGATAGATAGATTTAAAAACTAATTTTTTAAAATTTTGGTATATTAAAGGAACAACTTCCATTACAAGTAAAACAACATTCCATGAACTAATTCAATATTAGATGAGAGGTTAAGGTAGTTAGAAACATGGAAATACCCTTAATACATACAGTATCCCATTTTTTAATGAATGGAGCATTTCTATATTTTAGTGATATAGTATTCTCTGTGACTAATATACTTACTTTCACTGAAGTTTATGCAGACTTAATAAAGTTTGCTCAATGTAGTGATAATTGTCAACAGCTAGTTGAGGCAGAATGCCAAGGGCATCATTTCTTGGTAGTCCGTGGTCCTGCAGCAGCCTCCTTGCCTTGGGATATGCTGAGATTTAACACTTCAGACCCTATGCCAGTTTTATTGAACACCAATCTATTTTAGTCAACCTCAGGTCAATTCATTTGCATATTAAACTCTGAAAAGAAGTTAGTGAAACAAAACTCTGCCTGGAGTGGCCAAAGTTCCTTCCTGAATTGTATCTTTCTTTAATAAACATTTAGTTTTGTGCTATTGCTTCCTGCTCACCAGGCCTCCCAACACTGCCTTTGTATTCAGATATCATGGAAAGTGACAGCTTCAACCTCCTGCCATGCTCGATCCAGAAATATCATTGTTTTCTACACTCACCTTGTATAGTAAGAAGAGCAAAGAAAAAGGAAAATGTTGAACAAGGTAAGTTCCAATACAATAGGGATTCTGGCTCCTGACATTGTGATCAAAAGTCACAGTGATGCTTTCTGGAAGCCATCTACAGGGACTGTTTTAAGAATAATCAATAGCATGCCTGGGATGTCTCTTCTTGCAACTAAGACACTTTGGAAAAGGAAAATTGTAAGTTGAGACTACTCGAAGCATGTCTTTTTAAAAGACTTTCTAAAATCAATTATCAAAAACTAAAAACGGCTCTGCAAAGCTCTAAGGGGTATAAGGAACAATTACTAATTAAGCATTAAATTAATCACAGTAACTAGTTTAGTAGAGCCAGATGGGGCAAATAAATGCTAGAGAAGAATTATACCACCAATTAAAACAGGTTTCCCAAAGAAAACGCAATGTGGGAGTTGTCCACGGGAATTCAATGCAATGGAGATCCCATACATGTAGAGAATGCTAGGTGTTAGGCCGATGGCCAAGAGCAGCCAATTCTGTGGGTTCTGGAGTACCACTGTGGCTCTCTGAGAGTGTGGTGGAGTAACATAGGCAGTAAGAGCCTCGCCGAGATATTTACGTACAAACCAAATTCCAGAAATGTCTTTTGTGAATCTACCTCAGCAGTTTCTCAGATGGACCTCCATGATATACCCTGACCCCCGAGAACCCCTGAGAACCCCCGAGAACCCCCAAGAACCCCAAGAACCACCTCAGTTATTCTGTAACCCAGAAATTGTGCAAATTGGAGTCATCTTAACATCCCAGTAAAAGATATTTGAAGGAGAAAATACAACAAAATATGCCACAGACCTTTCTCCAGAGAAAGGGCTCTTAAACCCAATCCAATACAACAGCCTCTAAGAACTTTAAGACTACTTTTACTTAAACCTTTAAGATCAGTTAATCTACTGAGTGGTATCACTTACTAACCACAGATACCACACCTAATACCAGAAGTTGTGCATTTTTCTTTCCCCACTATAACCTCAACTTGTGCCGTGTTTTTCCTATATCCAGAGGCTTCACATGCATGTCCCAGGTAGAAATACTAGTTTTGTTTATTTCCAAACAGATTCCCTTTTGGTAGAGACCCAACTGTGTGTTTTGCTTGGCAAACACAAGAACAACTCTAACAGTAGCTACAAGCCTTTGTATTAACAAACAGAGAGTAATAGTAGTAATGGCTTAAGCATGTGCCAAAACACCAGCAGCTAATTTTTCTTATCCACTATTCTACAAAGGTCTTGGATGGGGTAGCAGAAGTATTCATTTTATTAAGTACAAATCCTTGAGTATGTATCAACTGATATTCCCATGAGACAATGGGTAGTATGTGCATAAATCACACCTTCTGCCTCCTGACCTTATGGTCAGTTAAAAGAAATATTTCTCTGGTTGCCATGCATATCAAATGAGTCATATTTTTTTTCTTGGGGTATTTTAAAATTAATTATCAATTAGTTACTTCACTTATTTTGAGATGTGATTATATAGCTCTGGCTGGCCTCAAACTCCTAGACTCAATGAACTAACCCAGGTTCCATTTATTTCCTTGGAAGAGTGATTGACAAGTTACAACCATTCACGCTGGGATACCCGATCAACATTTTCTCCAAAATAAATGAAGTCTACCTGTCACTTTAAGGAAAACTGACAGCATTTGTTACCAAGACATAATTGAGCTTTCAAGTGAAAATTAGAATTTGGAAAACTTGTATCTGTCACTGTGAACTTGAAAGTTCCTGGTCCCTACATGAGATTGGTGGTGATAGCAAATATGCAATTTGATATGCTATGATGAGGCATATCACAACATTTGGGAGATTTTCATAACTCTGACTGCTGTATAATGTTAGATAATCATCTGAGGACGAAAGGCTCATCCAAAGTGTATGACGAATAGGTATATTTTAATATAACTGAATGAGAAACGTTTGAAAATACAGCACCAAAACAAAAAATTAGTTGCTTTGCAACTAAATGTTAGAAAGTACCATTCTGAGTTGAATGTAATACCACCCCACAACAACAACAACAAAAACAAATAAAATAAACAAAATTCAAAAAGCAAAAAGCCAATTATCCTAGTGGCTATTAAAATACTTCTTTTGTTTCCAGTTACATGTGTGTGTGTGATGCAAGACATGGTAGCCCCTAGAGGTACCCCCATTCCACTTCAGAGAAGATGATGAGTATCAAGCCTCCATATGGAGTTGCTTCAGCTAGCCACAGGGCAAAGAAAATGCCCATGCTTCATCTGCAGACAGAGTGCTGTCCAGAAAGAACAAACAGATGCAGGGAAGTCGACTGCCAAGCTCTGTCAGGCAGGGTAAACAGGTCCTTCATAATTCCTGATTCAAAAAAAGCTCTGTCAGATACTCTGGTCCAGAAGGCTAAGATAGATGTTCTAACATTATAGAGACAATACTGGGGACTGTCCAGGTAATCAGCTGTCTCTGTCATTTCTATAATTTTTGGAAGGTGCATCCTCGCATTTCCTGTATACTCGGGTCTCTGATCGGACTGAAGACTAGACAGTCATAGTCTTATATAAGCTTAAGTTGTTTAGGATTTAAGATGATGTTCCAGGTCTAAGAAGATGTTTTTAGGTTAACAATACAAGTTAGGATAGAAAATGATTTAGATACATACAGAACTCTGAACTCCCCAAGATAGGCTAGACAATAGAATACTTTGTCTATGTTGCTAAATATCATACCTTAGAGTTTTCATAATTGTTTCACAAATGCTATCTTTGAATTCAATTTATATTTGAAAGAAAAAGAGCCTTTTGTTGGACTAAAAAGGAGAACTGTAGGAAGAACATCGTGTGAATTATACACATGCATCACCTGTCAATTTAAAAGTCTATGGCCTATGTCTTAAGCAGAAAATCAAAGTGGAACTTCTAGGGGAGAGAAAGAATTCTGGGGTAGCACCAAGAAGGAGACTTGCCAGGAAGATGTGAGGAGACAGATGCTGATATCTGAGCACAGGTAACAAGCCATGGGACAGAATCTAAGCTAGAATAAATGGGATATTTTAGGTTATATCTGATCAGAGAATAGCCTAGCTATTCTCTATGGCCAAGGTATTTGCAAATATATTTTAAGTCTGAGTCTTATTTCTGAGAGTGTCTGAGAGTCTGAGAGTGTGAGACTGGAAGGATAAACCAGGGCCTAACTTCAACACTGATGTTACATTTTCTTTATTTGTTTCAACCCAAATAATTAAAGGTTAATTAAATGCAGAACTGGATAGAAGAATCCAGTTATGCTCCATCAAGTCAGACATTAAAAAGTTTTGAAAAATATGAAACTTTCTACCCTAGCCTTAATGTTTTGAAAATAAAAACATTTCATTGCTATTAATATGTAATAGGTGGACCTATTTACTTTCTGTCTTACTGGTTCAAAGTTGCTACAGACAAACAAGAACTTCAGAGTGCTGGATCTGCGGGATGTATTACCACACTTGGCTTGGTTTAATTTTACTTTTATATAAATTAAAATGTATCTATGTTTAACTTTAATTTCTGATAAAGTAAAATTGGCAAAGAAAACCCATCTTTAGATGAACAAAATGTCCTTGGGAAATTTACTGATTTTTAAAATTTTGAGGAAGTTTCAACTCCAAAGGAACAAGTGTATCTAACAAAATGATATACTTTAATCTTTAAAACACTATCAAAATACCCATAATTTAAAACTTTGCATCATTGGCACTTTGCCATTTTGGGCAGGATAGTCTTGTGTTTGGGGGCCTTGCCCTATATATTAATTATTAATTAATTCCCCATTAACTGACTAGATGATACCAGTACCTCCAGCTAAAATTAAAAGAATCATCACATTGTGAGACATTATTAAAGGAACAGTTATTTATAACCACTACCATGAAAAGTCAAGAAAATGTCAATAATGTAAATATATATGTTACCCATGAGCCAAGAAACGCAAAGCAACAGTATGTTCTCATGTGAATGCATGAAATTAACAAAATTAATATGCAAATTACAACAACCTTTTCATAGATCTGTGAATGTGTCCTTGCTCAATAATTCATCAAATTGGGAAAAAAAGAAATCTACCAATGACTTTCAAGTTTCATAAGTGGTTTTATGACCTAGGAGTAAAAAGAGCGTGTATGCTTTGGCACGTGCATTGAATTTGAACTTTGGCTCTGAACCTTTGTTACTGTGTGGCCTTCTTAGAGTTATCATTTGTAAAAACCAGAAACAGCAATGTCCCCATCAATTACTACTGTGAGCAGTGAATTAGATGACAATGTAAGTGACCTTCTACTCAAAAGTGGAAGATTCAGGGTATTCTGCCTACCTTTCAGTAAAATGAGAGTGACCATAAATAAATCCACAAGGAAAAGAACAGCAGGAGTAAGGAGTCAATATTGAAAGCAAGGTCCCCACACTGTGGCATGGGGAGCCAAGTGTCTGTCCCTTCAGGCAGGAGACAGGAGGAGACTCCATAATTTGAGAAGTTGAATGCCTCTACTTCCAAAACAGAGCGCACTTGCTGCCTGTCAACTTTCCCTACCTTTCCCTCGCTATTGACTACTTGGCTTACTGGATTTGTGCTTCTCCAAATCAAAATAATATCCCGAGAGGCTGAGTGCTATAAACAAGAAGTAAAGCTCATGAGGGAAAGTATCAGGACACGACAAACGTCCCTTTAAATGAAATATGAGTGAAATTATACACAAATTCAAATTTCATGGTCTTTATTTTCCTAGAATATATAACGAAATAGCTTTTTAAAAGAGAGGCATTCATTTATTGCTTCTGGGGCTCCATTCTTATTGGCTAATATTGAGCACACTGAAACGGTGAGTCTCTGTGGGCAGAAAAATAATGTCTGATTAGTTTAATTAGATATTACCAAAGATAACAGGTAATCGTACAGCTCGTGATGAGTTAGACAAACAAAAATTCCTTCTACACAAGAATGGAAGAGTGGTAGAAGGTAGTGTAATACAGTGCTGAAGTGAAGGCTGTCAAGTGTAAAGACAGATTATTAAGCTTTACAGCAGTTGTGCAGTCTAGGAGAAATTAATTAACCTTTCTATAGTTCAGACTCCACCCCAACAACTGTAAAATAAAGGGGAGATGTTTCAGTTCTTCCTGTATGTACACAGCTTTCCCCCATGGCTCCCATCTGTGTGTGTGTGTGTGTGTGTGTGTGTGTGTGTGCATGTATGCACAAGTGTGTATGAGCATGTAAAAGGTTGACATTGAGTCTTTGCTGATCAATCTCCATCTTTAGGTTAAAAGGGTGTCTCTCACTGAACCCAAAGCTCACAGTTTGAGACTGATCTGGGGAACTCCCCCTCTTCCCTTCCTGTCTGCTCCATTCTAGGCTGGTCATCAAGCCCACAGAACTCGAACACGGTACCAAGTATCAGAAGTTCCTTCCCCTGACTTGCAAGGCAAGGATTTTTTTTTTTCAGCTGAACCACTTCTCCAACCTCCTCCCAGTTCTTATTTGACAGAGTTATGATAAGAATTAACTAAGTGAGTTAACATATGTAAATGACTTACCTCCTGGCACTTAGTAAGCTTTAAGTAAATTACATGATGTTATATTAAAAATAGTATACCGCTTGGCTCTGAAGTAACCTGCTTTGATGGAATTGTAAAATTAGCTATTATGTATGTGGTTATATTAAAAAAATTGCAAGGGGATAACTCTACTGGGAAGATGGAAGGGGGAGAAGTATTAAATGGTTTAGGACAGCTGAATTTTCATCTATCATAGCAGGAAGTAAACAGATAATATCTTTAATCAATAATCTTAAAATAGGGCATTGTGTAGTAATACACAATTCCTGGAAGAAATAGCTAAGACCTGGGGCAGAAAAGGGAGGGTTTGAAAATCATGGGGCAGGGAAGGTTTTCGCTATTTGATTTTCTAACTATGTGTATTTATTAGTTTGAGTTTTTAAATTAAAGAATGAAAAGGTTAATGGATCTAACAGACTGTCAGTACCTGCATATAAGAATAGACACATTGTACTGAGTTCTTTCATTTTATTCATCTTAGTAATTCCACTCCTGGGGACTTTTTTTTTTCTATTTAAAGGTACAATAACAAAAGAAAAACATGAATAAATCCATTATAGCTGAGTTCTTTATAACAACAAATAACTGGAAATGACCCAAATTTTAAACTATATGAGAATGGCTAAAAATTATGCAAACACCTGAAAGAGTCTTATAAATCGGCCATATAAATTTATTATTTCAGATGGCTATGCATTGGCTAAAATCACACACACACACACACACACACACACACACACACACACGAAAACAGAATCCTGATAGAGCAAGGAGAACCACCATGTCTGCATTGTGCTGTTTTTGCTAAGTTCCCTGCACTCCAGAGTCCTTAAAGGGATGTTTTGCTGCTGTTTGGCTCACTGCATACCAGGATTTTGTTTTCAACCCTCAAACTTGACGCTCCTTTTTGAGTTGTGACATTTGTACTTCACCTTCATGCTCCGTTCAGACAGAATGCATCAGCACACTTGAAGCCACTGATAGCAAAGGGAACAAGTATTTAGGAGTCTCCCCTATGCACAGTCCGATTCAACATTTGCAAATTTTTTTTTCTTCTCAATCGTGGCACATTCCCCAACTAATCAGTAAAGATACTGATATAAGTTGTGTGACTGCATGGAGAAACTCTCAAGACATAGCACATTGAAACCTGTGTGGTCCTATAAGCCCCTCAGTGTCTAATGGGCAATGGCTAAAGAGACGAAGTAGGTGGCTTCTTTTTCTACTTTGCTGCAAGGTTATAAAGATAAATTAAAAGGAAGTCCAAGACATTGCCAACCATAGCTCCTACCCAAAGCAGGTATGCAACAGGACTTAGCCAGGTGTGGCTGGGTGTCTGTGATTCACTCCTAAATTCTGGATCTCAAATTTTGGTGTGTATTACAGAATTTTTGGAAGCCTTGCTAAATTCCAGGTTCACCTTCAGGATTTCTGATTCAATAGGTTTTGGGTGGAGCTTGAACACTTGCAGTGTGTGTGTGTGTGTGTGTGTGTGTGTGTGTGTGTGTGTGCATATGTGTATAGGTGGATGTGTATACTTGTGTGCACATGCCTGAAGAGGCCAGAATCAACACTGGATGTCTCCCTCTGCAATGTTTATGTTTTCTTTCTTCTTTCTTTCTCTCTCTGTCTTTCTTTCTTTCCTTCTTTCTTTCTGTCTGTCCATGTCTATCTTTCAGTCATACTTTCTTATGGAGGGAGCTCCTGGATTGGATTGGATTGTCAGCGAGTCCTGTGTATTTTTCTCAGTCTACACAGCACTGGGGTTTCCGGAGTATGTCATCACATCTGTCTTTTTATGTGAGTGCTGGAATCTGAACTCAGATCCTCATCTACTTTACCAATTGAAACATCTCTCTGGATGCTCAAACATTTGATTTTTTTTTTAATTTTTAAATTTTTTCACACTCCATATTTTATTCCCCCTGCCCTGATCCACCCTCCTACTGTCCACATCCCATACCTCCTCCCACTCCCCTGTCTCTACATGGATGTTTCCACCCCACCTGACCTCTAAATTGCTTGGGGCCTCCAGTCTCTTAAACGTTAAGTGCATCATCTCTGAATGAACACAGACCCATAAGTCCTCTACTGTATGTATTGGAGGCCTCATAGCAGCTGGTGTATGCTGTCTGTTTGGTGGTCCAGTGTTTGAGAGATCTCGGAGGTCCAGATTAATTGAGACTGCTGGTCACCTGAGTGAGGTAACTCAGACCCAAAAAGGTGTACATGGCATGTACTCACAAATAAGTGGATATTAGCCAAAAAAGGAAAATACAGAATACCTATGATACAGTCCACAAAACTCAAAAAGGTCAACAAGCTGAAGTGCTGAAGTGAGGATGCCTCAGTCCCACATGGGACAGAGAAGAAAGCAATCACAAGTGGGGAGGGACAGAGGGAGGGGCCTGGGAGGGAAAGTGGATGGGGGCCAGGGAGGAGGTGGGAAGAGGGAGCCTAACCTGGTATTGGGTGAAGAAAAAGGACTGAAGCCCTGAGAGCCAGCAGAAAGAATGGAAACAGGCAACCTCGGGAAATAGGAGGTTGGGGGGACCCTCCAGAATGCACCAGAGACATGGAAGGTGGGAGAATCACAGGACTCAAATGGAGGGATCTTAGATGAAATGCCTGACAGTAGGGAGAGTGAGCTTTTAGAGTCCACCTCCCGCAGGAAGACAGGACATCAAGTGAGGGATGGGATTGCCATCCCACAGTCACATCTCTGACCCATAATTGTTCTTGTCTGAAAGAATTACAGGGATGTAAATGGAGAGGAAACTGAGGAAAAGAAGGTCCAGCAACAGGCCTAAAGTGGGATCCAGCTCAAGAGGAGGTCCCAAGGCCTGACACTATTATTGAGGCTATGGAGTGATCACAAAAAGTGACCTATCATGACTGTCCTCCAAAAGACCCAACAAGCAGCTGAAAGAGTCAGATGGAGATGTTTGTACCCAGCCAATGGACAGGAACAGTGGACCTCTGCTGTTGAATTAGGGGAGGCTGAAAGAAGCTGAGGAGAAGGGTGATCCTGTAGGAGGACAAACATTTGATTTTTAATGAATCCCCACAGAATACTGAGAAATCTAGATGAAAACAGATAGACACAAGCTTTAACTAAATCCAACAGGGAACAAGATGAAGACTGTGGGGCTAGAGATACATTTCTCAAGCTAAGGCTACTCCTCTGCTTTGGTCTTAACCAGGTAGAGCCTTGGAATAAGGTCATTACTCTCATAATATTCCTCTCAAGCTGCTTAGCAAGGTTCCCCCTAGAGTCTGGACCTTAACCAAGCTTCCCAAGGGAACTTCCTGCCTTATGAACAATGAGACAGCCCTTCCTCATCCTCCTGAAGCCTGGATGCCGATGCAGAGGCTGCCCTTTTAGGTTCCAAGAAATTATGCATTCGTTATGGAGGAAATTAACACCTCAAAGCAAACTATAATTAGGAATTCTTCAATTCAGTTTATGCTTTTTCAATTAGGTACTCTATAATTTTAATCATGGGAGCATTAACATGCTTCTGTAATTTATATACCTGTGGTATAATTAAGCCTGGGAAACACATTGCTCCAAACCTGAATGAAAGTGATTGTTTCCCCTCACACTCTCAGCTCCACAGGTCCCTGATGGGGAGACAGTGCCAATTTTAACACAGCCACATGTACACTGTGGAGGCCAAAGAGAACTCTCTGGTTTGGGGGCATGTGTGCTTGTCACAGACCATGCATTGCCTTTGAACATCTGGCCCATGTGTATACATCTGTATGCCAATCTTTCCACTCCTTCCATGACTTTACAACTTTGTCGTCACTGCTGGAAACTGTTTTAAACAATTATCCTTGGGAAATCGATTCAATTAAGCAGGAATGTGGTGTCCTGGCAGAGCAGTTGTTACCTGTGACCCAAAAGGATGTGCATGGTATGTACTCACCAATAACTGAATATTAGCCAAAAAAAAAAAAGCCACGGGAAGCAGATGGCTTACAAATGAAGAAGCAGAGCAATAGAGTAACACTTATCCCGGACTGGTACCCCATCCCCTTCAACATCTATTCCTCTTCCCACTTTTTCTGACTCTGTTACTCATAATTTCAGCTCTCCCTACTGGCCACAAAGCAAGGCCCAAATCCTGCCTGCAAAGTAGTTCTCTTGGGAGTCTGAAGAGTTTTGCCAATTCAAGGAATTCAGAGGCATGCTGAAAGTTTTTGTGCTTATTCAGACTGAACCTCTGAACTTTCCGAAGGTTAAAAACCTTCTTTTTTTTCCCCTCGTCTTCCTACTCTCCCCATAATAGCAAATTCAGATTTGCTGACTGCAATGAAAGGTAAAGGAACATAATCAAAACTGGCCCAGGGGGACAATGCATACCGATTCAAACCCAGCTGAGTGACGAGCCCATACCACTGGAGCATGTTGGCACTCGATATATTTTGTCTGATCTAAGAAAATATAGAACTTTTCTACAGAGTGAAAGTTGGAAATGAATTTGTCTCTCCCAGGCTGCTCTAGCCTTCTACAAAAGAATACAGATTTGTTTGGGGGTCTGATGCTCAGCTTCACCACACATCCATCTTCTACCTACGCCCCAACATCTGCATAGAGGCAATATATTAAGATTCACCATCAGCAAGCGCCAATACAACATGAATTATTTCAGACACCAGCCATTGTCATCATCATCAGAAAACAGGGGTGTGTTTTTAGCCCCCATGTAGACAAGAATAGAGGACTACACTGGCAGACTCTAGATCAGCCCTTATGAACTAACAGTGTTATCTAAATGCTGAAATACACTGCCATAGAGACACGGGGTTTTGAAATCTGCAACATCCAGCCAGGGTGATATCCTGATAGAATATAAAACAGCTGCTTCTCACAGCATAGCTACGAGCAAATATCAACACCATAGAGAGCCTACCTGATTTCTGTACAGGCTCCTTTCTCCACCTAGGCCACCTCTTGGCTAAATCACTAGTTCTCAAGGGTGGACCAGCAGGATCAGCATCACCTGGGAACATATTTTAAAGGTAGTTTCTTGGGTCCCATCTTTTCATCCCTGGAGATGGTCAAGCATCTGCAAGTGGACTAGCTCTTCAGATAACTGTATGTTTTACAAAACTTTGAACCATATGGAAATTAACCATTTCCAAAACCATTGGTTCTCAACTCTCCTATTGCTGTGACCCTTAAATACACTTCCCCCAACTACAAAATGATTTTGTTGCTACTTCACAAATGTACTTTTGCTACTGTTATGAATTGTAAATACCTAATATGCAGGCCTATCTAATATGTGACCCCTGAGAAAGAGTTATTGGGACCCTGCCCCAGGAGTCACAATCTATGGGTTGAGAACTGCTTGTTGAGAACCATTTAAGAACAGGTTTAGAACCTATACATTATCCCTAGGAAGGTGTTATGCGGGGGGAAGACCCAGTTCAGAAGGTCAGGGTCTCAGCAGTGAGTAACCCAGCTTCAGGGCTTGTTATTCTTCAGGAACTTAATGTCTTATGTCTATCTCCACTTTCTACTCATTATCCTCATCTCTCATGAACGGCTCTCTGGACTTTTTCTGTATCCTCAAAAACCTGCATCAACAATATGATCTGAAATCATGGCCCCTTTTTATCCAGCCCACACAAGGCGAGCATTTTTACTATGATAAATATAGTGTTCAATACGGATATCCAATACTACCTATGGACAATGAATCCTATAAACGTGGGTGATGAAACTAATGAGCTAACGTTTTCTTTCATATATTTAATTTAAATATCCACATACCATGGCTACTGTATTGTACAATTAGGGGCTAAAACCTGATCTCAAACCCTTCTTCTTCTTCTTCTTGTATTTGTGCTGTTACTTCCTATTCTCAACATGGCTACTTTTTTCCCCAAGTCGACACCTATGTAGAAACACAGTAACCAAACAGCCAAACCTAAGCAGCTGTAGCTAGGTCAGAAAAGGAAAGTGGGGATAAGCATAAATTTCTATCTAGCCACACAGTCTGTAATTCTGTAATTATTCTGCCATTCTTTCCCTTACCAAAAATCCAGAGTCTCCAAGGTGAGCTCTCTTACCTCTACTGAGAGGCGTCAGCTCTCCGACCAGCTCCAGGCAGCTGGAACAGACTTTGTACAGAATGTGCTTTTTTTTTTTTCCAAGAAAAACAAGCCTCCTTGGATACGAGGGTTGCACAAAATGCATGTGCTAGCTCAGAAATAACACCAATAGATCAGGGAAAGGAAATATACTAGGTGGAAGCAGACTTTGCAGTCTGACCTTTGGGTAGCTGCAGACATGAGATTGTGAGCCATTAGTTATCAGTTGCTCAAAATCTGAGAGACAGCAGGGGTGCAAACTGTCCTAGGGCAAAGAGCAGTATGAGAAACAGAACCCAGTGGGACATACAAGTTGGGGAGAGATGGGAGGTGGGGAAGGCATCTTGGAGTCATTGCTGCTATGACAGTGGTGTCATGAGGCCCCCAACCTCCCGTATGGAGCATCATAAAACTACATCTACTTAGACAGCCCTCCCACCTTTCTGTGATCTATTGTTCCTCAACATATCTGGTTGTAAGATCTTCACCTGAATCCATTATCACACATCCAGCATCTTTGTGCAGTTATCCCACGGTAAGTTTTCTTATTATGGCCTATCTTCTAGCATCTTACCCCTACTGCTTTTTCTTTCTTTCTTTCTTTCTTTTTTTTTTTTTTTATCATGTCTCTACCTTTTGTACAGATGACAACAGTGAGATCTGCCAGGCCTTAGCATTTCTTCTACATGTATATTTTCCTTTATATTTTTAAGAATTACTTTCTTATATTTTGTTGTATGTGTGCATATGTGTCTGCGTGTAGTTGTAGAGTTTCATGTGGGTACTTGTGGGGGGCCAGAGGAGGGTTCTGAACCTGCGGGAGCTGGAGGCACAGGCAGTTGCGAGCTGGCGAATGTGGGTGCTATGAACGGAACTCCGACTCTCTGCAAGAGTAGCACAAGCCATTGACTGCCAAGCCTTAGCCTCTCTATTAGTTTTAAGCAAGCTTTGTCCAGATGTTTCAGGTTCTGGCACTTTGGTTGACAGCCCTGTCTTCTTGTTCCTATTGTCCTCCGTTGACTTATGTATCTCTTAAATTTTCCTTTCATTTTTAAAACATTAGGTGTATGCCTGAGTGTGGGTATGTACACGTGAGCGCAGGTACCCATGGGTGGCAGAGGTGGCTGATCCCTCTGGATTTGGATTTACACTCTGTTGCGTCCTGTCTGCTAATGGGTGCTGGTAATCTAAACTTAGTTCTTTGCGTGAACAGTTGGTACTTTACCACTGAGCCATCCCTCCAACCCTCCTTTCTTTTTTTCGATTAGAGATTAAAATAAAAATGTTGGCCATTTCTTTTTCTTTTCTTGTAATCACTGCTTCTTTAACTTTCTGGTTTCATGAAGAAAGTGATTATACAGTCATACTGACCTGGGTTGCTTTCTGTTTCTTCACAAGCCTGGCCTTCTCCCTCCTCTGAGATGTCCCTTGGTAGAGCATCCCAGAACTCTCTCCTGCTACTCACCTCTGCACTGCCCTTGAGTGTGGTCCTCCTCTATGCTGGATTTGTAGACACCACAGAGGTGCTGAAGTTTCCAAATGCAAACCTCTGCTCAGACGCCTCTCCAGTGCCACAGACGTTTAGAGCTTAAATAGCCCCTGTGGTAGGAGGTGAACATGGCAACCACTCTCTCCTCTCCATCCTGGCAGCAACAGCCCCAGTCTCCATCTCTCCAGATGGCAGACAGTTCAAAATAGAACACGTTCACTCTTCATGTTCCATCGACTGCTCCATTTAAAATATTCTTCTCCAAACACCTGTTTTTCCCCCCTCCTTGGTTTGAGACTGAGTAATATAATCCAAAATCCGAACACCAGAGTCAGTTCTTGGTAAGCTGCATTGCTGGGCTGTTGGGTGAGGGTAGAGGTGGGCAGGGCTGGTTTATAATGGGAACACAGCAGCGAAGCTAGGACGAGCCCAAATGAATGCAACCCATCTATATTATTCAAGTGTTACATTTCTTCCCTAGTGTTTTCCTGTAAAATCTTTCTTTCCTTTAAACAGATAAACTTTATTACATATATCCAAGTTATGCATGCTGCTATAGATGGGTGATAGATACACAGATAGTAAGATAAGGAGAGATGCACAGAAATTACCATAGTGAAGCGAATCAACGCATCCACAGTTTCACACACTTTGCCTTTCTGCTCTTTTCTGCTTTTGTAAGAAGACTGAATTATCTGTCTTCCTGTTGTTCTTTGTTCAGTACAGGACTGACCCCTGTCTCCTTTGGCGGTTCCATGTGTCTCTAATTAAAATGGTATATCTCTTTAGTGCCATACTTAGACTGCAGGAAGAAAAATTCAACAGCATGCAACCTCTTATTCTTTATTTCCATTTTTGCTTCTTGTATCTGACTCCTCATGTTCCCTAATCCAGTGTGATACATTCCCAGCATGCTTTTGGGCACAGATACAAGCAGTGTTAGTTACTTAAAGAGCTAAATCTTCTTACAGGTTATATGAAATACCTCTCATCTCTACCAAATGCTCCTTGCAAATCAGGGTACACAGAACTCCTCATATTTAGTCCCTAGCAAAGGTGGCCCAGAGAACCAGGGGAACTGAACAAAACAAACAAGGCTTAGAGAATGATTGTAATTGCTGTCTCTCATCTACCTCCATGTGAACTGGGACTCACAAACTCTTCAGGCTGCCCCATGCTAATAAATCCTCCAAATTTTCATTTCTTCCTCCTAATTGGACACAATCATATGCTGGTGTCTGAGAATCAGATGGTAATGATTCCAATTTTGCTCGCTGCAGCCTCACGGACCAGCAAAACCCTCTGTGATTGTTCTGTGTGCTCCCACTCAGAGCTTTGCTGTTATTAAAGGAATCCTGGAGGAAATTTGGCAATAGTTTTCCTTTTTTTCTCCAGTAAAGTTTCTTCACTCTTGAAAAGTTGGCTGGGTCTCCAATTTGCACTACAACTAATCACCCTGCATTTCAGAATGCATGATCCTAACTAGATGTGCCTGTCAATTGCATGAGACCTGCAGATTCTCATCAGGGAGTAAATGTAACTTGCTGTGACCTTTGGAAGCCGTTGGCAGATGCAATTGACTTCTAGTGTTCAGTCTTGTCTATCTGATCCTATAGGCTGGAGCTGTTCTGTGCCTACAGCTGCCACACTAACAGGTCACGAGTACCTACTTTTCTTGGAGATGACTCATGAGAAGTACCCAGGATGCCTCGGGCACACCTACCTGATTCCATCCTGTTCTGTTCTTGAGCCTCCTGGGTTGCCAGAGCACCTGCATTGCTATCAACCTCAGCTGAGGGTCAGAACATATGCAGTATAGGGACATCATTAACCTCACCTGAGGGTCAGAACGCATGCAGTATAGGGACATCAGCTTGCAGCAGGCTCAGAAGATAAACCTGCCTGTGACCATGGAGATCTGGGGGCGGGGTGGGGCGTTTCCTCCTTCAACATATGTAAGTAAATATATGTATATATGTATGTGATGTGTGCATACATACATATTATATATATATGTTACATATGATATACATGTGGTATCATATACACATATATTCCCACTTATCATCAGACAACTCGAGGATCACAGAATTAAAGCTGCCTGGTGAAACTTCTGGATAAAGCTGAGTCTTATCCTAAAAGCCTTTCCTGTCGTACTGTGTTCAGATAGGATGGCGAGAACATATTGGTCTCAGGGTGTGTTCTGAGCTAGCTCCTGTCCCCAGGGAGCCACAGCCACTGACACAGACTCCACACAGACGTCCTGACAGGAGAGGGATGAAGGTAGAGATGGTACATTCTGCACTCAGGCTGGAGGCAAGACAGTTTGGGATGTGACTGCTGACCTGGATGCTGGGAAGGTAATGGCTACCTGCATACTGGGATCAACAGAAGCCAGTCACACAGAGGACAAAATGCGGGCACCTGCTAAATGTCCCTCCTACATCTCATGACAAAATCCAAACGCAGAGCAGAGACCTTCTTGCTCTGGTTCCTGTCTGCACCCCTCTTCCTGCCTCACCTCTTGCCCTGCACACTGAGTACTTAGGGCTCTTAGAACACCCCATGTGCTTTCTTGGTATGAACTCTTGTGTGCATTGATTCCTCTCAGTCACAATCCTCTCTCTTCCATTAAATACCCTTCATTCCATAGACCCCAATTACGCAGGACTCCCTCCAGGAAGCCCTCCAAATTCCATGCTCAGGAGGCTCATGCTGGACACCTGTGCACTCAACTCTCATGAGAATCCTTAGCTACATACCCACCCTCATAGCCTCTTTTTGTCTTTTTCATACTTGTTTGCTCTTATCTTAACTGCAGTATGCCCCAAAGAAGGCTAATGGATGGCCAATAAATGCCTTTAGAATGCTTGCTATCATTAGCCATTAGGGGAATGCAAATCCAAACTACAGGGAGGGATCATCTCACTCTATTGAGAATGGCTATTATCAAATTCGAATGAAAAATAACGTGGCATGGATCTGAAGCAAAAGAAACTCATAAGAAAATACAGGCAGCTCTGCTCTATGACCATGCTATCCCACTCCAGCACACACTGCCAACAGAAATGATACAGAATCAGCCTGGATGTCCACCAGCCGATTAGTGAATAAAGCAAGTGCAGTATATCTACCCAGTGGAGAGCTACTCAGCCATAAAGAAAGATGAAATCCTGTCATTTGAAGGGAAATGAATGGAACTGGAGAAATGTATGCCAAACAAAGGAAGCCAGACACACAAAAGCAAGGACTGAACATTCTCTCTCAGAGAGACCTCAAACCATGCAGAATGGTGGTAGGTACAGGTTGCATACCAAGGGTAGATAGAGGGAGGTTGCCTTTGATCAGTGTGTGCTGTGCCAGTGTGAAATATCACACTGATCAAAAGTGACCATAAAATAAGCCGGTTCCTCTATTATGGCAGGAATGCATCAAGTGCTTGGCAGTCACGTGTGGTCAGCAGTGATCCGACCAGATAGCTCACAAAGAAGGGCATCTTTATTGTCAGAGGAAGATTCTATCTGATAACTATTCTGTTTAGGAACAGAAGGAAGCTAACAAAATGCATGACCTTAGCATCTGGAATCGACAAAGTAGGCATGACAAATACACTGAATTAAATAATCACACGCTTTATTAACTATGTGTTGGGGTTTTTGTTTGTTTGTTTGCTTGCTTCACGTTTGTGTTTTTATTTGTTTGTTGGCATCTACTATTGACTAGATGTTATTCCAAGTTAAGAAGGCCCAGTGGCACCAAGACTTCAAGTATCTTAGGGTCAAGACAAGGGAATCTAAAACAATAAAACAACAAACAAAAAAATTCAAAACAAAGAAAGCTTACAAATGCATAATGCATTCATAACACAGTTAAAAGCTCAGGGATGAACCAGGAAGGAATCGTGTAGGTCACTGTTGAGTAAAACCTGGTATAGGGGCAGAGTGAATTTAAATGAAACGAGAAATAAGGTTAAGGGCAGATGCTGACAGGCCTTGAATTTCATGCTAAGAAGCTTGAACTTAATGCAATAGAAAGTCAGTGACCCATTTAAGAATTTTAAGCAGGGAAGCTGACTTGATCCAATTTGTGCTTCCCAAGGACCACTCCAGCAGTTTGGTGGGATGGGGGGAACAGACCTGAGACAGAGATGCCCAAGACATATGAGGAAGGGTACTTAGCCAGCCAGGAGAGTGGGGCTGGTAAAGCAGTATTTCCAACCAGGGCTGGTCTGCAAATCAAGGGACAATGCAGTAGACTAACTGGATGTGAGAGGAGACCAGAAAAGGATCCTTGCAAGAATGCCTGCTGAGCTGGGGGAGCATCTCCCACAGATTTTTTTCACAGAGCCCCCCATCTCACTGCAGGACTGCATTATGGGTGATTAATTCATGGCCAAGTTACTTTCTTATGAAGGTTACCACAGATACATCAGTGTGACAGGTGGGGCGTGGGGGAAGAAGGTTCAGCGTGTTCGAGTCAGAGCTGAATATTAGATTCCAGTCACCATTTGATTGATCTTTTAAGCAATTCTGGGATTCTGTCACTTAAAAACCAATAAATCTTTGAAGGCCCGAGGAGAGCAATACAAAAGCAATAAATCTCCATTGTGGAGTATTAGAAAAATAGGCCAAGCTGCCGAGTTGGTTTGGCTGGAGGGTGCAGGCACCTCATGCAGTCGGCTCCTCGAGCCCCCCTCCTTCTTGCTCTGAATTCTCAGCTCTACTCGGAAGGAGTCAAACCTGGGAGGCTTCCAAGGAGTGGGAGGCTGGAATTTGGCTCCATCAGCAGTTAAGCAGTGTAGGTTGGAGGAAGAAAAGACTGCCTAGGGGCCTGGAGGCCAAGGCTTAGGGATGAATCTGTGAGAATTAAATAGGCAAATACATAGGGGGACAGGTTATAAGCCAGGGTTACACAGTTCAGACTCATAGAGCACAACCCTAACCCCCAATATCATCCCCTGCTGGCAAAAGCCTCACAATAGAGCACCTCATAAAATTCCTTCCAGTTTCCCCTGACACAGTGGGACTACAAGCAAGAACATTGGAGCAGCAATGACCTCAGAGTCTGATCTCTGTTCAACTACCTCTCTGATAATGACATGACTTATCAATGGGTCAGGATCTAGAATGACTGGATGGCAGATCTCTGTAAGAGAGTTTCTAGACAGTGTTAATGAAGGCGTAAAGCCCTACCCTTAATGTGGGCAGCAGCGTTCCACAGGTTGTGGTCTTGGGTGGAATGAAGAGAAGGTGAAATGGGCAACAGAGCTTCTCTCTCTTTGCTTCCTAACTGTGGATACAATGTGACCAGCTGCCAGGGTCTCTAGTCATCATAACTGTTCTACCCTTAAACTGTGAGCCAAAAGCAACCCTTCCTTTTTTAAATAGTTTTTCAGGACTTTTGTTACCACAAGGAGAAATTAATAAAACACAGGCTTTGTGTACCATGACTTTGAACCAATAATTTAACATCTCAGATTTCAATTTCTCTCCCTCTCTCTCTAAAATAGAGATGGTATTTCCCAACGAATTTACCCACCAGAAAACATCGAGTCAGGCTATGTAACAGAAATAAAAATATTATCAATTTTGAAGTCTTTTTATATGTTTTTATTGCATTTATATTTTTGGATTTTTTGGGGGGATAAGGACACATAAATTTAATTGTCAGGGGACAACTTGCTAGGCATCAGGTCTTTTCTTCTACCATGTGGAATCCCAGGAATTGAACTCCTATCATTGTGTTTGGTGACCTTTACCAAACACCTTTACCTGCTGAGCCATCTTGCCAAACAAACTTTTTCTCTTAACCATGACTATTTTCACACTGACATATAATAGTTGTACTTATTTACAGGGTACAAATGATAATTCAATACCTGAACACATTGTATATCATGATTGAGTTAGGATAATTGGGCTTCTGAAACATGTCATTTCCACATGTTGGGAACTTTGACATTTTTCTAGTTATGTGAGACATGTTATAAATTATTGTCTGCTACATCGACTGTACTGTGCTAGCGGATATTTGGATGCTCCTCTCAACAACTTTAAAACATGATTCAGGGCATCTTTGGTCAAATGGCTGAAACAAGCTGGGGAGCTGGGGATGGTCCCAGGTTGTAGAGCATCCAGTTGCTTTTCTTACCAGCTCCCAGTTTCCAGCTTACAGAGCGTGTAGCTCATCTCGCCATCATGCCCACAGTTCCTCCCAGTCTATACTAGTCGACTCACTACATCCCTTGATCTGCTCCATGGCTCTGTTTGGTGCTTATTATCTCAGCTCTCTGACCTAGTCTACCACAGACTTGCGCAAGGATAAGCCTCAAGAAGGCAGAGTGAGCTGTTCTTGCTTTGCACTATACCCAAATTGGCTAGTTCACTTCACTACAGAGCAAGTGCTCAATAAATACTGTGGCCGGTTGCCTCCAAGATGCGCATCCTATGCCCAAGACTCATGGCCAGGTAGTAAAGGGTAACTAAAATATATAGTAGTGTTTCTTCTCTCAGAACAGTTGTCCTGAAAGGCCTTCTCTATGTTGTTTCTCAGTCTCCTCCCCTTCTTGGCAAATGCCCAGGCACTGGTCTGAAAATAATTCCAGAGACAGAGCGTACGCCCACTCTCAGTGAACCAGAGCCTTGAGAAGGAAAGCAGCCAGAGATGTCTAGACACCAACCATTTCCCCTTTGAGCGGTGACATTTCCTTCCATTTCTCAAGATGGAAATGTCAGCAAACTATGCCATGCATACCATCCTCCTAGTAAGGTGGCTTGGTTCAGTAAAATGAACGTGGGATAAGGAACTGGGCCTCAGTCTTGCCTAGTCTACTTGTTATGTGGCATACGTCAACTTCTCAGCTTCTGTCTGTCTTAGTTTCCAAGTCTTAAAACTGAGAGGAGCTTTATAGACATCTGATGAACAAATAGAGTGCTGTATAGATGATGGGTATACCGCAGTATGGGTATGATGGTATGCGGCAGTATGATGTGGTTCCTTCAGTACCCTTGTTTCTACGCCTGAGCTTCCTGGTCTGAAAATGAAGAGACTGTCTCATGGTCTATATGGAAAACTAAATGAGAACACTGTGTCAGAATAGCTAGAGGGAAAGCAGGGGACGGGTACCTTGGTCTCAAATGCCAGCGTCTGCTTTGGATTATTAGAGGAAAGACAGTTTTGACACACTGTAGTGAGAGGCCCATAAGCATCATCCAAACACATGGTAGGTCATATTTCCTGGGCCTAGTAAAGAAGGTCATCCCCCAGTCTTCAGAATAGGCAAAAAAATAAGTCTGCATTTCTGCTGCTTCATTCTGTTGTCCCCATCACATACTTTCTGGGTAGAGTCAAATGAGGGATGAAAATGAAGATCAGGACTATCTATCTCAAAAGCCTCCTTCTAGGTTTGTCTCCCAGCCCCTAGGGGCATGCAAGATGATGCTGCTAAAAAGCCAATCCCTAGTAGATCCCCACGACTCTCAAATCAGCCTGAGCCTTCCAGACACACCCTGTTTCTTTTCCATCTCTCCACTCCCATCTTGCTCTTTAGGTTAAAGCAAGCTTAACCAGGCATGACTATTTTGTTTTTATCAAGCTACCCTTCTGGATCATACTGGACACTTGTAACAAGTCAAACCATACACATTCAGTGTCACCTTCTCTGGGAGCTCTTTCTGAGTGTTTATAAGCCCTATGAAGATTTCCATGAGGTGTCATAGCATTGTAACTATGTCATATGTCTGTCTCTGTTGCTATAGCTTAGCTTCCTGAACAACAGTCCTCATACCCCCTTCATTATATAAAGGGACTTGGTTCATGCTTGTTGGACTGAATTGAGCAAATCTGGAAGTTCCACCTAACATTCTACTTATTTTGATGGACTGAGGGTCCAAGGCCTGGAGTTTTGAGCAAACCCAGCAGTTAACACTATTGCTTTATACAAAGGGAACCTTGTTTAGAATGAATGACAACCCATCCTGACAGCCATGAACTTGCCCTGGTCAACTTAGCTGATAAGATCTCTTCTTAGTGTCTGGGTGCCCATTTGAGTCCCAACAAACTCTCATTAAAATAAGCAGTGGGCTACTACAGGCATGGCCCCCATGGCACTCTAGCACCTCATAGCTCTCAGTGGAAAGAGTCCCTGGAGCTCATCCTATTTGAAATCTGTGCTCAGATTCTTTGGAGAATATGGTCTGCCTGTCTGTCTGTCTGCCTGCCTGCCTGCCTGCCCGCCTATTAGAGCAGCGAGTCAGGTGATTTTGCGAAAGCACCGTATCTAGGTTTTCCATCCACAAACTACATTTTCCTTAATTATGTGCCAGAAATTTCTCTCCCTGGCCATTTCAGGTCCCTACCAGGATGTTCCCTCTGAACTGATGTTCACTGTGAGGAGAGAAGATCCTGACTCAGCACCTCCCTCAGAATTGGGCCTAGAGTTGCTGATCATCTTCCGTGTAGCAAATCTAGCTCCTGGCTTACTGAAGCCAGGCACATTGGCAGTCATGTGATTCACGTGGAGATGTATGAGGTGCAGAGGGGAAAACCACAGACCATAGTTCCTCACCTGACAGGGGCTCCCCGGGACTGGGCAGGTTTGAGCATCACCGTGATGGTTGTATCTGTTTCATTGAGTGGGGTATCTGCATCATATTCAGGCATTGATGGAGCTAGGGAAGAGAGAGAAATTGGAAGTGATCAGCACATGTCCCATATGCCCCTAGACCCTTCCCATCCCATCTCATCCTATCCCCTTGATCCCATCCCAGCAGAACAGAGGTAGTGAGTGGTAATAACAATGGTGATATCAGGGCCCCTCAGTAAGGGAGGCCTTGGCTTTCTATCTACTTGTCTCCCAGTGCAATAATCTGAGGAAGGGGTCAGGCAAGTCCTTCATCAGAAAGTGCCCCTCCCATCCAGAAAAAAAAAAGGAATACGTGGAACATATAAGTACTTTATAAAGACATGAAAAGAGTCAGCCTTGTTATATGCATTTAGATGCAAATTAAAGGAAAGATGAATTAGTTCCTTTTTTTTTTCACAAGACCCCTTCCCCCCCACAGGAGTATGACTAAATCTAATCCTTTGAAAGGGTAATTTAGCCATTTGTATTATGAGCTATTAAAACCCACATCTCTTTTAATTCTTTTTTTCAATTTCTGAATTTAATCCTAAAGTTATAATCCCAATCAACGATTTAAAGTTTATTTTGTAACATGTTTATTGAAGCGCTATTTTATAAAAACGTAGAAACACCAAATATATTCAACCACAAGGGACTGTTTAATTAAATTACGTCCATCCAGTTGACAGAACATTATAATGAAAGCAGTGTGGGAAATACTTAGGGGAGAAAGATAAGTGGAAACATTAAGCTACGGAAAATCATGGCTTCTGCAAAACCGCATGCAAAATACATATGCATGCAGACCAGATTGCATAGATATTCCAGAAGAGGGAGCGGTAAATAAACATTCTGCAGTGGCAGTGCTTCTGCTTATTGCCATCAGGCAGGGTGGTGTACCCTGCTGGTAGGACAGTATGCAGTCTTAAGCTACTGCGGCTTGGCTATTCGTTCCTTCATTCCTTCATTCCTTCATCAGATAGTTCATGAGAGTCAGTACTGTGGGTATCTTATACTACAAAGTATTCTATTTGGAAAATAAATTTACAAAACAACTTTTATATGTTCTGTCTGTCTGTCTCTGTCTGTCTGTCTGTCTGTCTGTCTGTCTGTGTCTCTCTCTCTCTCTCTCTCTCTCTCTCTCTCTCTCTCCCTCCCTCCCTCCCTCCCACATTCATTCATTCTTGGCCCTTTCTTCTTCCTTCCACCCAAGGGCATGTTATTTGATGAACTTCAGGAAGTTTATCGATTGGACTTTCCGCAATCCAATAGTGACCTTACTGTCAAAATTGTTCCATTGCCATCAATGATAGTTGGTTCTGTCTCTTTTTATTCCAGAAAAATTACCAAGGCTATAAGAGAAGGAGTGCAAAGTGCATACCCCCCCTCTTTTATCTTTCCAAAAGAGATACCTGAAATCTTGGTGGCAATCCGAGTGGTGACAGGGGGTCCAAAGCCTTTCGCTGTGCTGGCCTTGATGGTGAAAGAGTAGGTAGTCCCAGGGTATAGACCCACAAAGAGGTGGTGGGTTTCATTCCGAAGTTTGAACACTTTCCCCCTCTGGCTGGAGAGGTCAGCACTTGGATCCAGTGAGCCCACAGCCTTGTAGTTAATCTGTGTGACAAAATGATATACAAGCACATAAATGCCCTACTCAGTAACCAAGGGAACTCATTGGAGACGAGCAGCAGGGGTAGGATGGAGAAGAGAGGCAAGCTAAGCCAGCATGTGACAGTGCTGCTTAGTACCATCCACAGTACATATAACCACAGCCCTGAGTTCTCTACCGTCAAGCCCGTGTAACAACCATGTCTAACACAATCAGAGCATGATACCTTAAGTTGTCTACACTCCTCCAGCCTCCAGAGTTTACAAAGAGGGCAGTTGTAGGGGAGTTACCACAAGGGAGAGGAGACAGTAGCGCATAGGTCAAATGTGGGTGGATAGGGAGTATGCTGGAGGTGGAAAGCTTTAATCAGGATGAGGGATTGAAGAAGAGGGAGGGGTTAACAAAAAGAAGAGGATATAAAAAGCCACCTAAGGATAGAAACTTGCTGTCTTTGCTATCTCCTGATCCAGTTTATAGAACATAAAGGAATTTGATGGCAGATGCCTCCCATGGCTAGATAATGCCAGTCCTAGGAGCAGTGGGCCACTAAACAAAATTTCCAGTGCCAGGTGTGGGATACCTCTGTGGATGTTGGTTAGAGAGACTGTTCCTGAAGGCACCACAGATCTTGAATGCAGAGTATAAAGGAATCAAACTGGAATTGAGCTAGAAGCTCCCTCCCTGCTGGAGACTTTTCACTATTATGTCCAACAGTGCTACAAGCTGCTGCAGGGAAAGGCATTCATGGTTTACCCAGCAGTGACCTCTATGAACTACACTGCCAACCTGTCAGGTAAGATGTGCTCACTGGTACAATAATAGTATGAATGCTACGTGAGCAACTGACTACTCTCTGCTTCGATCTGATGCCCATTCCATGAGACAGAACCCATCCCTGGTATTGTATGCCCAGTCAATACTTGTGATTGAGGAGGCATCCCAATGTGGAAAACTACTACACTGTTCCTTAGCTAAGCTGACATAACATCAAGGCATAGATGCCTTCCACACTCCACACATCTACGTTTATACCTACAAAGAATACTCTCAGCCCTAATTAGAGAAACCTATCTTTGCAGTGAGGAGCAGTGCATTCAGAACTTGTGGCTGGACAGGATACTTCAAATAAATGATAGTTAAAGACTTAGCCCCAAACAAGACATTCATACCATGTCCTAAGGAGGTGATTACAAAAGTCATTACTAAGGTAGTGTGGAAGGAATTTAAGAGCCCAAAGATAGACAGACAGGCTGCTAAATATATCCTTTTAAGCATTCCAATGTCATGGCAATCATGAATCCTTATCTGTTGTTCTTACTAACACTAACCTACAAAAGAATGCCCTAGCCAACAGTGAGCTATGGACTAGGGAGGGGCTCATGGGGCCTTGCTGCTTACTGCTGAATTACTGGCAGCTAACAGACTATGTCAGGGGAAAGCATTGTTTCTAGTGGTGAAGCCACTGGGTGAATCTACCAGGCTCCGATGAGGGAATCCACCAGGCTCAGGATCATACTTAAGATGGCCTAACTTAAATGCAGGGGGACACAAAACAAAAGATATGAAATCTGGAAAGAGATCAGTTGGGAAGTAGAGGCTAGAAAAAGTGGTAAGAAGATGAGTGAGAGGGTACTCAGAAAATATTACATGCATGTGTCGAATTGTCAAAGAAGAAAACTTACTAATAGAAATACACTGTAGTAACAACAAAGCAAATTTATCTTATTAATATATCCTGTTGCACTCGATATATCCCACAATACTATCATTTTAGTCTGCTATCAACACGAAAACATTAATGAGGTAGTTCACATTCTATAACACATTTTAAATCTTAGAGATCTGGTATGTATCTGGTATTGAACATTGATTAATCAATTGGACTAGCCTTTTTAGCTTCTGTATTAAAAATGCAGACCATAGGCTGGGGATTGCTCACAAGTAAGACAACTAGGCTTCAGTTGAATCCATGTAAATGGCAGGTGGAAAGCAAAAGGTTTGAAGTTCAGACCCTCTAGAACTCATATAAATGCCACATGGGCATAGTGCTACCCTTGTAATTTTAGGAGTGATACTACCTCTATGTCAAGCTCTGGCTTGGATACAGAGAACTTACCTTAATGAATAAGGTGGAAAAATCATGGAAAAGGATTCCCAGGACCAACGTCAGACCTTCTTATACATGTACACCCCATACCCAGGATGACATGACTATACACATACACATATGCCACAGACATGCAGAAGAACGTAGAGCATGTATTTTATCCTACACACCAGTAGTGCTTGGTCACATCTGGTTGGAAGAATCAGGATAGTTATTTTCACTAGGTGCTCAGCTGGTAAGAACTTGCATTAAATCGGTACTTTCTAAACTGTCTGTGATAGGGTCTCATTGTTGTCTTCCAGTCTACCGCAGACAGATGCTAATGTGAAGACCATGCTCCATGACAGTCAGTTCATGAGTTGACAACAATCTGACCCTCCTATATTCTGCAGCGTCTGTGTCTGCTAGTCACAAGGTAGATGTCGCAGAGATGCCAGGGTGTTTAAGTCTTGAGGGCCCCTCTCTCAATTTCTTTGTTTGCCCTGCTGTCAACTTAACTCATGCTAACTGTACAACAAGCTGTCTTCCGTGGATGATAGTTTGAGTGTCAGGAGCCTGGATTTCATTGCTCTTATAGTAGCCTACACAGGATTCTTTTAACATAATAAACTGTGTACAGAGTGTTATGATCACACGTAATCCCTGCTCTTCCCCCTAACTTCTCTCACCTCCTGCCTCATCTCCTCACCTCCTCCCTACATTGTGAAAAAGATTTATTACTTTATTTTTATTTTATATTATTAGCACTTGCCTACATGTATGCATGGGCTCAATATGCATGCCTGGTACCCACAGATTTCTAGAAGAGAGCTTTGGGTCTCCTAGAACTGGAGTTACACAAGACTGAGTTGTCTGGTGTGGGTGCTGGGAATTCAATAGGTCTTCTATATGAGCAGCAAGTGCTCTTAACCTCTGGGATTTCTCTCTAGCTCCATTTGTTTTTTTTTTTCTTTTCAAAAGCTTACTGAGTCAAGTTTGTACTGACCATAGCACAGGTGTGGGGCTACCCACAACACACAGCTGGGCTTACAGAGGACATATCTTTAAAAAACCTGTGCTTTCCTCTCCACAGGCAGCAAGGATCCCCACCCCACCATACCAAAGTTTCACTGGCTTGATCTTGTGCAAGTCTCAAGAAGGCAACTGCAGCTGCTGATATATAGCATTTAATTTTTTTTTAACACATCTACTTTGTTAAATGAAGAAATATATTATTAAGGACTAGCTAGATAGTCTCAATAGGCAAAAATACTAACTGTGAAAACCAAATTTGATACCTAGATCCCACATTCAAATTGGATGTGGTAGTGTGCATCTATACTCCAGTGTTCCCATGGCAAGCTCAGAAGCAGGAATAGGAATCTCATCAACCAATTAGCTAGGAGTATGCAGTGCTGCAGCGGATATAAGAGATCCTTTTGCAGCTAGGTCAAAAAAGAGAACCAACTCCTAATGGTTGTCTTCTGACCTCTATATGGCAGTATGGCATCTGTACACACATACACACACACACACACACACACACACACACACAGCATTTAGATAATAAATAAGTAAGTACGTAAATAAATAAATAAATAAATAAATAAATAAATTCCATGTTTCTAAGGCCATGCAACCCAGGACAAGGAAGAGGCCCATATTCTTTATCAAGAAAGTGAACATTTTCTTATCCCTGGCATAGGTGGCAAACGTTGGAGACAGGGTGATTTCCCTCTCCTGTATAAGGCAGTAGTGACACAGCAATGTGCCATGTGATTAATGAGAGAGGCCTGACTTGGCAAGGATCAGAGTGATGCTATAAGCAGAGTCTTAACGCACTCACAGGAGGCTAGCAACTTTACAGTGCTCTGATAGGACTCTCTTCCCAGCCCAAGCTCAGAGGCAAACACTGTAGGCCCCACCTCTCCATGCTCAGAGGCCTACACTGTAGGCCCCACCTCTCCATACTCAGAGGCCTACACTGTAGGCCCCACCTCTCCATACTCAGAGGCCTACACTGTAAGCCCCACCTCTCCATGCTTTTCTGGTTGGGGCACAACAAGTGACTGAGTTAATTCACTAGGTCCTTTGATAACGTGGGACCTAGCTGTACTTATATACTGTCTTCTGACCCATGCATATCATGGCACACATAGGAGCATGAGCATGTACGTGCGTGCACACACACACACACACACACAGTCACACACACACACATTAAACAAAATAACAAAATAATATAGTAAAATAAAAAGTTTACTATAAATTGACTAATTCATTATTTAGTTAATTTTAAAAAGTTTATTTACTATGTATAACATATATTAGTATAAATTATATATATGTATTCATATTCACTGGCTACCTTACTTTCTGCTTCCCATCCTGTTTCTTCTTCTTTCCTTAAACTGGTGTTTCTTATATTTCTCAATCATTTGCTCAGCATCACATCATTTGCTTAGAGGCTGCATCTGAGCAATGCTGAACCAAGATTCGATGCTCAGGGAAGGGACTTGGGAGAGAAACGATGCAAACCTGGAGCATGGAGTGAAGTCAGAGTAGATGGAAAAGCCCTGTGGGTTCCAGGCAGAGACAAGAGGCAGGGCAAGGGCCTGAGGTGGGGAAAGGCTCACACAGAGAGTAGTCCAAGGTGAAGGCAGAGGAGAGGACAACTGGGGGAAAGTGTACAGCCAGACTCCGGTTTCCTAGTAACAGAAGAGGGAGATGCTCAGGGTGTGCCTGGGGCCAGGGACCCCAGTGAACCAGTGGAGAGGATATGCCTCTATATTTTTCTCAAAATACAGCCCTAGTGACCTGCTTGGTCTGGTGGCAACTCCACTGATACACAGACACAGGGAGTGAAAACTCATGCCTTATTTACTAGCCAGCGCCTTCCCATGCTCCAAATTCAATCCAAAAGTGACTCAATTTCTACGGAGCTGTCAATATAATATACCACGCTCCCCTGCTCTCCTAACCTTTCCTGGTATTACAGGATCCTCACTTACTTGTAATGAAACACTATGAATAAATCAATGTATGTTAATATAGCATGTCTTCAATTTTTTATGAAGGGCTTCGCCAAATCTAATTCCCACTGCTTTGTCAGAAACAGTCTTTGAAAAATTTAACTTGCAAGTTTTACAAAGTTAGTGGGGGATCAGGCTGGGGAGGGGAAAGAAAAAGGGGCTGGAGCAATGGCCACCAGTGAAGAAGGTGATGGGAATCTCTGTTCGGCGGTGTGGGGAAAGGGAACGTTTATTATGAGAGGTATGGGAAAGGGAACGTTTATTATGATGGCAAGCAGGAGACAGAGGGCTAGTCCACCTATGAAGGAGTCCAGGGGTCTGGAGACTAGATCTGGCTACAACAAAATGCTGGAGGCTGTTCTTTGCTCTGGCAGGGGGCAGTGGGATTACTAGCTAGAAATCTCAGGCATCTTATCATGAGAAGTGTGTTTTCCCTTGGTTCTTCAGGGTGAGGCTGCCTCCTTGGCCCTTCGAGTTAGCCAGCCTAAGATCTGAGCTGATTTCTGGCCTCCCCCTTGATCCGAAAGGCAGGTTTCACTATTTGAGAAGCCTTACAGTCCATTTAGCCATGGGGCATTTGAACAAGTCACTGTGTTACCCTGAACACTCCTTTCTTCCCATGCTCTCTCCTATTGTGACTCCTCATCTTTGGACCTCACTGAAGGCGATACTTTGCATGAAAACCTTCTGTGGTCCCAAGATACCCCTTCCTTATATTCTCAAAGACATGTAGGTATATCATTTCTCCATTGATTCAATAACTTTATATTAAGCATGCAATGATTTCATCAATGAGTCTCTCCCAATCTTCCTGGTTTTGTTTGTTTTTTGGTAACCTAGACATTGATAGAACAGATTTGACAGGACAAGTCAAATCCAGCAGTCACCTGCTTCATGAGAAATATGCCCTCTGACCTTTTATAGAAAAGGGTTCCTGACTCATGTGCTATGCTAGAAGCTCATTTGTGTGAGTGAGTGTGCGTGTGTGCCTGTTCATCATGTGTGCTCATGTGTATATGCAGGCCCACGCATGTGTGGGTACATATATATGTGCATGCATGCACATATGTGTGCACATGTGTGTAGCATTCAGATGACACTCTTGAGTAGCTTTCCTTAAGGACACCATCCATATTACTCTTGGGACAGGTTTCTTATTGGCCTGAAGCTAGCCAGCAAGCTCTAGGGGGTCTGCCTGTCTCTGCTGAAAATACGAGCACATACTATCATCCCTAGCTTTTTTGTGTGCGGGTTCTGGAGATCAAACTCACATCCTTGCGGTTGCAAAGAGATGCTGACTCAGTCATCTCCCCAGCCAGGACAAGAGTTTTCTCTTTGTTCAGCATTTCCTCAGCTTGCTTGTGAAGATAAGCAAACATATTGGCTGTGTGACCAGAGCAGTTGGCTCAATCTCTCTGAGCCTCTGGTTCTTTAAAGGTAAAACACAGGTTCTAATTTTCATTTCTGTTGCAGAGTGACCTCTAGTTTCTTTCCTCTAAGAAGACAGACCCTATGTGCAGGAAGGAGGCTCCAGCTACCATGCAGGCAACCCTAACTTCTGCATCAAGACCCTAGCTAGCTTCAGTGGACATGGGGACATCCTGAGAATAGGCTGTTCTTTGACCAGAGCTGAATGGAGGGGACAAGAAATATAGCAGCCGTTCAAAAGGACATACCAGAGAGACTCTGCTCCAGATGCTGGCCAGGTCAGGGGTGAGGCTCAGCAGTCAGTCTTGTTCTGACAGAACAGACAGAAAAATCACTGTTCTGAGGCTAAAGAGGAGATAAGATAAAGTAGGCAAGAGTCACCTGACCAGGACTCTCAAGCACATGATTGGAAGGCACAAGCATGATACAAAATTTTTTGAAGTACACATTTTACTCTAAGTCCTTGGGAGAGGAAGTGTGTTTACATAAAAATGATTTAATCCTAAAAAGAAATGGTTTAGACTCTTTGTGGTTGTCCTCATTCCTCGGCTGTGGAAACTAAAGCCAAAAGAGGATGTAGTCAAGTGTGGGCTAGCGTAAGGTAGCCTGTGGGTCGCCTCAGGCAGTAGCCACTGCAGGGATATAATATGGTTGACCTTCATATAGACCCATCTCTCAGATGATGTGTGAATGTGGGGTCACTGTGTGTCTGAAAACCCAAAGCTAAGGACAGTTACCTAAAACAGTGGTTCTTAACCTTCCTAATGCTGTGCAGTCCTTTAATACTATTCTTCATGTTGTGGTGACCTCCCCCACAACCATACATTTTTTTTTTCATTGCTACCTCATAACTGTTATTTTGCTACTGTGGTGAATTGTAATGTAAATATCTGATATGGAAGATATTTAATATGCAACCCCTCCAAAGGGGTTGAGAACCACTGACCTAAAGAGATCACCCCAAACTGAAAGAACATAGTAATAAGTAGCAATCTAGTTAAATCCTGGTTATGTATTTATATTTGCTCAAGTGGAAAACACCAAATTTGCTTATTGGTCAATGCCAGGAGCAAGGGAGGGGGTTTAAGCTAACAACAAAATAGAATACAAACAAACTACAGTTGATGAAATATAATAGCTCTGCTTGTTGAGAAGGCCACATGAACTGAGTGTCTACCTGTATCCCACAGGCCAAAGGCCTCAAAAGCCTCCTGCCAGGCTCAACACGCTTCACTTTCACAGGGACATTTGTGTCCCAGTCTTGAGCTCTCTGCAAGAGTCAACCCCCTAAGTTGTCCCTCCCAACAGTCTGTGACTTCCTGCAGGGCTTCCTGCTTATTCTCTGAAAGTCTTTATAGACCAGAGTTTTAGCAAGATCATGGGTAAGCAGAAGGAGCCATTTCAGTGAATAAAGGTGGTAAGTGCTCTTCTTTACCTCAGAACAACAATTTTCTCCCTCTTCAGAAGCACTGTGCATATGATCCTACACTTGACCACAGCTACCCAGGGGTTTCAGGGCACATGTCTCAGGAGGGGGCCAGCTCAAGACAATTCCTCTTATTAGAAAGAACAGCGTTGATTTTTTTTGGTTCTAAGATACTTTAAGTATCAATAGGAATGCATCCCATTGGAAGAGAAGTGGAAAACAGGCATTTTCAGTGAACTTTCCAGTCATTTCCTGTTCACAGTGGCCCTTTTTCCCTAGACAGCTGAGATCTGTTACAACAGCAGAAGAGTGATTACAACTGGTGCTCTCACTATATAATTCTGTGTTTGGAAGACTGGAGAGCCAGGGAAAGTGCATGGGGACCAGCGCTTCTGTGCACAGTCAGAAAGGCCAGTTGGGCTGCTACTGGAGCTGCTAGCTTCTGAAAACTAACTTCCTGTTGGGCTCTGTGCTGGAATCTGGTGGTGGAGGGAGAGGCAGGGGAGGCCAATATAGCTGTAGACTCTGGGGAAATAGAGGCAAGTCCTTAGGAAACGCAGGTCCTGGAGTGATTGGTTTGTCTGAAGGGAAAAAGGAGAGATGAAGGAAGAAGGAGAGAAGAGAGTAATAGAGATGGGCTAGAGGGAAGAGTTGCTATTGTAGAGAACAAAGAGACATGCCAACTCACTGCCACATGGGGACCTGGCAAAGATTCTCAAAATCTGAGCTCTTCTCTATCAAATACAGAGGGGAATTATCATTCTTTAATTTTGGTAAGTATATCATGCTTTTGAAGAGGTTAATTTGAGGGAAATGGGTACAGTGTAGAGAACTCTCTATTAGGTTGTGTGTGTGTGTGTGTGTGTGTGTGTGTGTATACATTTGTATCATTTTGCTTTTGGAAATTCTCTGTAAGTATGTAAAATTATTTCAAAATTAAATGCTGAAACCAGGTATGATAGTGTGTGCCTGTAATCCCAGCACTTAGGAGGCAGAGGCAGGAGGACAGATAGTTGGAGACCAGCCTGGCTATATAGTGAGACTTTCCTGGGGTTGACTCAGGGTGGTTTGTATTTACCATCCAACAGCCAAAGCCAGAGGGCTGGTCAGTAAGGGAAGAGACAGAACTAACGTGGATGACTTTACCACCGTCACCCTTCAGTTTCCATGCAGGGTCCAAGTGCATGAGCTCCTGTCAACAAATGCCTTCTCTACCAATTGCTCCCCCAGGCCTTAGCTATGGCCTATTTCCTGCTCCTTGCTCCTATCCTCCATCCTGCACAGGAAAGGGGTTCTTCCAGTTTCACACAGATGATCCCCTTGCAGGGCTCCACCATCATCTCAGACAGCTGGAAGGCTCCTTTTGCCTAAACTGTCATAATGCCACTTACTAATATGAAGCTTAAACCTCCCTTCAGCTTTTAATCTCATGCTGGGGTATCTGGGGTGCTATGATCTTGTCACTTTCACAGAACCCTTCTTGCTTAATGAGTCTGTCTCGTGCTATTCCCAGTGGCGTTGAGCCAGCAAAGCAATACGACTCAGGTTTCTGAATGTAAGCCGCTTGCCCTTCCGACTTCACACCCAGTCAATTTCAGTTTTGCTAACTCGAATCTGGTTAAACTGCTGAGGTCCAGGGTGAATTCCTCCCCAGTTGGCTTCAAGCAGGCATAGGGGAGAAGCTTGTCACAGTGACCATGACACTGCTCTTGGGAACCTCGGAGCCACACCAACAACCTTCTTGGCAGAGGCTAACTAGCCTCACCCTCCATTGAAGGCGGATCCCAGTTCTTCTACTTGTGGTGACTGGCAAACACCCATGTTGTCACAGGGCAGCAGTGACAGAGGTTCTTGAATAAATAAGGCTTCAGAAGATATAGCCAGCAAAGCCTGATATAGTACAGGGGGTCGAAGTGGAGAAATCATTCTGCAGGTGTCCCGCCACCCAGCCTGACCCTAGCTTGGGTGACTTGTTTCTAGGGGTGAGAGGGTCAGCTGTGTGGATCTATGGCTTTCCTACCACAAGAGGGACTTGCCCAGTGTGTTAGTTACGTTTACACTCAAAAGCCCAACCAACTCCAGAGGAAGTTGAAAGTGTGGACTAAAATTAGGGATCGGCCTTAACACTCACTTAACACTTAACAGCTTCTTCAGGGCAAGTCCATACCCACTCCGCATACTGCTAGTATTAAGTAATTCCTAAATACTTTTTTTTAAAGATACGAGACACAAATGTCGGCTCATCTCATTGATCTTTCTCCCCATCTCATAGGATTCAGGAAGTAAATAAAAAGGCAGGCTTAAGACCATTCTCTGTAACCAGACAAGGTTTCAAGTGATGGGATCAGGACACCAACCCACTCACAATACCCCTCACCTACACTTTGTCCTGCTTGCACCATGTGCTGGGACTGGAGCCAAGCATAATCATTGTCAGAGAGGTTTCATGTAGCAACTGATGGCATCAGATGCAGTGTCCCACAAGCAAATATTGGGTGGAATTTGGGGATTACTGTGGAGGAGGGGGAAGAAATATTGGAATAGCTGGCATGCCAAGGACACTGCAAGGACATAGCCCACTGAGTCAACTGACTCAAGTGGGTTCACAGAGATCAGGGAGCCTGTTCGGGTCTGACCTAGGTCCTCTACAAATGGATGTGTAGCTTGGTGTTCTTGTGGGACTTCTAACAGTGGAAGCTGGGCTGTCTCTGACTCTTCTACCTGCCTTTGGGGACCTTTTTTTTTTTTTTTTCCTACTACATTGCCTCATCCAGCCTTGACTTGAGAATATGTGCCTGATCTTATTGTAACTTGTCATGCTGTGTTAGCTGATGTCCCTGGAAGGCTTACTCTTTTCTGAGGGGAGGTAAAATAGGGACTGGGTGGAAGTGGGGGGAAAGGAGATAGGATGAGAGAGAGACTGGGGGAGGGGAGAGAGAGGAAACTGGACTGGATGTGCTATATGAGAGATGACTTAATAGAAAGAAAAAATAAAGGTAGACTTATCCCATGAATCATGAAATCCCTGGGCCACAAGCAAAGGCTATATCCTCAACTCTAATGACAAATGTATCTTACCTTATGATAGAGTCATGGTTGGTATAATCAAGTTTAAAAGTGCATTTAATGTGCCTCTCCTAAACAGCATAGATGATGATGGTGATGATGATGATGACAACGATGACGACTTCAGTCAGGGTTTCCCTATGTATTTCAGGCCATTTATCACTCACTATATAGCCTAGGCTGGCTTCAACTGTGTGATCCCCATGCCTCAGCCTCCCAAGGCATTCTAGGAATGAGCCACCACTCCTGGCTAGCCCATCTGATATTTTAGAACACACAGCTTACAGTGGAACAGAAAAATGGAATAAGAAGTTCACTATATAGCAAAGCATTGAATGTGCCATGTAGGTGACCTACTCAGATACTCTACTAAGAGTCCAAGTTGGAATGGCTAAGCCAGGATACCCTTTTGTATCATTGTAAGCACAAACTATCATAAGTTTTCAGAACTACCTATCACAACATTGATGCACAAGAACGTTTACTTGTGCCCATCCTTTTTCAGGTATCCTGAAAAGCACTTTCCAATCATGGCTCATGGAAACACCAAATTAGACCAGAGACTCCTGTCCCTCTGGTTCCCATTCTGCAGAGAGGAAACTAAGGCTTGGGGAAAATCATTATACTTCTGTAAGTTTATGCTTTCATAGCTGGCAAGAACCCAGGCAGTATGAACCCAGAATCCACTGGCCTGGTTCTGTGCCCTGTGGTGATCATGAAGAGCTGGCACCATCTATCTGGATCTCCAGGCCTGGAAAACTTGATTGCTCCTGAACTCATGTTTGCAGAGGAATCTTTGACTGCAAACTTTTAGTGGGGTTCACTTAATAGGGTTAAGCAGAGTTCCTGGTTAGGATGGTGGACACACAGGAGTCAAAATTAAGGGGAGTTGGGTAGAAATGATTTTAGACAGTCAGGTAAGTTAAGGCATCAAGGTTGAATTGAATTCCTTAGCTCTGTAAGGAGTTCCTCTCACCTGCACAGAATTTCCTGCCTCCTTGTCTGAGGGGAAGGCATGGGGCAGGTTTTTGAAATCTTCCTAGGGAGAAATCCATTGATCACAGAATCCCGAGTTCAGGGGAACACCAGTGGAGGACTGAATTGGGAAGTTTCGCTTTATAGCATTTTTCTTTCATTCAGCATTTTTCTCATGAAATTAAAATAGAATTGATTTCTCTCCCAGATGGCATTAGGCATTAAAAAGGGAATAAAAGGGCATCCTGATCACAGATCCAGGCACCAATTCCACCCAGCAGGGCAGCGTTCCTGAGAACAGTTTATTAGTTTCTGTTTATCATAGGAAGCTTTTCAAAGAGCCTGTTTGGAGGGGTAGGACTCCTCCTCCTCAGAAAAAAACACGGGCTTTTGTTTGTCTCCTTCCTTGGTTAACAGGACTCTCTATCTAACAATCTCTCCAACCTTGTGCTCTCCTGTTAGAAGTTCTATCTTTTTAACTTAGTCCCTTGATGTCACCCTAGGAGCAGACAGACACACAGCATGTCACCTCTCCTCCTGTAAAGCAAGTTTTGATGAACCTATCTCCTGTTCTAAGTGACGCAGGGCTCACTGCCCAAGGGGACCTCTCCATTCGCAAAGTGCTCAGAGGAGAGTTGGGTGTAGGGAGAGGAAGTTGAGACTCGGGGAGGCTAAGAGACTTGGCTAAGGCCACAGACTGAGTAGGTTCTTCTGGAGTTGAGCCGGAAGATGCATGGCAAGGCACTGCACAGCGTGAGACCAAAGACTCAGGTCTACCCTTCCACAGATGGCTCTGTAGAGCAACAAGGCCTGGTACAAGCGGAGTGTGGAGCACATTTGTGATCTTTTTTTTTTTTTTTCTAAGAATCTCATGGAGAAAAGGAAGAAAGGTTGGTGAAATTAATCTGGGTCATACACTTTATGTAACCAACATAGCCATACTGTTACTGTTTTGATACATAATCAACACAAAACTATTAAAGGAACAGTTTCTATTTTGTTTTTCTGTTGAAATCTAGTGTGGTGTACTCATGGCTTGGTTGGTAAAATGTTTGCTCTACAAGTATGGGGACCTGAGTTGTTTCCCCAAGCACCCTGTGAAAAATAAAAGCCAAACATCATGACACCCACTTGTGACACCAGCTCTGGGGATGTAGGTCTCTAGGGCTCACTGACCAGCTAGCCAAGGTGAACTGGCAAGCCATAGGCCAGTGAAGCTATGTCTCAAAAAACAAGGTGGATGGCTCCTGAGGGTGACATGCAAGGTTGATCTCTACATTCCCACATGCACACACACACACATGTATGCATACTGGAATACACACACACACACACACACACACACACACACGCACGCACACGCACACGCACATGCGTGCATTCATCTTTGGCCATACATGGCCACTTGGCTTTTGATTGGACATCCCTGGCATGTGTATTAGATGTACAAATGGGAGGAGCAAGACACTTTTAATCACTTGCAATCACTATTACCACAGCCCATTTTTAACCTCTTGAAATAAGGAGGGTACCCTTGTAAGGAATGATCTAGAATAATCAGTGATGTCAGAGCCTCACATTGGAATCTATATATTAATAATTAGGATGTGATTAAATGATGCAGCTCTTATGGGAGAGCATCTACTGGTGCTAAGCCTGGCACTGGTTCTAGTGTCAGAGTACTACTGCTCCCTGTACATCCCCACAAACACTGCCCTGGAAACTCTCTCCCATGCAGGCAATTGCCAGGGGCACATGCTATTTGTCTGTGTGCTGCATTCTGTTCCAGAGGAGATTCCCACAGTGCCCATGGAGAGAACTTGTCCCTATACACTTCAGTGTAGCTGTGACTCAGCCCAGAGCAAGACCTTGTGGACAATATCTTCCCTGCCAGCCTCTTTTCCTAGAATCCTCATTGATGACAAAGGGATAAAGGTACTTCTGTGGCGCAGCCCATGTCCAGGGACACCCAGAACAAGCCTCTCTTTTCTCTCCTGGGTATCACTGTCAGAACTCAGATGGATAGGTTTGTTATCCCTGTGTGCATATATGCAGAACATGCATGCAAGACTCTCCCTCCCTCTCTGTGTGTGTATGTCTGTGTGTGTCTCCCCTATGTTCTAAACTTGTCGCTGCCCAGGTTCCCCCAGAATGAGCAGACTGCTGACTATGAGCAAAGTGGGTCTCTCCGTCCACTGAAAGTCAATGCCCTCTGCAAACAGGCATGTCAGTCTGATGCTTCAGCTCTTGAGAGATTCTGGTATTGCTTCTCTTCTTATTTTACCTTCTAATTGACCAATAGGATCTATTTCTGTACTGGGGGCTCCCAAGGACCCCTAATGTGTTGTCATAACTGTCACCCCTGTCCAGTTCTTCCTTCTGTCCTGAGTGAGACATGATCCCAGAGGCAATGCCAGGGGTCATCAATGAATCATCCAAATTCCTTCAGAGACACAAGAGACACACGGCTCTTGCCTCTTTAGCCTGTAATTCTGCCTTGGGCCAGTGCTGTCAGAATGTATGTGCCCATGTCAGACAAGACTGGTTTCTACTCTCAGCACCTTCAGCCAGTCCAATATACAGCCCATATAGACCTAACTGATTGAAAAAACTCAGCTCAGGGTGCTAAGCAAGAAATTGTTGTGTGAAACCCACACAGTGAGCAGTGTGATTGCCTGTCCTTCTAGAGCCATGCCTCACTAGGCAGCCATTGTAGGCAGAAACAAAACCTCAGACTGGAAGGGAAAATCACCTTGGGATTTTGCCTCTGCTGTGTGTGTGTGTATGGGGGTATGTGTGTGTATCTGTGTGTGTTGTTGTGGTTGTTTTACTAAACGTTATACTAAATGTTTAATTGTTAAGTTGCAAAGGTTGTTATGAGTAGTGTTCTCTGTAAGAAGCATTCCCAGAGATGTTCTGTGTCACCTTAAGGGTTGGCCTCCCAGGGACAGGAATCAGGGCTGAGATCCAGCAGAGGACCATCATAGACAAGATACACTGCCAGGAGAGTGCTCAAAGTAACAGGACCTCTTTATGTGGTCTATATCTGGACCTCCAGCCTTCTAAACTGTACAAGATGATAGAAGAAGACATCAGACATCAACTTCTGGCCTCGGGTCACTCTAACCTGAAGTCACTGACAATTACTGAGACAGAATGCATGGTGAGAACCAGCTGTCAAGAGTTTACTGTTTGTTTTTAAAGGTAGCCATTGATCCTAAATGTGACTTCTCCAAGTCACACCAAAGATGCAGAATCCTGGGACTCTACCACAATACTCTGGCGCTGGATCCCTGGGAAAAGATATTGGTACAATGACCCTTCCTCAAAACCTTCTGGGCCTGGAGAAAGCTATAGAGCCCAGCCTGTGGCCCAGCCTACTAGTACAGCTGCTTGGTTTATCAACCTTCTAGCAAGGTAGAAGGAGAAGAACATGGTCATGGGCAGAAGAAAAAAAGATCACACAAATTCAGAACATTGATGTTTGCAAAAAGATAAGCATTACTCAGCATGCCTACCCAAGCTGAATCCTACACATGTGTAGAGTTTGAATGCTTCCAGGAGAAGGCTGTTATGAGCAGTGCTCTCTGCAGGGAGCCTTCTTAGAGATGAACTGTGTCACTTTAAAGTTTGGTACCAGGGCGGAGATCCAGCAGGGCATCATCACAGACAAGATACACTGCCAGGATAGCATCCAAAGTAACAGGACCTCTTTATGTGGTCCACATCTGGATCTCCAGCCTACTGTCAAGCTCATAAATCCTCCAGATGTGAAGAAAACCATTCGCGACTCATTACCTGGCATGCCGAAGGCATATAAGTCAAAGGCACAGGGTGTTTTGTGTGGGTGGTGGAGTCATTCCATCAATTCAGACGAAGGCTCTTTCATTGAAAAATATCAAAAATTTCATGAAAGACATTCAATAAAGTAATAACAGTAGAAATGGTCTTTCTTTTTCTCTGAATATGAGGATAGAAACTCTCCAAAGTAGACCCCATTCACACTGGCTTCTTGCTTTATCACTGTTTTGCTGTTGGTCTCAGAGGACTAAGTACCCCGAGGGGCTCATAATACCCCCAGGCTATCTAATTCAAGTATGGCCTGGTGGGGAGGGAGGGCCCGTGTCTTTCCAACACTTTCTCTTTTATCTAATAACAAGGTTTTTTCCTATCAGATTTGCCTCCAAAGAGGAAAGAATCAAGAAAGCAACAGCTAGGACTCTAAACTGGGGTACACGGGAGAGGTTCTCTGCTTCATTCATCTCAGACTCCTGCATTGAAAGCTACCTCCCCACTCCCTAGAATTTCTTTGTCCTTTTGGTGACTGGAGTCAATGGCCATACACATGCACAATGGTGTCTGGAGACAAAGAGGCCACAATGTAAAGTGTCAGAATGCGGAAGAGCCAGTAGTGGTGATGGCCAGTGTTATTCCTCGCCAGGCTAAAGACACAAAGTCTTAGAAACAGGTGCCAGAGAACCCACAGCTAAGCAAGGAGGAATAAAGCTAGTGTTCCAACAAAGGAAGGAGCAGACAGGTCAAAGGAGGCATGAAGCAGATACAATGAGAAAGAAAGAGAGTCACAAACACACACACACACACACACACACACACACACACCAGAGAGAGAGAGAGAGAGAGAGAGAGAGAGAGAGAGAGAGACAGAGACAGAGACAGAGAGACAGAGAGAGAGAGACAGAGAGACAGAGAGACAGAGAGACAGAGAGATAGAGGCCCAGTAACTGGATTTTCTGGTTACATAGCCAGGATAGCCAATCATTTTCATGTATTGCTCAGAATTTTCTGGAAAGACAATCTGATATACATTTTTATGGGATTTTATATTTCTTTAAAAGTATATTTTGTTGTCAAAAACATCTTACCTAAACAACTGCCTCACTTAAATCTTTAATAATTTTCTTCCTCCCTCAAACTTAAAAAACAGACAAATAATATGGGCTCCTCTAGCTCTGTGACTACCTTTATGTTTAGTCCAGCCATCAGCCCATGTCCATTCTTCCTCATCCCAAGTAATCTAGCCTGCTTGCTAGGAGCCATGGATGTATCTAAAGTTCAGGCTCTGAACCACATCAATTTGTGTGGGCACCTTAAGGCAACATGGTGTGTGTAGGCAATGGTACCGAATGCTGATGTCTTTACTTTAGTGTCCTCCCATTCCCTGGGGGAAACAGCCCAGGAAGCAGCTGTGTGGGCTCATAAGGGCTTCTCTGCCTTGTCAGACCTCTCAGGCACCAGCTCCAGGTAAGGGTCAGGGACAGGGGCCCACACCTTTACCATATGTCATGTCTTCTCCGGAGCCTCAGGGACACTCAGGTACACTTGTTCAAGTCGGAGGGTGAAGCGAGCATTCTGTTCAGGAGACAGACTGGGTTCCTCCTCGCTGATCAAGAATAGTATATACCCTTTCTCAAACTGCAGGACGCAGTTTCCTACTGTGTCTGAGACTGTCAATTTTGTTATTTACTAGCATTTAGACTTTGGGAAAGATGCTTAACTTCTCGGTCCCTCAGTCTATGAAGACGGAAGCAGTATGTCCTTATCTAAGTAATAACTGAGATACTACATGTAAAACCCATAGAAGAGTGCCCAAACACAGCTAGGATTTATTAAGTAGTACCTACATTTACTTACTGTTGCTAAAACATTGAAGTTCTCCAATGATTTGCCACCGCTGTTGGGAAAAGAATCCAACCATCTACCCTGTGGTCTGCAGGTCTCATCAAGTCTAGCAGAGCTGTGGCCACTCCCACATGACTTCCTTGACTGTTTATATGAACCCATCACAAGACTAAGGTCACCAAACAGGGAATTTGTAGGAGACCATCTGCTTTGAGTCAGCATAGAAGTAGACCAAATATCACCATCATGATATTTCTCAAGACTCCCCCTCTCCTGGTAGCTTGATATAAGCAGACTCAGGTAGCTTGGAGGGTGGGAGGTGATACCTGCCACTATATTCTTGGAGACTCCAACAGCCCTTTGCTTCCTGTCTTAGTTGCTTTTCCATTGGTATCATAAAATACCATGACCAAAGTGACTTATAAAAGAAAGTATTTAATGTGCCTTATGGTGGAGGAAGGTTAACATTCCATGATGGTAGAGTGAGGAACAGGCATACTATGGGGGTTAGGTATCATAGATGAAACTTAGGAAAATAAATATCGACCAATGTGTACAACCTCTCAGTCAAGCAAGAACTCCATGAAAACTTATCAAGGCTTGGATTCTATTCAACAGAGTCCCCTTCAGCTCTAGAACTACTGACTGCCTTAGCTATAACTCTGAAACTGGGAAGAGGCAAGACCTCCATGGATATCCTTGAATGTTGTACATCTTGAATTCTTAGGGAGGTATAGTGGTTTCAACAAGAATGACACCCTATGAGCTCATATATGTGAATTCAATTCGTGGAGCTGTTTGGGAGGGATTAGGAGGTGTGGCTTTGAGGAAGGAGGCATGTCACTAGGAACATGCTTTAAGGGTTCACAGTGTGATCTTAGCAAGTATGGTCTTAGGAGGTTGTTGAGTCAGAAGGATGATTGCCTTTTATATTGCCTCTTTCATAGAGGCATCAGAAAGATACCTTATCTCTTCCTGAATGTGTGGACATAACAAGAAAATGCTATTTCTGAAGAAGTTGGACCTTGTGAGATAGTGAGTCTGCCTGCATCTTTATCTTGGATGTGAAAAATACATTTCTGTTGTTCATGAGCTGACTAATTTACACTAAGCTGTTGAAGCTCATATGCCCTAAGGCAACATCACCACTGCCCCTGAAACACTGAGATTCTGCGACATTTGGGGGGACAAAATGACAGAACTCTCAGTCAAGTAACATGCAAGACAATCGTCACATTATTGAGCACCTATTGTATACTTGGTACTAGCCTATAATCCCCAGAATATACTGAATTATTTAAAATGCAGACCAAACACTGTGAAATTAGCATTATCCTTTCAGTTTTACTACTGAGGGGACAGAGTCAGAGAGGGTGAGTGACTTGATCAAGGTCACAGAGCTAGTGATGCATTGCCAGGCAGGGCTCTGGCTTCTGTCCAAACTGTGACAGGCTTGTAGGTGTCAGCAAAGGGATGATGTCCAAGACAGTTACAGAATTATTGGATCATAAATATTCATTTTTGTCCTTGTTTTCACAGAGGAGCTTAGGATTTCTAAATATTTAGACTTTTATTTGCAAACCAACAGGATTCTACCACTGATGGACTCTGGGAGGGGGAGGGGTTGGTAGAAATCATTCCTGCTTGGTTATCAGATCCCCAAATGACCTGTCTGCAGAGTCAATGCTTCCACAGCTGTGGCATAAACACTGGACAGCAGTAGCAACCTCCAATTTTAAATAAAATTATTGATGCCAAAATTAATTTTCAGTTATGATAATAGAAAGTACAGGCCCATATGTATAGCCTTGTGATTTGCAAAGTAGAGATTTGCCTTACAGCCACACACAGGAAGACAAGAAAGCTTTGGGGTGGGGTGGGGCAACACACTAGGGAGTAAAGAGGAATGACTTCTTCATACATGGCCTATTACAAGCGTAGCACTCATTCCTAGCTCTGTCCTACCATTCGTACACTTCACACAGAAGCATCATAGTAAGGCTCGTTCCAGGAACAGTCACAGATACCAACAAGACCACCTTACAGCAAGAATTATGCAAGGCCCAAGGAAAATTCAGAGCTGAGGACCGAGTCATTCTAAATGGGGACTTCCAGGAAGGAAATCAGTTCCCCTTAATAGAGAGAGTCCAAAGGCCTTTTGGAGAGCTATTTTCTTCCAGAATAAGACTTGGGGTAGGGGGCAGCCCAGGAAGCAAACAGGGATATTCTTGCAAGTTTCCAACTTTTAAGTTTTTCACTCTGCAAGTCTCTTACCCCTAGTCTCCTGCATCCGAAGAAGACAGCAGTAGCCTACGGAACAGACAGTTACTACCATCTACCCCAGGGAGTTCCTACAACTTCTTTGCTACATGGCTGCCCCAGGGACATCCCCCTCGGTGACATTTCTCCTTTCCCAAACTTCATAGAGGAAGGGCTTGCACTACTCTGGGGTCAAAGAAAAGGACGGCTGATCTATACACAAAGGGAACAGTAAATCAAGTAGTCCAATGCAATATGAACTCATAAAGTAATTAGCAGATGAAGTATGTTATTTGTTTGATCTTTGTGTTATACTTGTGCTCATTCAAATCAATGAAGAAAATACATCTTCAAATACAGAGTGATTGAGTTTGGATCATGTTTTATTTTTCAAACCTACAGCCAAATCATATTAAAAATAAAAAAGCAAAATAGAAAAATCTATAATATGCATGGTAGAGAAAGTCAATGTCCTTAAAATAGAAAAAGTTCTCATGAATCAATAAAAAGGATGGTCCTGCCAACAGAAAGAAATCAGAAGTGGAGGAGAAACTCACAAGGATCACAAATAGGTAAAGTGAGACTCAACCTCACTAGAAATCAAATATGAGCAAGTTTCAGTTAAATATCCTGGTATGCTTTTCTAATAGTGAGGGGAAATTAATATGATGATAGTGGGGTTTTTTAGAGATGGCTTAGTGGTTAAGAGCACTGGCTTTTCTTCCAGGGGACACAGGTTCATTCTTAGTGCCCACATATAAATCCATAACCATCTGTAACTCCAGCTCCACAGGACCTGGCACCCTCTTCTGGCCTCTATGGGCATTTCATGTTGCATAGGCATATGTGCAGGCAAAACATACACATAGGATAAAAATACATGTCAAAGATTAAAATGATAACAGAGTTTTGCAGATGGACAGTTTTGTACATTGCTGATGTGATTGTAAGTCTTTTTTCTGGGTGGAAAGAACTGACCTCATGTCTGGAGGTCTCCCACATGAACTCAGTAACAGGAGAGGCTGAAGCAGAATCACAAAAAGAAAAACAAAAGCAATTGTGTCCAAACCTAAGTACAGGCAAGCATAGTGATCCTAAAGGAATAAATTCATGTACTTCTACTACAAAGGGAATCTATTTCAGGAAGTTGAACATCCTTACAATTAAGATTCCATCACAGAATTCATCTTATTTCTTAATGTTATATGTATGGGCATTTTGCCTGTGTATCTGTGTACCAGGTCTGCGCAGTGCCACTGGGGGGCCAAAAGGGAACATTAAATTCCCTGGGACTAGAGTTGTGAGCCACACTGTGGGTACTGGGAATTGATCCTGCTTCTTTTGGAAGAGTAACCAAAGCTCATATTTATGGAGCCATCTCTCTAGCCCAGAATTCCCATTGCCTGCAGCTCATGTGTCATCTCAGAGGACATTATCTGTATTTGGCAAAGTCAAGTATAAATTTCTTAAGAAAAGTAGTATCTTCAGGAACTAAGAATGAAAACTAAGGCTTTCACACTGGGAGGGGGAAAACAATGTATTATTTGAACAGTCTTTTACTGAGTATTTGCTGTGTGCTAGGTGATAAAATGAAGAACCTACATGGAGGCTCCAGTCTCTTGAGGAGACAAATTGTGCTTTAGTATGAAGTTCTTCCAAGGCTCATGCTTAAGTCTAACTCTGTTTGGTCGTAAATAGTGGCATCTTTGGAGGAAGGGATTATGTCCTCGGTGCTCCATCCACATAAGTGGATTGATGCCTTAGAAAAGGGCTGGAGGAAACTAGCTCAGATCTGCCAGCCTTCTGCTGTCTGCCATCTGAAGACACAATGTTCCAGGTCCCACCTCTGAAGAAAGAACTTGACCTCCAGCTGACACTTACCAGGATGCTGCTATCACTGTTGACTTCATACTTCTTAGAACATTGGACATCAAATCTGTCCTCTATAATTACTTAGCCTGTGGGTTTTTTTTATTGTTGTTGTTGTTACAGTAACACAAATGAATTAAGACAGATGGCAACTAAGTACATAGATAGAGTCATGAGCTAATATATGCTTAAAAGAAAAGGATGTGAATGGTATATGCTATGCCAAAAATTCAGGTGGTAAGCTATTTCCCTTTTTGTGCTGAATGAATGAGGAATGTGCTTTGGAGTCACAAACAAAGAACAACTGCCCAGACCATTATTATTAAAATTGCTTTCAACATATAAGGATTCAGAATAAAATAGGAAACAGCAATAAATAAAGAAGCCTATGGGGATATAAAGATCACAAAAGTGTGTGTGTGTGTGTGTGTGTGCATGTGTGTGTGTGCATACATGTATCCAATTGCATGTGTGTTGAGGTGTAAGGGTCTGTGGTTTGCTGAAGAATGATACCCCCAAATCAAATAGTACGCAAAAACAAAGAGTGTTTTATTCTGCAGAAGTCTAGCATTCAGGAACTCCCATTACCAAGATGGAAACCCCAAGTGAGCTCATAGACCCAATCTAAAGCACATTAGGGGAATTCCCTTGAGAGGTAGGTGACCTTATCTTAATCTGTTGGCTCTATCTCTAGGGACATTCCAGAACCATTGGGGGGTCTAGAAACTGTTGCTGAGGAGGTCTGGAAACTGTTGCTGACCCATTGCCCTTGCCTCAAGCCAGGTGGCAGGACAATTTCTGACTGGCTGCCTGAGGCCTGGGTTTTTTTTTTAGTAACTGACTTGCCTGGACTTGCCCAGATCTTGGAAACAGAGATTAAGGTTTAGTTTCCTGAACTACCAATTTGAAGCCTATCATGGAGTCACCCTGTCTCAGAGAACAGACGTTGAGGCTGACTATCTTCTTCATTAACTCTCCTTTACTGTTTGAAACAAGATGTCTCCCTGAAACTGAGACTTGTGAGCTAGCTAGGATAGATGGCCAATGAACTTCACGAATCTGCCTGTTCTTCCTGTTCTCCTCAGGGCTGGATAACAGACACACACTCTTGTGCCTAACTTTGTTTTATTATTTATTTATTTATTTATTTTTACATTCATATTGTTGAGATAGCAGTGGTTGTATGTGTGCATACACATATATTATACAGCACATGCATAGTCAGGATACAGTTTTCAGGAGTTGGTTCTCTCCTTTAGCCATATGAATTCTGGGGATTGAAGCCAGCTCATCAGACTCGGTGGCAGCACATCCTCTGTAGCTGTGCCATCTTGCTAGCCCCATGCACAGCAGGCACTTAACTAGCTGAGCCATCTCCTTAGCCCTGGTAGCAGAACTCTTTAGGGACAAAATATGAAAGGCACACCATTACGATAGTTGCAGCACACAAAGCCTGAATTTTGCAACATCAGGCTATCACAATAAACAGGGAAAATTGCATCCCAATCACAGTAGAAAACCGTGATGCAGAGGCTTGAAAAGAAACAAAGCTTTCTAGATTCAACATGAGCAACCTTCACAGAGGGGCACACATCAACCCCAAGCTCCAAGAACCTAAGGAGAAAGATTTTAAAGTTCATTCAGTACAAAAACTAAGAAACTTGAGCAGGAAAGAACTTTCTCACACTGACGGACCTGCTCCATACACTCTTAAGTGTCTCCTATTAAGGAGTTATCTCCTCATGAGAACATCTCTGAAAAAAAAAATACATTTTCTCCAGGCCACAGCTGGCTGCACCTGATGACAGTGATCAATGGCTCTATTATGTAGATTTGTCTCTGGCTCTGGTCCTGACCACCAGACAGCCCAGTTGACTGTCTGGAACAGATACGCCAGGTTGCTTTGGCCACAAACACAGTAAACTCTCTGGAGAAGTTTTTCCCTTAACTTGGCTCATTGTCCCTTCCCCCGAGAATTCTCACCCTTTTGGTAGCCCCTCCTGAAGAGAAGTCTGATCAAATGTAAGGAGCCTGCCCAGTCTTTGGTGTGAGGTAGATATTAATATTACTCATGGTGTGAGATGGGAGTTAGGAGTCTCTTCACCAGGTTGGAGGCACATACTAAGGCAATGTTCCTAGACAAATAACCTGGGAATGAAAATCTCAAGTGAACTTCTGGACTGTGAAGTCTGATGGGGTAAGAGAGAGAGAGAGAGAGAGCAGTGAGGAGTTGGGGTCAGATAACCACACCTTGTAAAGCTCCGATAAGAGGTTCAAGCTCTGTGACAGAGGCTGCAGGAATGCAACCCTGGAATTAAACCAGAGACTGACATTATCACATTTCCCATTTTAAAGAGAGAACAAACTGGTGAGGGCCTGGATCCATGTAAGAGAAAATACATAGCAGGAGAGAGTGAAGCTGTCGGCTGCCTGTCTTCGAGTTCACTTTGCAATTACTACCTTTCTCTGATAACTGGGATAAATGCCATCCGCACCAAAGCACTCATGCTCAGAAAAACCCAGCATGTCCCCACACTGAAGCAGCCTATGCTGGAAGCTCTCAGGGACAAAGGGGTAGCGCCCTGTATGGAGCCGATGGAGTAGATTGTAAAACCAAGGAATGTTATCCAGCCAGTCCCTGAGCTCAGCCGCACCCTAACTCTACCAATGTTGAAGTTTAATGTTGCTGCGAAAACCCCTATTCGTGTCTAACAACAGAGAAACCCAAGTAGTGACCTCTCCTCTCCGATACTGTCCCTCTTTATACTCCAACACATACATGTATGTATGCATGCATGCATGTATGTGCTTCTCCAACTATATTTGTTAGAATACTAGCAGACACTGCTCTTTTATATGAAGGAAAGCTACACAGCCTGGTTTACCTGACAACCTCTGCTTGGCTCCACAATACCTCTCTCTTTCTCTCTTGCTCTTATAGGGTAGTGAACATGTTGTTCTTGTTCAGTATTTAGAGCTACTTGCCTTGACCTAATTGGGAACATGGTCACCTGTGTCTTCTTCATACAGGGATCGAAGAATTGTGTATTTAGGTAGATTCACGAGCATATTCTAAAGCCATCCTCTGTAAGCTTTCATGTGCAACCCATTTGGACTCTGAGTAGGTCTAGGGACTGGGCCTGGCATCCTGTAGTTCTTACACATCCCCTAGTGATTCTGCTACTCCTCATTAGTGGCTCAATCCTCACCTAGCCAGATGTGACTGCCATGGATTCTGAGCTCTTTGTATCAATTTGTATGTAGCACCGGGCTTAAAGTGAGTGACCTGGGCCTATGTTACTTGTCAGCCTCGTAAGGAGACATGCCTCAGTCATCTGTAAATGATGCATGTGAAAGACATGAAAACCTGATGGCTTTGGAGGAATGCATCCAGAGGGGGAGGATGCCATCATGGAGTAGAGGGAACAGTACTGTTTATTAGTCACAGTTATAATACTAAGGGCTCCATTGTAGTACAGGCATAGCAAGTAGTATGGGGATCATAAATCTTGTGGGTAGTACATAGTAAGGGGAGGCCATCAGGGAAGAGAAAGAGCCAGGCCGTTGGAGACCCCTATGCATTACTCTGTAACTGATACATACTGACAGTCGATTCCCCTTTATCAAGTCTACAACAGCTCCCACTGGGCCATGGTACCAGGAATACTATCTAACAGAATCCTTTATTTTCTGCCTCTGAAGCCATCACTGTGGGAGTCTTGGGATAGTGAGACTCTAGTGGGGCATATAAGAAGCTGAAATCTCAGCCAGATAATGTTGCTCCTTGGCTGAGGAGAGGGGAAGAAAAAAAAAAAACATACACGCTACAAGAAATTTTTGAAGAATTAGTCAATAATTTGCTTCTCTGAGGTTTCCCCTTTCTCTGCTCTCTGGTTAAAAATGAGTAATGTGAAGCTGCAGAGATATTTTAGTGGTTAAGAGTACTTGCTCTTCTAGAGGAACAGGGTTCAGTTCCCAGCATCCACATTGTAGATCACAACTTCCTGTAACTCCAGCTCTAAGGGAATCTGACACCCTCTCTGGCCTCTAAGCACCATATGCCTGTGGCGCACATACAGACAAGCACACACAAATGTACTTTTTTAGTAAAGGAGTAATCTACTCTGTCTGTACTTATTACCTCAAGAGGATCTTCTTCTATTTTATAATGGCTAAGAATTTCATGCTTGGGGAAGTAGAAGGAAGGCATGAGTCCTCTATTGCACTTTCTTCCAGCATTCTGCTCATACAGGAAAATCTGAGCCAGGCAGTAAATGAAAGATCTTCCATTCATAAGCATGACATGGAAGAAAGAGGCACGAAGGGCATCATTTAGTAGAACCGGAAATGGATGGAATCTAACTGTATTGTAAGTCTTTAGATCCTGGGCAGCACTCGGTACATGGAGAGAGATGAGATCATGGTGGCTCTTATACCACATGGCACTCACGCTGTCTAGGACAGTGGGAGGTGCAGAGTAGGACCATGTAAATATCTACAGCTGATGCTAGCGTTCTTTGACTCCTGTCTTGGCTCAGACGCTAACTTACTAGTGACCCTTGGCAGATCATGTACTCCTTGGCTTTGGTTCTTTTCATCTGTAAAAGCCAGCATCTGAGATGTGTTGCAGTAAAGATCCTTTCATGTCACTGTAATTTCTCTTCTGATTCTCCGTTTCTGTTCTCATTTCGTAGTTAGAGATTCAGTCTTGTGTTAGTTATTCACATGCTTTCTGCATGCTCCACGATGGATCTGACTTACTACCATTGTGATCAACCTCCATGCCCAACAGTTGGCACAATGTCTGGATCATGACTGTATATCTGTAGGTTCACTGACCGTTTGCTGAACAAACACAGCAACTGACAAAGGAAACCTGGCTAAAATGAATGGAAGTTCTGCTGTGCTAGCTGAGGAGTAACCTCGAGGTTCAGATTGGCTGAATTTGAAATCTCAACCCCACCATTTACCATCTCTCTGGCCTTTTACAACACCCTTAGGCTTCATTTCTTTATCTTTAGGATGCCGATCATGAGGAATTTACCTTATAACATATGTAAAGGTCAAGATAATTAATGAAAAGGTCTTAAAACAGTTCTGGAACACAGTAAGTAGTCAATATAGATCATCCCATCATATATGTACAAGTATAAGTAGATTATGAGAGTCCCCTTATCACTATGCATGTCACGTATAGAAGAATGTTCATTGTGAATTCCACCCAAGTGGATAGCTATGTGACACTGAACAAACTTGCTCTAGCCAGTCTTGAGCATGACTGGTCCACTCTTGGTCCTTCTATGCCTCCACAGCTCCATGTTTGTGTTTTAAATGCCACATTTTCTTTGTAGGATGCATAACCTGCCTCTGTTTCCACATTCATGTGTCCTTCACATGTTAGGCCACACCAGTCTCATGTTCTACTTTCTCTTTACCCACTTTTGCTCTGGGGACTTGCTTCTATATGTGGGCATATACAGTTGACACATCTGCGACAGATCCCACAAATTTCCCTTAGTTATATCTTGTCACAGATTGGCCTTCTTCATGGCAGACCCCCTTGCCTTGCCTAGAGTGAAATAGAAGATGATGTTCTGTTCATTTCTCTCCAACAATATTCAAATCCCAACCATTTTCTCATAACAGAGAATAAAAATGAAGAGATAGCTAATGTGAGTCACTTGCCACAGCTCGGCTGATTATGACGTCCTGGTCACCATCCTTTACTGAAACTCAGAACCACTCGACCCAGATTAAGGCAACTGCTGCCTTCCTTCCCAGAGCTTTGCATCTCCCTTTCAAGAATCTCACTGTTACTTGAACCTGCATGGGTATGCCCTCCACCCGCAACCTCCCCATGTCTTCTCTATGTGGCTTAAGAGGAGCCAATGTGTCTGCTACTTCCTTCCTTGCCCTCAGCCCTGGCTGTGAGATCGGCCAAGGCCTGAAGCCACTAAATTGTAATTTCAAGGCAGTTGAACTCCTTTCCTCTTGGCGGTAGATGGAAAAGCCAAAGTCTCCTGGAATCAGCATGTGGAGCTCAGCAAAGAATTAAGATACCCCTATGTCCTGCTCAAAACCCCTGCGAGGCCTACCGGTTAATCAGTTTCATAATTCTATGAAGTTGATTGGAATGTGATTGTAAAGCCCAGCACAGCATTTTCGCTAGGCTTTTAAAAAGCCCCCTTACAGAGGAATATAGAGTAGATAACGTGTGCCTATCACCAAAGCATAGGATTCCTGTCCCTCTCTGGTCCCCTGGGTTCCAGCACCATCTCTCTCATGGCCACAAGCTCAAAGTGCATGGTCAGTGGTGCACTAAGATTTTGGACTCAACTTCACTGGATAGGCTCTGGACTTTTGCAGAAGCTTGATTAAGAAAAAACCCTGAACTTTGATAGGGGCCTGGATATGAAGCCGTATTCCTGCTTCAGTCTCCCTGCCTCACACTCCAACATCCCAAGCCTCTCACTGTCCTAAATCATTCTGCCTCTTTCACAGGATAGAGCTGTCTCCAGACAAGGATTACTTCTTGGTGTTTGGATGCAGCAGATGCCATTTGGTAAGCCAGGTAAAGATCAGGCTGAGCTGTTCACTCTCTCTTCCCTTGTGCATTGCCTCCTTGGAAAGGATGCCTGTTTGCGTTGGATGCCTATAGCGCTCCTTCTCCTAACTCTATGAACATGCACAGATGTCAGTACTTGTGAGCCAAGTGCTGTGAGTTTCCCTGCTGGACACTGTACCCCAGTGGGAAAGGCAGGATGTCATACAATGATGAAAATCCCAGAAGAAGGTCAGCACTGGGAGGGGGAAGGGCCCACTTATTCTTAGGGCTCTTGGTCAACTTTTTCCAGGCTTTATCTAGCCCTGTCTCAGATTTCTTCTGGCTCTCCAATAGGACCCTGAGCTCTTCAGCATCAGGATATGTTCCTAATTCATTTGGGAATCATGGACTCTATTACATTAGCTGCCGCTCAGGGGACCTTTTAGATTCATTGTAGGATGAACTAATGAAACTTCTTTGAAGTCAGACACTGCAAGCTGACTTGCTTTTGGCAAAGAAACCTGAGCAGAAGTGACCTGTTACATTCATGTCAACCCTTAAAGGACTACAGGCTGACTTGTCAAGTTCTCTTTCCACTCCACCATAGGACGTGACAAAGTTTATCACAAGGGCAGTTCAATCAGCTTGAATCTTCGAGTGGCTCTGGTTGCCGCTGCTTTATTATGGGGAGCAGTTTATGTACGAAGTTGCTGCCTGGCTGTGTAGTATGAACAAAGATGAGCTTTGGATAGTTCAACATTTAAGATTTGGAGATTTGGTCATCGTTATAGTGTAAACTAGCTGTTCTACTCTGTTCTCTGGCCTAAAGCATCTTGAGGGAATGAAGGGATGACTTGGATTATATACCTCAAAATGTACCATTGAGGGAAGTTAGGGCAGGAGCTCAAGTGTGAGCCTAGAGGCAGGAACCATGGAGAAAAGGTCTTTGCGGGCTTACTCACTGGTTTACAGCCTCATACCTAGCTAGCTTTCTTACATAGCCCAGGCCAAGGAAACTGCACATCCTGCAATTTTGTAGGAAGAAGCTGGCCTTCCTATTACTCAAGACAATCCCTCACAGATATACCCACAGAACAACCTGCTAAAAATGATGGCTCAAGGAATGAGCCATTTTTCCTTTTTTTTTTTTTTTCTGGATCCAGGCTTGCCAAATTGATAGCTAACTTGGACACTAGCCTAAGCTGAATGAATGATAGAGACCTTTAATACATGTTTCACAGAGGACACGAGACAGGAAGAGGTGGGGAAAGAGGAAGGAGAAAGGAAAGGAGGGACGGTACTCAGAGAGACGTGTGGGAGATGGTGTTATAGGAAGAGATGGGGGAAGGTAAACGACAGGATTTGTTTTCAGCACTCTTCGGGGCTTTCTTTCTAATCTGGACATTTGGAAGCTAAGGTTCATCTCCCCTGCCCCCTTTTGTCTCCAATATTCTGAGAACCCTGGAAGTATTCGGACATAAAATCCATGCTTCTTTGTATGGAAGAAAATTCCATTTTCTCAAATCTAATGCATAACAGAGCAAAATTTTTAGAGAAAGGTGGCAGCGAAATGAGGCAGGAAACAAAGCAATTGTGACTTTTGGGTAATAAATCCAAGCCATAAAGATTTCATTAGGCTCTCTAATACATTGCTAATGAAAAAGCAGACCCTTTCCTATTTTACCTACGTTCTGAACATTAGAATCAACTTGTCTTCCCAAGCTTTGCACTCCATTTACATTAATTAGAAAGTTCCATATTAAGGAAAGCTTTTAATGGGCTGTTATTGTAGATGATTTTACTGGTGAGTTGCATTGTTCTGTTTAATAGCACATAAAATGGCATCTATAGAGGGGGCCTTGATAAAATTGAAGTTTTGATGGACTTGGGCTGAGCTGGTCATTGCTAATAGACTGGAGTCCAGGGAGATTTACCAGGAACTCTTGTATAGCATCCATATGATTCTGCCTCTACAGTGTTCCAACTAATATAGATATAACAGGAAGACATGGGAACAAATGTAAGCACGTATATTGTCCTCTTCTTACTACAAGAGAGGTTGGGTTTAGGCTAAGGGCTCAGTTAACCGTATTGTCAGTACACACTAAGCATCACAGGATTAGCTCTAGGAAGAGTTCTAAAAGGGCCCATTTTATTACATAATGTGTGTAACATTCTAGTAATCAAGAGGCACTGCATTTGATTAGGAATTTGGGTAGAATACATAAGGAAGTAGTTATGACAATAGAGATGAAAGATTTATCCATTTGAATTTGATGCAGTGAAAATCAGGTGGTTACTTTCACGGCTGCATGCTTCATCACTATGGAAATTCAAACTAAATGTGGACTCATTCATCACGTACTTATGGAACATGGGCTGGCGCAGGGTCAGTGGTAATAGCTGGAAAGACAAGATTAATAAGCAATAGTTCCTGTTTCCTAGCAATTCACATTCCAGTGGAGCAGACAGACACATAAACAAATATTTATACCAAAACTAATAGAAATGTGTACAAAGTTGTCAGAACAAAGGGGTGATGAGAAGAGGGAGGGAGGCATACAGGAGATCAGATGATCTGATCTGATGATGCTCTGGTATGTGGCCCAGTATTCAAGATGAATCAGTAGGATGCTCAGGGGTAGACAAGGTGAGACATTGTTTCTAAGTCAGGAAGATGCTAAAATAGTGTGATGGATATTTGCATTATCTTTTAACCCATTGCATTCACCCATTGATAGGCGTTGGGTCACTCCATAGCTTGGCTAGTACTGTGGATAATGCTACAATTAAGATGAGAATGAATATGATTTCCTTAAGATACCGATATCAGTTTTATAAAAATAGATCTGAAGAAGTGGTGTTATCAGGTCACATGTCTAATTCGTTGGTAAACTCACCATTGTCCCCATTTCTACAGTGTTTTAGGTTTCCTTAAGCAGAATACAGAGTTCCAGCTCCCCCGCATTCTTCCCACACTTGTTGTTTTGGGGGGGGTTGCTTGTTTATTTGGATGGTTTCCTTCTTATCAGGTTTAGTTTTGATGTGTATTTCCACAATGATCAGTGATGCCCCATCATTGCCTGCACCTCTGGGCCATCCGTCTGTTTCTTTGAAGAATCATCTATTCAAAGTCTTTGTTCTCTTGCATCAGGGATCTGTTTTTGAGCTGCATAAATCCCTTCTAAACTTTGGATATGTACAGTTTATCAGATCCATGGTTGAACACTTCCTTCGCATCCTTTGTGCTCTCTCTTCATTCTGGTGATTGCCCCCTCTGTTCTGAAAAGGCTTTTTAGGTGGCGGTAGCCCATTCTTCTAGCATCACTTTTGTAATTTGTGGGGATTTTTTTTTTTTTGGAGGAGCTTGTCTTTGTCTTCATTTTTGTTTGTTTGTTTGCGTCACATCCAAGAAAACCCTGCCTCAACCAGTGTCACGGCCCTTTCCCTCCACACTTTACAGCTTCAGGTGAGATAAATGTTTAGTTTACATCATTACATTTAAACCTTTAATTTATATTATTTATTGTTAAAATGAGAAAGCCCTGCCATTGGCGGTAGCATGCATGAGTTCAGAGGCCATTATGGTAGGTAAAATAATCCAGCCACAGATGGCACATGCATGATTTCATGTATATGAGGTATCTAAAGTAGTAAAAGCAAAAGATGCAGAGAACAAAAGTGATTGCCAAGGGCTGGGAGGAAGAAGGAGAAATAAAAAGTCAATTTTCAACTAGTACATTGTTTCATGATTCAGTGCTATAGGAGAGTAAATTCTAGAATCTCTACATTATGCCTACAGTTGACAGTGCTGTTTTGTATACTTAAAAACATGTTAGAGAGGTAGATATTATCTTAAATATCCTTATCATAACATAAACAAAATAAGTAGCTACCTTCGTTCCTAAAAACACCAAACCAAAGACTACTTCATACCACACATATAAGGCAGAAATCTGTTATTTTATATATATATGCAGGCTCACACGTGATAGGTGAAATAATCCAGCCACTCAAGGACACATACTGACTCCACTCATACAAAGCATCTAAAGTAACAAAAGTAAGAGAGGCAGAGAATAGAATGGTGATTGACAGGGCTGGGAGGGGACACACACCGATGAAAAGACACATCAGTGTGGCCCAGCAAGGGCAGAGATGGAGAGTGGCACTCCTGCAGAACTCAGGCATGGCTAGAACACAGGGTGAAGCAGAACAACACTAGAGCAAGGAGAAATGGACTCTTTCCCTGGAGCTGGAATGTCCTTATGCTGTGAGACTTTGGGAGTAATAACAGATATTAGTTAGAGAATGACAGTAAGAATTTTGTCTCTGGTCATAATTACCTAATTGGAAAATTACTATAAGAGTCCTATAAGAAATTATAGGAGTCTAACTAAAATAGGGAGGTTAAATTGAGGGGCTCTGAAGTTTCCTTGGATGAGAAATATGAAGACTGCTTCTAGGCCAGGCCATCTCCTGCATTTCTGGCCGATCCTGTCTGGAGGAGACTGGGAGGAGTTAAACTGGACAATTTACGTGAAAGGGGACATGTCAAGTTTATACTTTTACAGGATATCTGCCATTGCTATTACCTCATATATCTTCCTAACACTACTTTAAAATTATCATGTTCATTCCAAATGAGGAAATTGATGTCGGTTTGTATGTCCAAGACCAGAGACTTGATGCCAAATTTGACTTAGCAGCCATTTGTTTTCCATACTACATCCTCCAATTTTTTTCTTAAGATTTTAGGATACAAAATAATTCTTGTCTGTTTAAAATTTGAAATACGGCAACTGTTAGTGAAAATTATTTGATACTACACCCAGCCTGGTTAAATACTCTAAGCACATTAAACTTATTCATAGAGAGTCTACATAGTACCTATAAATATCTTTCCAATAAAAGTGAGGTCATGTATTTCTGAGTGATAATACCCTGCTTGGGGCAGTGATATAAACCAGCAGGCTGAAGGCCAAACAACTTTAACCAGCCCAGAGATTCAATAAGTTAAAATACGTTTGGAAGACAGCTTCAGGCTAGATCTGCCTTTTCTTTGGCAACTCTAGTAAGACACCTTATTCAGGACAAGCAGACCAGCTCCAGAGGATGAATGTCTGCTTAAAGGAACATTGGCATGGCATGCAGGGCAGGTAAGAGTTTAACACAAAATTATACTCTGGGTGATTTTTGATATTGCTGTTTTTTGAAAAGTTTATTATTTGGAAATAAATGTCAAAACTCTCACCACCCCTATTCCCCCTTTTTGAGACACCTCAAGATTGTTTATTTGGGAACTTATATAAGGCATGTAGTTCTTTACCCACAGGGAATGTGTAGAAAGTTTGGGGACATTTTTGTTATAATGGGAGGGTGGGAGTATCTAGTAGGTGCAATTCAGGGATGCTGCTAATAATTGACAAAGGTTGTAAAGTAACCCCACTCCAAAAAGGTACCCACTCTAAATGTTAATAGTGCCAAGGTAGAGAGGGCTCTGCCTGGATTGTAAAATAAATGAGATCTCTCCTATTCATGGTCTTTCTACAAGTTCAACTCTGTATTTGGATCTATTTGTGTGGTTATTCATTGCTATGAGCTTAACTATGTCCTTCAGAAGTCTGTGTTAGGTTTAGAAACAATACACAATGAGCCTTTGTTGGGAGGTAAGGCCCATAAGGAGTTGGAGTTATGAGAGTGTCCCTTAAATGTAACGTCAAAGGGTTTTTTAAAGGTCCAAAGAATGGGAGTTCGATCTTTACACTCTAACCTTTTCTGCTGGTCTGTCAATGGAATGGCATAGCTAAAAAAGCTCCTACTAGATGCCAACCTCTCAATATTGGATTCCTTAGCTTCCCAAAGAGTAAGCCACAACACCGCTCGCTGTTAATCACACCCTGCCAATTATGTGATATTTTACTGTAGCAATATAAAATGAACTCACCTAGTGAACAGCTTTCTGACTTGACACTATTGGCACTCGTAGAGACTGACTACCACACTCATCTCTCTTTCCACAGCATCATTGCTTGTAAGAATCAGAATCATTTCCTTAAGGAGCCACAACTGGGCAAACTTAATAATTGTACTGGGGAGATTATGGATGAAGGAAAAGGGATTTGCAACACTTTGCGGGGCGGGGGGGGGGGGGGGGAGTAGGGGAGGAAGGGAAGTGCTTTGGATTCTAATGGTTAAGAGCAATTACTCCCTTCCTCGTGAATTCTTAGAGTCTACACCTGTGTCTCTCAGAGGAGTAGCCTTTTATAATCAAAAGGAAGCAAGAAAAAAACTAAAACAGAGATTTCAATATGATAATAAAGCCTAAAGGCTGGAAGAGGGTTCAGAGTTGCGGGGGGCGGGGTAAAGACACAAGCTGCTCCAACGTCACCTTTTTAGTCTCCCAGGAAGCACAACCCAAGAAACGTTCCTGTTGCTGCCCTTGGAGGGTGGCGAACATGAAAAATCAATACAGGCTCTAGCATACTATCTTGGAACCACAGACAAAGGGTCTTTCTTGGAACCTCACGAAGTGAGCATGTCACTGAGGGGTTCTCTGAAGAGCCTGAAGAATGGGAGAGGCTGTTTGGAGGTGTTGCCAAACCATGCCAGAGGGAGAGACTCTTTGTTACATTCTGCAAAGTAAAAGAAATCTTAGGTGATATTGCCCTGTTTCTCATCAAGCAAGGGAGTCACACAACTGAAGGCAGGGCTAAGTGTTCTGTCACAGTTAAATGCCATTGCATTTCTTTTCCATTAAAATGGAGGGGTTGGGTGGGTCAGTGGATAGAGCACTGATCCATGCAAGTGTGAGGACAGAGTCTGAAACTCCACAGTCCAGAGCAAAAAGCCAGGCAGATGTAATAGCTGCCTGTAATCCTAGTACCTATGAAAACAGGAGATTCTGGGGCAAGATGGACAGTTAGACCAGCCAGAATCTGTGAATCCCATGTACAATGAAAGGGTAGAAGACAGGAGATTCTGGGGCAAGGTGGACAGTTAGACCAGCCAGAATCCGTGAATCCCAGGTACAGTGAGAGAGTAGAAGACAGGAGATTCTGGGGTAAGGTGGACAGTTAGATCAGCCAGAATCCATGAATCCCAGGTACAATGAGAGGGTAGCTTCAGTAAGTAAGGTGTAGCAAACTCTGCTCCACACCCTCCCTCCTCTGTCCTGATGGCTTTCCTGCTATTCTATCAGACTCTGTACCAGATGCCCCCTTTTCACTTCCAGGGTTAATTTGCTTCCAGTAGGCTCTGCATTTCTGCTCTCTTGCTTCTATCTCAGCTAATTCTAACGGAGGCAGTCATTCTGAAACTCACTCAGTTCACAGACAAACGTTTCTTTCTCTACTTTTGCTTAGACCTTGAATGGAATGCCTTTGTTTCTTTGTTCTGTGCTAACTGTGAATCACTATGGACCTGAAAGGTAAGAGGGCTGTTAGCATATATCAAGAAAAAGGAGAAAGAAGGAAAATGATAGGTTTTAATAAGGAAATTGACGTTGACATTTTCTTCTACCAGAGTTTACTAATCTTTCTTCTGATGTTTTTTTTTTCAAAGAAATTGACTTCATTTTTCTTACCCCAAACCACATATTTACTTACCTTCTCTTAAAAAAAAAATCACTAACACTTGGCAATGACCAGCATTTCACTTGGCCTGACACAGAATAAAGTGAGAGGCCACAGATGTAAATGGTACGCTGTTGGGTTTCTAGAAAAGATTATCATGTGACCATAATTGCATGGTTCTGTTCATATCCCCAGAGATTTGTGCATCACAATATAGATGTGGAAAGCTTGAATGGGTCCTGGGAACTAGGAGAGGGCATCCTCCGCAGACAAGAAACAGTGACAGACTCAAGGGAGTGGCATGTAGACAGAATGTGATACAGACAAGCATGGGTAGCAGAGTAGATTAAGACTTTCCCGTCTGCACCCAGAAAAAAAGAATTATTTCCTGGATGTGTTAGGTTCATGGCTAAGGTATCTCTAACAAAAGACAGATCAGTAAGAGAAAGGCACAGACAATTATTGAATAAAAGTTTTGTGTGACAAAGAGTCTTTAGAAATGAAGGTACAATGACATAGATGCCAGTGTAATTTCTGCTTAGGTTTGATGAAGAATGGACATTGTGCAGCAGTCTGATTAGACAAGGGCACAGCACGTGGTAATTATCTGTCACGTGAAGCTTTCGAAAGACTCCCAGATTCTTCTCTGGGTTTGTTCTTTAGTGATAAAGGTGTCTCTCTCCTCCAAGAAGTGCACCGCTTTGATGGTTGTAGGACTGGCAGCCAAGTAGGTTAGATGACTACAGGAAATTCTATACTACATGATTGTGTGCGCTAAGGAGCACAGTGCCAGGCACTGGATAGGACAATAGCTTTCTCTCCCTTCAAGGCCCCATCAGAAAGTGAAAGTCTTAGAATGCTCTACCTCCCCATAATCATTCTTTCACTTCAGGGCTGATCAAGCCCTGTTCCTGTGACTCGTCTAATAAAGCTCATCTGCCATTTCTCCTTGTTATAACATATAATTAGGGCATTGCATTCATGTCTGGGTGTATACTAGTCTGTGGGAATGAAACAGTAACAATGGGAGAAAACTGATCCAGAGGGGCTACATCTGTAGAAACACAGAGATGTGTACACACAGCCCAAGACCTCTGATGTTGCCTTAGCTCAGCTGCTTCTTGGCTCCATCCTGCCTGACGTTATCAGCTCATCTTTTTTCCCACCACTTCACACTTGGTCTGGAACAGTAACTCAAGTGTTCACATTTACAGGCAAATCTCAAGCAGTTTTCAATCTAAAATGCCACATGTATTTTCATGTATGCACTTAAAAATTAACATGTTTGAAACCATGACTTTTATTAGTAATATTTTTCTTTCCTTTTTAAGGGAGGGAAATTTGACCACTGAAAGTTTCTGTACTCTGTCTCTAACTCCATTTCTCTCTTAGGCCCTGTGGGGTTTTTTTGCCTTTTTTTTTTAATTATACAATTTTTGCATAGCATGGTAGTTCTTTAAAAACGTATCAGTCTTATTTTATCCAGAAAACATTGCATTCCTGAGTGCTTGAGAATCAAATAGGGTACAGATCAACGGAATCTCAACAGAAGACGAGCTGTGGCTACAACCCACAGACTACACATAAGGTAGGATTTTACCCAAATTTATGAGAAGCTGATAAAAATGCTTTAATCCTAGGATAACAATCTAGATCTTCAAGAGCCATATTGCAGAAAGTTGAAGTGAAGAGAGAGAGATGAGTAAGAGGCAGGCTGCCGATGTGATGATCTACCTGCAAAGTCCACACTAAGGTCTTTCTCTTTGGCAGACCCGCACTTATCTTTCTGTCTTATGTGTTTTATCTTCTGGAAAAAGACTTACTTAGCTGAATACTTCTCTTGATGGCCAGAGACACAGCAAATGGGATGCCATGTTTATCGACAGGACAAGGAATGAAGCATCTCTATTGTAGTTAACCTCTACAATGTCATTGTCTCATTGGTGATTGGTGTGGGTATGTGACAAAATTCTGGCCAATAAGATACAAGGAAACTCTGCTTTGATGGCTCACACCTGTAAACTCAGCACTTGGAAGGTACAAAGACAGGAAGACCAGGAGTTCAAAGTCATGCCAGGCTATAGAAGAATCTGTCTCAGACAAAACAGAATCAAACCACAACACACATCAACAGGAGAATAAACAAACACAAGCAGACACTGTTTCATGCCGACCATACCCTCCCCCAATTGCCATGTGTTATTTTCTATAGCCCCATCATCACCCAATTTAATAAGGACCTTTCATTTTACATAGTCTGAGTTTTGAGACTGGGTCTCGTTCTGTACCTCAGACCAGCCTGGAACTCACTCTAGAGTCCATTTTATCCTCAAATTCATGACACTCCTCCTGTCACAGTCTTCCTCAAGTTCTCTTATTACAAGCATAAGTCACCATGCAATAACTCACGTTCAGGCTTTAGAAATGAGGTTGATAAAATGTTCAGAGGGTAAAGAGACCTGCCACCAAGTCCTAGGACTTTCTAATGTCCTTTGGTCTCTATTCATGCAATCACCATGGCCTTGAATGCCCACTATACATAGTTACATAATGAGTGTCCATTATTATGGACCTAGATTTCCTTGTGTTCTCTGAAGTAGGCTGCCCTCCTCATAAGACAGGTGCTGTGACCTCCCGCATACCACATTAGAATAGGACAGCATCCCTCATCTCCTAAGATCCTCTGATTACCAGGCAAGCAACTGCTTCCAAAGGGTAGAACAAATCCCACCCCCTAGATCTCCTTGGCCTCCATGGACTAATATACACATATCTGCACACTGACACATACATATAAATTACATAAATCCTTTCAAAAATGCAATATAGTATCACCTGATTTTGTAAAGCAAACACATGTTTTAAAAAAGTATCTACTGGACACTTACTTTGTATCACTTATATTGTTGCACACCTTTTAAATCACCCAAATCACGATGTAAGGAAAGAGATACCAGCTCACCACATACGGGAAACAAGGCTGGAAAAATGTAGGTAATGTACTTTGTGCCCAATAGCTAGAAAAGAACTGAGAGTGACCCACTTTTATCTAGTTTGAATATCAATGTTCTATGATATCCTTCCATAGTGTGTGTTACATAACAAATTGTTTAAAAATTGAACAAATATACACAAGGGCCATTTCTTAATAAAATACTAGATAAACAAATAGCCAACAGACATGTAAAACTCTCATTAAACTCATGGATAAAATGAAGTAAAATTAAAATGTTTTGTTTACTTTATACTAAAACAAAACCCTTAAGCTGCTGTACCCAGAATGTATTACTAAAGATTATCATTTATCTGTATAAAGATTTATGTGCATTACAGTATTAAGTATAATAGTCAAAATGACCCAGTAACAGGTACTGGTTAAGTAAATTATATATAATCCAAATGATGGAGTATTATGTAGTCATCATTAAAATGATGTAAAGGTTATTTATGAGACATGAAAGTGATGAGTATATTATTACAAGAAAAATACAGGTTTTCGGATAGCATGTACAGTAGAATTCCAATACTATGTCAACAAGAACAAAGTGTTTTTGCATATGTCTTGATTTGAGTATTAAAATTCTGGAAGAAATTCAACTTTAATAATAATAATTATGCCTGCACAGAAAGATCATGGGTGATAATTTTCCATTTATGTATTTTAATATAAGACCGAATCAGATTATCAATCAGTACTCTAATACATAGTGGCTTAAAGTGCTAGTGATTTATCATCCTGTAAACCAGCTGCAGAGGCTGTTGCTCTCGAATTGCTTGGGATCACTCAGACACCTGTCACCTGAAGGCTCGCCTGAGGCTGGAGGTTCTGAGACAGCCTCACTCCTGCTTGAGAGTAGACACAGAGTGATCCTTAGGAAGCTTTGACAAGCCCTATGTACTAAGGACTCAAGTTCTCTACAAAATGACCCCAGGGATCAACAGGGTAAAAACAGACACTCTAAGACCTAGCTTCTAGGCCTTCATAGCATCATTTCTGGCCTGTTCTGTGGGTCAAAGAATCTCTATGTCAGCACAGACTTAAGGGAATGGAGAGTCATTCACTCTCTCCCTCTCCCTCTCCAACTCCCTCTCTATCTCCCTCTCCCTCTTTTTCTTCCTCCCTGTCCTCCCTCTTCAACTCTCTCTCCATCTCCCTCTCCCTCTCTTTCTCTTGCTTGTAAGAGTGATAGTGGGGCATGAGAACTTTTATTATAACACTCTGAAAAACAAATCTAGCAAGTTGATAACAACTATAGTCAACTATTAACTATGTTTATCTCATTGCAAATGACCTTCTCAGGATCCTGTTTTGAACCTAAATGAGGTCCCTCTTTAGATTTGTCTGAAGTTTCTGGGGTCTGATGACATGGCTCCACTAGGACTTCATTATGCACAGTGGTTCATTACTGTATCATTGTAGTTTATTATAAAACTCGAGATCGTCATAGCAGTGACATAGTATGTACTCTGCTAGTATCTGGGGAGGCATTCCATCAATAGGATGGAATGTCTTATATGTAGTTTGCCTTTGAGACACATGCCTTCATCCAAATGTAATAAGAACAAGGAAGAAACAGAGCTATTTTAGTTATTTTTAAATGAATCCCATGATGTTGATAATGGAGCTGGTAACCATGGCAGCGTTGATCTCCATGTTTGGGTTGTCAGCCTTCTCCCTTGGTGTAGATGGAAGAGCTTGTTCCTGTGAGCCTCAGCAATGCAAGTCTATACCTCAGCATCTTCCAAGTATACCATGATCAGAAGTGGAGCACTTGTAACTATGGTACCCCCTACAAGGTAACTTCCTATAGAACTCTGACTTTCATCTTGACAGTGTTGTAGGAAGGCATCTCCAGTGCCAAGGAAGTGGGGGAACAGTGGGAGAGCTACTGCAGAAGTTTAGCTAACAATACACAAACAATGCTGGAATCACCAGGGCGGGGTCTTTTTAAGTCCACATACCTCTGGAGCCCACAAAAGATCCTTATTTTGGTGAGCATATGACTAGAATGATGGACCCTAATAAACTCTTCCAGGATAAGCCAGATATTCAAACAACTTTGGGAAAATTATGGTCTAAACATGGGATATCCTGAGGCTCAAACCAGTTTTGGAGAATATTGGAATGAGGCTGATTTTCCTCTCATGACCAGATTGTTCCAAGATATTGCTGTGAGCTGGGCAGCATGGGATATATTTACTGACTCATTTTGCACAAGTATCGCAACAATATGAGTTAAATGCAATTCTCTGGGTTCTAGTCACCATTAACATCACTTTTCACCCAGGAAAATATATTGTGTCTTTCCAAATCTGACTTATAAGATGACTCTGGCAATATCACCTTTGGTAAAGTGAGGATGGCCTATAGCTGGGTTGCCTTAGCAACAAATAGGATTGAACATTAACAATTGAATCCAGATGGTCATTACAGACAGACAAGAAAACAGTCCCTGCTCACTTTGGAATGTGTCCACCATCCAGTAGTATATCAACCTACAACAGGGTCATAAAACATGTCATGTCTCCTCTATCTCTAGTCAGAGCCATAGCTATAGCATATCTTGGGTTGGATTACATGCTCTCTTTATTAATGAGACTACAGGGCAGAGTACAACAGATCACTAGCATCTTAGCAAAAATGCTGAACTTTGATTTATGCCTATCACTCAAACCATATATGGGACTCATATATGGCTTGCCCCTTCTTAGTAAGAATGAATCTAGACAGGCACAGGTGATTGACTGATTCATTTATTCACTTTTAAAATCAAAGAGTCCCTTTTTCCTGATCGTGTACAAGATTCTAAGGCTACAATTGTGACTGCTACAATTTCTGCCCTCAAGGTGTCCTGCCAGGAGAGCAGATGGTATTTAAATCCCTGCTGTGTTTGAGAAGGATTTCAGAAAGATATTCACAAGATGAGAAGCCAGATAATGACAGGACTACCCATTTCCGAGTGAGTCAAAAAATACAACATCAAGGGACCAAATATTATTGGGTAAGTGATACTGGAAAAAGGCAGAAACAATGTAGAAGGGGGTATCCTTATAAAGAAAGGGTGATTGCAAGGGTCAAAACTAGATTTTTATGGTGTATTAAGGGCATAACAAGGATGCTGACATGATCATGGATGGAAATAGAAAAAGGTGCCTAGAAAGTCACACTAGGTTCAAGCCCGTAAGAAGAAAACCACCCAGGGATTTTGAACAGGTAGAGTTGGTAACAACTATTCTAGGCTATTTCTGCAGTTGAGGCAAGGTTTAACAGATGAAGCTGGAAGGGATATTTGGAAAGGAGGTGGCTGTGGGGTGTGAGTGGGATGGTGAAGCCTAAGCTGCCTCACCAGCACCACTTTCTGGCTCAGGAGTATAGTATCTACTTTTTATCAGGACAGGAATCTAAGAGCAGAAGTTTAGAAAAGCAGATTGGCTGACTCATGTTTCAGCTTAGAATAGCTCAAATATAAATGTTAAAATACTAAGTAAATTAACCTTTATTTCAAAACATTATCAGGCTTGGCATTTTAATGTATTATAGGTTTAATTTCTCAGGAACTTAATGATTTCTTCCTCTATCTCCTCATTCTGAATACCATCACTTCCGAACATTCCCTGATAAGACAACATATAAGAAAGTTCAGCAGAATCAAACCAACACTTCCTGTAAAGCCTGGCAGGGTGGTAAGAAGCCTGGTACGTGGAAAGTAAGTGTGAAAAGTGTAATATTTATACAGTGAGAAGTCATTTTTTGAAATGTTTCTCCTAATTCGTTTTACTATAGTGGAGATCATGTAAAGAGAATATATTATTTCTACATTCTGTTTTATAGGTAAGAGAACCATTTGCGTATGTGCACACACATAGATAATACAAAGGCAACGATGGGAGTCAGCTGGATCAAATACCACACAGGAATGTAGATAAGTCTCACCAAACTCTAAGCCTTTAAAGAATAGCACTGAGTACTACTATTGTGGTGCTTATGTGCTATAGTGCTCTATCCGGCACTGTCTTAAGGACAGTGGGTTAGGAGGCCAGGCAGCATGCTGTCAGTGTCAGAGCTGGTAAACACATGTTTTTTTCTTGTGACAGCCATATCCTTTGTGATGCTGGGTGATCTCATTCCAAGCAGGCTAAGAACAATTACAAGAGGATGGGATACAGAATGACACAGGTAAATGATACAGAATGGTCCAGGTAAAGGAGACATGGGTAGGAGACAGAGAAGAGAGAACTGAGGACTGAATGAAACAAGGTAACAGAGAAGACACAGGGAGCAGGAAGGAGACAGAAAGAAAGGTGAGGTCATGAGTTGATGTCTCAGTTTCTCATGTTAATGTCCATTTCCCACAGCCTCCCTGATTTGAGACTTGGGATCCATTCCATGCTTTCCAGCAATTCTTTCTCTCTTGATTAAGCCAGGTGGAATGGGTTTCTATTATTTGGAACCATCCATGCCTGGGACAAAACAGATGAGGGTCTATTTTCAGATAATTGGGCCCAAGAGGCGGAAGACAAGCATGCAACCAACATATTTGTGAGAAATGCAGAGATTTACATGCTCACATTCAGAAAGATGTCCTATTTGCCTCTGGAAGATAAAGCATTACAAAGAGTAAAAGGAAAACTGTGAAAAAGCCAAAGACTCCAGTATTAACCCATTTCAGAGCAGGATCTAGTCTGACCCAATGACCTATATCCAATTATATACAGCATCCATGAAATGGTGGGGTTCAAGTATACAGGAAAGAAGGGGGACTCACAAATCTTGTTTCTAACAATGCAAACATGATAATGAAGTGAGCTGTGGGTTATAGGCCATTTAATCTTAGACACCTATGTGCTTTCTCATCATCTCTTACCAACAGGGCCTGTGCTGTGACTCTCAGGAGCTGTGGTTGCACATGAGCGTGTATGAATGTGCTTCTCTATTTACTTATGAGTGTGTGGGTATTAGAAATATGGCTACATCATGTGAATCCAAGGAATATGAAAATACTTAGATACAGTGGTGATGCAAGTTTAACATGTTTGTCTCATTATTAAGTATACATGGTGCAGAATTCAGGAAGCATGGTGCAGAATTCAGGAAGCATATCTAAGAAGAGGAAAAAAAGTCTTAGTTTGATTGCCCTGGGGTAGCAACTTCAGATATTCTCCATTGGTAGCCCCTTGCCTCATTTATTCTCCCTTTCCTGGTCTTCCATACACAAATTTTTGTTACATATGACTTATGTTACATGATACTTCTTTTGTTACATAAATCTGAAATCTTGACATGTGAACCACATTATAAATTATTTCAAGATATTTCATCATGAGCAAGTATTAATTACCTACCTGTTTTTCTATTTTTACAATTCTAAGTTGTTCTAAAGTGGTTGGTTGTATAAGCAATTGTATTTTAAAAGTTGGACTTTAAATTTTTTAGGGTGCCACAGATACACATTTTTCTCAAGAGCTTCATAGAAGGTGGAATGTGGGTTCTAGGTTTCACAGGTTGTAATTGAAGATTTTTGGTGATATGTGTGAGTTAAGACATTTGGCGTCACATTTAAATTTCAGTGTTAGAGAAGTCCATTTCTTTTTATTAAAACCTTAAGACTCCGAGTCTTCAGTTGATCTCCAGCCCCATCAGCATGCAAATACACCAGGTACTTTGTGATTACAGAGACCAATACTTGTCTAGTTACCAGGTCTACAGAGTCCTGTAAAGAAGTGCCTAAGACTAAGACCAGGTTTTGACCCAGCCTCTGCCTAACCCATCTAAATGAGCTATTGAAACAAGTGACCTGTTCTCATCATTTTACATAGGGAGTCATTTTGTTGCGCCTGGTGCCTATAGAAATACTGGATTTTGCATATTCTTTTGGATCGGAGTTGACCTCTTCATCGTTCCAAGCCATCTGGGATTTTTACCTCAGAATCAAAACCGACTTTGGAGCCTCATCCTGATCCACAGATCAACAAGGACTCTGGGTTCATGTGGGCATTTCCTCTACATTCAAACTTAGAGCTATTCTCTACCCAACTCCACCAACAAAGGGTGACTAGCGTTCACTGAACACAGTTAGTTCTTCTGGGCATATGGTTGGATGAAGCTCTTTCCTCAGCCATGGCCATATGCATGATTCGTGGCTACTGGAACACGGGGGAAAAGACTCATCTGAGTTCTATCCTGGCTCAAAAGATACATATAGAATCCATCACTCTTTCTCACTTATAGATGTCCCAACAGATCCTGCTGAGCACTGAAATTCCCTGAGAAATCAAGAAGATGCCAGAAAGAACTCAGGTCCTTGCACTAAGTGAAGAACTAACCTTCACATACCTGTCAACACTCAACTAACTATTATTTGAAAACAGGAACTGCTTTTTGTTGCTATTGTTGTTGTGATTTCCATTTAGGGCCCATGTTAAGTGATCTAGGCTCATAGTTTCATAGGAAATGATTCAATCATAGTGAACTTACTTGAAGTATTTGGCCTGTAAGAGAGAGGCCATATCCATCAAATTCAAAAGGTATGACTTTGGACAACATTTTGGGGGGGGGGGCTTAGGCTTCAACTTTTTAGAACAGCAAGTCTCTTCTCCATGGCTTGAAGAATGTCTCTAGACCTAACAGTTCTTTATGTGAAAGATCTAAAGTAACAAGAAACTTTCAGCCATGGGGGATGAAGAACACATGTGCAATAGATAACTTGGATAATATATGTAAGAGCACAAGAGTCAAAAATTACTGCAAATATGAAGAAAATTTGGTAAATTCAGGTGAGCGTGAGATTTTAATCATTTTAGCAGTTAAAAAGCATTACTATATTTACACTTTGCAGATGGAATAAAAATGAATATGCATATAAAGGTTGTTGTTTTCAACCTGAAATACTCCCATATGTTGATGTGTTTGAATACTTGATCCCCAGCTGATGACATTGTTTAGGAAGGTTGCAGACCCTTTGAGAGATGGGACCTTGCTAGAGGAAGTGAGTTAAAGAGGGTAGACCTTGAGGTTTAATAGCCTGTTTCCAGTTTTTGTCCAACCTCTGCTTCCAGAATGTGTGAGCAAATGTGAATAGCCAGTAATAGGTGAAGGTTCTAGTTAGACACCATCTGGAATTTTCCATGTCCATTAAGATACAAGAGTGTTATCTTCAGCAATTGGGACCTTACCATCAGCTTGTTGAGAACAACCAATAGTCTTGGCAATAGCCTGAGTTGTTTGGGGGTTTCCACGAGGCCGTTTTTGCCAACAACTCAATTAGATGTAACCTATTCATGGCACTGGATATTTCATTCGGTGATAAGAGATGTCTAGTTGGGGCCTTGTCTCTCTTGTTAGTTGGCGACTCCAAATTTATTTCTTTCATATAAGTATAGTAGATATTTTAGTAAGCTTCTACAGAAGTAGATTTCCATATGACCCATCTAATATCCCTCCGTGGTCACTCCCTGTATCTCTTCTCTTTCCCTCTTCTTCCAGAATATATCACGTGAAGAAAAAATGCTTTGAATAAAAACCATAAATAAATAAATTATAGATTTCCTATGGAGAAGGCCTGAGAGTTATCTAGAGGGATACTGGTACCAGAGATGAGGCTCATATATGTGTATATTGAACACAACAAAGTATTTATTGAGGAATGTGATATCTTATCACTAGTAAAATTATTTGGTATAATAATAAAAAGAAGAAAGAATAGGAGGAATAAGAGGAAGAAGATTTGAAAGGCCACCATGCCTTCCCTGTCTGCTGCCATATCTTATCCTCCTTGATTGTCTGTATCCCTATGAAACTAAGCTAAAGAAAATTCTTCCTCCCCTGCTTTGCTTTGTCATAGTACGTTCTCACAGCAATGAGTGAGTAACTAAGACAGAGATCAAGGAAAAAAATCACATTATGCAACAAAGCATATCATTCAGGAGCATAGTGATCATTTTAACTAAATGTACACTAACTGAGTATATTCATAAATGCTCTGTGTATATGCATGTGTGCATGTGTTTACATTTCTTATTTCAATGCAATCTGTTACAGGAACAATTTTACGAGTTACATTTTGAATCTTCCCATGGTCACGTCTTT